>NW_028123926.1:600000-1057000 GCF_965194805.1 Balaenoptera borealis
TGATGACTAGTGTCCTGGAACATTGTGATGAAAGGGATCATGGAGCATTGTGATGAGAGGGGCCTTGGAGCATTATGATGATAGGCGTCATGGGGCATTGTGATGACAGCGGTCTTGGAGCATTTTGATGAAAGGGATCATGGAGCAATGTGATTACAGGAGCCATGGAGCATTGTGAATGCATAGGCCATGGAGCAATGAAATGACAGGGGTCAAGGAGCATTGTGATGTACGTTGTCATGGAGCATTGTGATGACTATTGTCCATGAACATTGTGATGACATGGTTCATGGAGCATTGTGATGACAGGTGTCATGTGGAATTGTGATGAGAGCGGTCATATAGATTTGTGATGAAAGGTATTAGGGAGGACTCTGATGACAGGGGCCGTGGAGCACTGTGATGACAGTGGTCATCTAGAATTGTGATGAAATATACCAGGGAGCATTGTGATGACAGGGGTCATGGATCACCGCAATTATAGAGGCCATGGAGCATTGTGAATACAAAGATCATGGAACATTGAGATGACAGGGGTCATGGATCATTGTGATGACAAGGGTCCTGGAACCTTGTGATGACACGGTTCATGGAGCATTGTGATGACAAGGTTCTTCAAGCATTGTGATGACACGGGCATGGAGCATTATGATGACAAGAGTTCTGGAGCATTGTGATGACAAGGGTATGGAGCACTATGATTACAGGGGACCAGGAGCATTGTGATTACATGGGCAGTGAATATTGTGATGACAGGGGTCATGGAGCACTGTGATGACTAGTGTCATGGAACATTGTGATGACAGGGATCATGGAGCATTGTGATGAGAGGGGCCTTAGAGCATTATGATGATAGGCGTCATGGGGCATTGTGATGACAGCGATCTTGGAGCATTGTGATGAAATGGATCATGGAGCAATGTGCTTACAGGAGCCATGGAGCATTGTGAATGCATAGGCCATGGAGCAATGAAATGACAGGGGTCAAGGAGCACTGTGATGTAAGATGTCATGGAGCATTGTGATGACAAGTGTCCATGAACATTGTGATGACATGGTTCATGGAGCATTGTGATGACAAGTGCCATGGCGAATTGTGATGACAGGTGTCATGGGGCATTGTGTTGAAAGGGGCATGGAGCATTGTGACGACAATGGTCATGGAGCATTGTGATGACTGGTATCATGGAGCATTGTTCTGAAAAAGGTCATGGGGCAGTGTAATGACAAGTATCATGGAGGATGTGATGAAAGGAGTCATGGAGCAATGTGATTAAATGGATCATGAGGAATTTTGATGACAACAGTCATGGAACATTGTGATGACATGGCTAATGGAGCATTGTGATGACAAGGGCTATGGAGCATTGTGATGACAGGTGTCATGCAGCATTGTGATGAAAGGGGTCATGGATCACTACGATGACATGGGTAAGGGAGCATTGTGGTGATATGAGCATGGAGCATTGTGAGGACAGGGGCCAGGGAGCATTGAGATGATAAGGGCAGGGAACATTGTGATGACAGCAGTCATGGATCATTGTGATGATACCTGTCATGGAACATTGTGCTGACAGGGGCTATAGAGCATTGTGATGACAGGTGTCATGTGGCATTGTGATGAAAGTGGTCATAGAGCATTGTTATGACAGGGGTCAAGGAGCATTGTGATGAAAGTGGTCATGGAGCACTGTGATGACACGGGCATGGAGAATTATGATGACAAGAGTTCTGAAGCATTGTGATGACAAGGGTATGGAGCATTGTGATTACAGGGGACCAGGAGCATTGTGATTACATGGGCAGTGAATATTGTGATGACAGGGGTCATGGAGCACTGTGATGACTAGTGTCATGGAACATTGGGAGGACAGGGATCATGGAGCATTGTGATAAGAGTGGCCTTGGAGCATTATGATGATAGGCATCATGGGGCATTGTAATGACAGCGGTCTTGGAGCATTGTGATGAAAGGGATCATGGAGCAATGTGATTACAGGAGCCATGGAGCATTGTGAATGAATAGGCCATGGAGCAATGAAATGACAGGGGTCAAGGAGCATTGTGATGTAAGTTGTCATGGAGCATTGTGATGATAAGTGTCCATGAACTTTGTGATGACATGGATCATGGATCATTGTGATGACAAGGGCCATGGCGAATTGTGATGACAGGTGTCATGGGGCATTGTGATGACAGTGGTCATCGAGAATTGTGAGGAAAGGTAACATGGAGCACTGTGATAACAGGGGCCATGGAGCATTGTGATGACAAAGGCCATGGAGCATTTTGATGACAAGTGTCATGGAGCATTGTGATGAGACGGGCATGGAGCATTATGATGCCAAGCGTTCTGGAGCATTGTGGTGACAAGGGAATGGAGCATAGTGATGACAAGAGTTCTGGAGCATTGTGATGAAAAGGGTATGGAGCACTGTGATTACAGGGGACCAGGAGCATTGTGATTACATGGGCAGTGAATATTGTGATGACAGGCGTTGATGGAGCACTGTGATGACAAGTGTCATTGAACATTGGGATGACAGGGTTCATGGAGCATTGTGATGAGAGGGGCCTTGGAGCATTATGATGATAGGCGTCATGGGGTATTGTGATGAGAGTGGTCATAGAACATTGTGATGAAACGGATCATGGAGCAATGTGCTTACAGGAGCCATGGAGCATTGTGAATGCATAGGCCATGGAGCAATGAAATGACAGGGGTCAAGGAGCATTGTGATGTAAGTTGTCATGGAGCATTGTGATGACAAGTGTCCATGAACATTGTGATGACATGGTTCATGGAGCATTGTGATGACAAGTGCCATGGCGAATTGTGATGACAGGTGTCATGGGGCATTGTGATGACAGTGGTCATGTAGAATTGTAATGAAAGGTATCATGGAGGACTCTGACGACAGGGTCCGTGGAGCATTGTGATGACAAAGGCCATGGAGCATTTTGATGACAAGTGTCATGGAGCATTGTGATGAGACGGGCATGGAGCATTATGATGCCCAGAGTTCTGGAGCATTGTGGTGACAAGGGCATGGAGCATTGTGATGACAAGGGCCATGGCCAATTCTGATGACAGGTTTCCTCGGGCATTGTGATGACAGAGGTTATCTAGCATTGTGATGAAAGGTACCATGGATCACTGTGATAACAGGGGCCATGGAGCATTGTGATGATAAAGGCCATGGAGCATTTTAATGAAAAGTGTCATGGAGAATTGTGATGAGACGGGCATGGAGCATTATGATGACAAGAGTTCTGGAGCATTGCGTTGACAAGGGAATGGAGCATTGTGATTACAGGGACCATGGAGGAGAGTGATGACATCTGTCATGGAACATTGTGCTGACAGGGGCCATGGAGCATTGTGATGACAGGTATAATGTGACATTGTAATGACAGGGGTCATAGAGCATTGTGATGAAATGGATCATGGAGCAATGTGATTACAGGGACCATGTAGCATTGCGATTGCATAGGCTATGGAGCATTGTGATGACAGGAGTCAAGGAGCATTGTGATGTAAGTGGTCATGGATCATTGTGATGACAAGTGTCCTGGACCATTGTGATGACACGGGTCATGGAGCATTGTGATGACAATTGTCATGGAACGTTGTGCTGACAGGGATCATGCAGCATGGTGATGAGACGGTCATTGGAGCATTGTGATGACAGGCGTACTGGAGCCTTCTGAGGAAAGGTGTCATGGGTCATTGTGATTACAGCGATCATGGAACATTGTGATGACAGTGGTCATGGAGCATTGTAATGACAGGGGCCATGGAGCATTGTGATGACAGGGGTCATGGGGCATTGTGATGACAGTGGTCATGGAGCATTGTGATGAAAGGGGTCATGGAGCACTGTGATCACAGGGGCCATGTATAATTGTGATGACAAAGGCCATGGAGCATTGTGATGACAGTTGTCATGGAGCATTGTGTTGAAAGGGGCATGGAGCATTGTGACGACAATCGTCATGGAGCATTGTGATGACTGGTATCATGGAGCATTGTTCTGAAAAAGGTATTGGGGCAGTGTAATGACAAGTATCATGGAGGATGTGATGAAAGGAGTCATGGAGCATTGTGATTAAATGGATCATGAGGCATTTTGATGACAAGAGTCATGGAACATTGTGATGACAGGGCTAATGGAGCATTGTGATGACAAGGGCTATGGAGCATTGTGATGACTGGGGTCATGGAGCATTGTGATGAAAGGGGTCATGGATCACTACGATGACATGGGTAATGGAGCATTGTGATGATATGAGCATGGAGCATTGTGATGACAGGGGCCAGGGAGCATTGAGATGACAAGGGCAGGGAAAATTGTGATGACAGCAGTCATGGATCATTGTGATGATACCTGTCATGTAATATTGTGCTGACAGGGGCTATAGAGCATTGTGATGACAGGTGTCATGTGGCATTGTGATGACAGTGGTCATAGAGAATGGTGATGACAGGGGTCAAGGAACATTGTGATGAAAGTGGTCATGGAGCATTGTGATGACACGGGCATGGAGCATTATGATGACAAGTGTTCTAGAGCATTGTGATGACAAGGGTATGGAACATTGTGATTGCAGGGGACCAGGAGCATTGTGATTACATGGGCAGTGAATATTGTGATGACAGGGGTCATGGAGCACTGTGATGACTAGTGTCATGGAACATTGTGATGACAGGGATCATGGAGCATTGTGATGAGAGGGGCCTTGGAGCATTATGATGATAGGCGTCATGGCGTATTGTGATGAGAGTGGTCATAGAACATTAGAATATTGTGATGAAAGGGATCATGGAGCAATGTGATTACAGGGGCCATGGAGCATTGTGAATGCATAGGCCATGGAGCAATGAAATGACAGGGGTCAAGGAGCATTGTGATGTAAGTTGTCATGGAGCATTGTCATGACTATTGTCCATGAACATTGTGATGACATGGTTCATGGAGCATTGTGATGACAAGTGCCATGGCGATTGTGATGACAGGTGTCATGCGGCATTGTGATGACAGTGGTCATGTAGAATTGTAATGAAAGGTATCATGGAGGACTCTGACGACAGGGGCCGTGGAGCACTGTGATGACAGTGGTCATCTAGAATTGTGATGAAATATACCAGGGAGCAGTGTGATGACAGGGGTCATGGATCACCGCAATTATAGGGGCCAGGGAGCATTGTGAATACAAAGATCATGGAGCATTGTGATGACAGGGGTCAAGGAGCATTGTGATGAAAGTGGTCATGGAGCACTGTGATGACACGGGCATGGAGCATTATGATGACAAGAGTTCTGGAGCATTGTGATGACAAGGGTATGGAGCATTGTGATTACAGGGGAACAGGAGCATTGTGATTACATGGGCAGTGAATATTGTGATGACAGGGGTCATGGAGCACTGTGATGACTAGTGTCCTGGAACACTGTGATGAAAGGGATCATGGAGCAATGTGATTACAGGAGCCATGGAGCATTGTGAATGCATAGGCCATGGAGCAATGAAATGACAGGGGTCAAGGAGCATTGTGATGTAAGTTGTCATGGAGCATTGTGATGACAAGTGTCCATGAACATCGTGATGACATGGTTCATGGAGCATTGTGATGACAAGTGCCATGGCGAATTGTGATGACAGGTGTCATGGGGCATTGTGATGACAGTGGTCATCTAGAATTGTGATGAAAGGTATCATGGAGGACTCTGACGACAGGGGCCGTGGAGCACTGTGATGACAGTGGTCATCTAAAATTGTGATGAAATATACCAGGGAGCATTGTGATGACAGGGGTCATGGATCACCGCAATTATAGAGGCCATGGAGCATTGTGAATACAAAGATCATGGAGCATTGAGATGACAGGGGTCATGGATCATTGTGATGAGAAGGGTCCTGGAACCTTGTGATGCCACGGTTCATGGAGCATTGTAATGACAAGGTTCTTCAAGCATTGTGATGACACGGGCATGGAGCATTATGATGACAAGAGTTCTGGAGCATTGTGATGACAAGGGTATGGAGCACTATGATTACAGGGGACCAGGAGCATTGTGATTACATGGGCAGTGAATATTGTGATGACAGGGGTCATGGAGCACTGTGATGACTAGTGTCCTGGAACATTGTGATGAAAGGGATCATGGAGCATTGTGATGAGAGGGGCCTTGGAGCATTATGATGATAGGCGTCATGGGGCATTGTGATGACAGCGGTCTTGGAGCATTTTGATGAAAGGGATCATGGAGCAATGTGATTACAGGAGCCATGGAGCATTGTGAATGCATAGGCCATGGAGCAATGAAATGACAGGGGTCAAGGAGCATTGTGATGTACGTTGTCATGGAGCATTGTGATGACTATTGTCCATGAACATTGTGATGACATGGTTCATGGAGCATTGTGATGACAGGTGTCATGTGGAATTGTGATGAGAGCGGTCATATAGATTTGTGATGAAAGGTATTAGGGAGGACTCTGATGACAGGGGCCGTGGAGCACTGTGATGACAGTGGTCATCTAGAATTGTGATGAAATATACCAGGGAGCATTGTGATGACAGGGGTCATGGATCACCGCAATTATAGAGGCCATGGAGCATTGTGAATACAAAGATCATGGAACATTGAGATGACAGGGGTCATGGATCATTGTGATGACAAGGGTCCTGGAACCTTGTGATGACACGGTTCATGGAGCATTGTGATGACAAGGTTCTTCAAGCATTGTGATGACACGGGCATGGAGCATTATGATGACAAGAGTTCTGGAGCATTGTGATGACAAGGGTATGGAGCACTATGATTACAGGGGACCAGGAGCATTGTGATTACATGGGCAGTGAATATTGTGATGACAGGGGTCATGGAGCACTGTGATGACTAGTGTCATGGAACATTGTGATGACAGGGATCATGGAGCATTGTGATGAGAGGGGCCTTAGAGCATTATGATGATAGGCGTCATGGGGCATTGTGATGACAGCGATCTTGGAGCATTGTGATGAAATGGATCATGGAGCAATGTGCTTACAGGAGCCATGGAGCATTGTGAATGCATAGGCCATGGAGCAATGAAATGACAGGGGTCAAGGAGCACTGTGATGTAAGATGTCATGGAGCATTGTGATGACAAGTGTCCATGAACATTGTGATGACATGGTTCATGGAGCATTGTGATGACAAGTGCCATGGCGAATTGTGATGACAGGTGTCATGGGGCATTGTGTTGAAAGGGGCATGGAGCATTGTGACGACAATGGTCATGGAGCATTGTGATGACTGGTATCATGGAGCATTGTTCTGAAAAAGGTCATGGGGCAGTGTAATGACAAGTATCATGGAGGATGTGATGAAAGGAGTCATGGAGCAATGTGATTAAATGGATCATGAGGAATTTTGATGACAACAGTCATGGAACATTGTGATGACATGGCTAATGGAGCATTGTGATGACAAGGGCTATGGAGCATTGTGATGACAGGTGTCATGCAGCATTGTGATGAAAGGGGTCATGGATCACTACGATGACATGGGTAAGGGAGCATTGTGGTGATATGAGCATGGAGCATTGTGAGGACAGGGGCCAGGGAGCATTGAGATGATAAGGGCAGGGAACATTGTGATGACAGCAGTCATGGATCATTGTGATGATACCTGTCATGGAACATTGTGCTGACAGGGGCTATAGAGCATTGTGATGACAGGTGTCATGTGACATTGTGATGAAAGTGGTCATAGAGCATTGTTATGACAGGGGTCAAGGAGCATTGTGATGAAAGTGGTCATGGAGCACTGTGATGACACGGGCATGGAGAATTATGATGACAAGAGTTCTGAAGCATTGTGATGACAAGGGTATGGAGCATTGTGATTACAGGGGACCAGGAGCATTGTGATTACATGGGCAGTGAATATTGTGATGACAGGGGTCATGGAGCACTGTGATGACTAGTGTCATGGAACATTGGGAGGACAGGGATCATGGAGCATTGTGATAAGAGTGGCCTTGGAGCATTATGATGATAGGCATCATGGGGCATTGTAATGACAGCGGTCTTGGAGCATTGTGATGAAAGGGATCATGGAGCAATGTGATTACAGGAGCCATGGAGCATTGTGAATGAATAGGCCATGGAGCAATGAAATGACAGGGGTCAAGGAGCATTGTGATGTAAGTTGTCATGGAGCATTGTGATGATAAGTGTCCATGAACTTTGTGATGACATGGATCATGGATCATTGTGATGACAAGGGCCATGGCGAATTGTGATGACAGGTGTCATGGGGCATTGTGATGACAGTGGTCATCGAGAATTGTGAGGAAAGGTAACATGGAGCACTGTGATAACAGGGGCCATGGAGCATTGTGATGACAAAGGCCATGGAGCATTTTGATGACAAGTGTCATGGAGCATTGTGATGAGACGGGCATGGAGCATTATGATGCCAAGCGTTCTGGAGCATTGTGGTGACAAGGGAATGGAGCATAGTGATGACAAGAGTTCTGGAGCATTGTGATGAAAAGGGTATGGAGCACTGTGATTACAGGGGACCAGGAGCATTGTGATTACATGGGCAGTGAATATTGTGATGACAGGCGTTGATGGAGCACTGTGATGACAAGTGTCATTGAACATTGGGATGACAGGGTTCATGGAGCATTGTGATGAGAGGGGCCTTGGAGCATTATGATGATAGGCGTCATGGGGTATTGTGATGAGAGTGGTCATAGAACATTGTGATGAAACGGATCATGGAGCAATGTGCTTACAGGAGCCATGGAGCATTGTGAATGCATAGGCCATGGAGCAATGAAATGACAGGGGTCAAGGAGCATTGTGATGTAAGTTGTCATGGAGCATTGTGATGACAAGTGTCCATGAACATTGTGATGACATGGTTCATGGAGCATTGTGATGACAAGTGCCATGGCGAATTGTGATGACAGGTGTCATGGGGCATTGTGATGACAGTGGTCATGTAGAATTGTAATGAAAGGTATCATGGAGGACTCTGACGACAGGGTCCGTGGAGCATTGTGATGACAAAGGCCATGGAGCATTTTGATGACAAGTGTCATGGAGCATTGTGATGAGACGGGCATGGAGCATTATGATGCCCAGAGTTCTGGAGCATTGTGGTGACAAGGGCATGGAGCATTGTGATGACAAGGGCCATGGCCAATTCTGATGACAGGTGTCCTCGGGCATTGTGATGACAGAGGTTATCTAGCATTGTGATGAAAGGTACCATGGATCACTGTGATAACAGGGGCCATGGAGCATTGTGATGATAAAGGCCATGGAGCATTTTAATGAAAAGTGTCATGGAGAATTGTGATGAGACGGGCATGGAGCATTATGATGACAAGAGTTCTGGAGCATTGCGTTGACAAGGGAATGGAGCATTGTGACTACAGGGACCATGGAGGAGAGTGATGACATCTGTCATGGAACATTGTGCTGACAGGGGCCATGGAGCATTGTGATGACAGGTATAATGTGGCATTGTAATGACAGTGGTCATAGAGCATTGTGATGAAATGGATCATGGAGCAATGTGATTACAGGGACCATGTAGCATTGCGAATGCATAGGCTATGGAGCATTGTGATGACAGGAGTCAAGGAGCATTGTGATGTAAGTGGTCATGGATCATTGTGATGACAAGTGTCCTGGACCATTGTGATGACACGGGTCATGGAGCATTGTGATGGCAAGGGCCATGGCGAATTGTGATGACATGTGTCTTGGGGCATTGTGATGACAGTGGTCATCTAGAATTGTGATAAAAGGTATCATGGAGCACTGTGATGACAGGGGCCATGGAGTATTGTAATGACAAGGCCATGGAACATTGTGATGACAAGTATCATGGAGCTTTGTGATGACACGAGCATTCATCATTATGATGACAAGAGTTCTGGAGCATTGTGATGACAAGGGCATGGAGCATTGTGATTACAGGGTCATGGAGCATTGTGATGACAACTGTCATGGAACATTGTGATGACAGGGTTCATGGAGCATTGTGATTAAAGGAGCCATGGAGCATTTTGATGACAAGGGCAGGCGAACATTTTGATTACATTGGTAATGGAGCATTGTGATGACATGGGCAGGGAACATTGTGAAGACAGGTGTAATGGAACATTGTGATTACAGGGGACATGGAGCATTTTGATGACATGGGCAGGCAACATTGTGATGACAGGTGTCATGGAGCATTGGGATGACAATTGTCATGGAACGTTGTGCTGACAGGGATCATGGAGCATTGTGATGAGACGGTCATTGGAGCATTGTGATGACAGGCGTACTGGAGCCTTCTGAGGAAAGGTGTCATGGGTCATTGTGATTACAGCGATCATGGAACATTGTGATGACAGTGGTCATGGAGCATTGTAATGACAGGGGCCATGGAGCATTGTGATGACAGGGGTCATGGGGCATTGTGATGACAGTGGTCATGGAGCATTGTGATGAAAGGGGTCATGGAGCACTGTGATCACAGGGGCCATGTATAATTGTGATGACAAAGACCATGGAGCATTGTGATGACAGTTGTCATGGAGCATTGTGTTGAAAGGGGCATGGAGCATTGTGACGACAATGGTCATGGAGCATTGTGATGACTGGTATCATGGAGCATTGTTCTGAAAAAGGTCATGGGGCAGTGTAATGACAAGTATCATGGAGGATGTGATGAAAGGAGTCATGGAGCATTGTGATTAAATGGATCATGAGGCATTTTGATGACAAGAGTCATGGAACATTGTGATGACAGGGCTAATGGAGCATTGTGATGTCAAGAGCTATGGAGCATTGTGATGACTGGGGTCATGGAGCATTGTGATGAAAGGTGTCATGGATCACTACGATGACATGGGTAATGGAGCATTGTGATGATATGAGCATGGAGCATTGTGATGACAGGGGCCAGGGAGCATTGAGAATGACAAGGGCAGGGAACATTGTGATGACAGCAGTCATGGATCATTGTGATGATACCTGTCATGGAACATAGTGCTGACAGGGGCTATAGAGCATTGTGATGACAGGTGTCATGTGGCATTGTGATGACAGTGGTCATAGAGCATTGTGATGACAGGGGTCAAGGAGCATTGTGATGAAAGTGGTCATGGAGCACTGTGATGACACGGGAATGGAGCATTATGATGACAAGAGTTCTGGAGCATTGTGATGACAAGGGTATGGAGCACTATGATTACAGGGGACCAGGAGCATTGTGATTACATGGGCAGTGAATATTGTGATGACAGGGGTCATGGAGCACTGTGATGACTAGTGTCATGGAACATTGGGAGGACAGGGATCTTGGAGCATTGTGATGAGAGGGGCCTTGGAGCATTATGATGATAGGCGTCATGGCGTATTGTGATGAGAGTGGTCATAGAACATTAGAATATTGTGATGAAAGGGATAATGGAGCAATGTGATTACAGGGGCCATGGAGCATTGTGAATGCATAGGCCATGGAGCAATGAAATGACAGGGGTCAAGGAGCATTGTGATGTAAGTTGTCATGGAGCATTGTCATGACTATTGTCCATGAACATTGTGATGACATGGTTCATGGAGCATTGTGAAGACAAGTGCCATGGCGAATTGTGATGACAGGTGTCATGCGGCATTGTGATGACAGTGGTCATGTAGAATTGTAATGAAAGGTATCATGGAGGACTCTGACGACAGGGGCCGTGGAGCACTGTGATGACAGTGGTCATCTAGAATTGTGATGAAATATACCAGGGAGCATTGTGATGACAGGGGTCATGGAACACCGCAATTATAGGGGCCAGGGAGCATTGTGAATACAAAGATCATGGAGCATTGAGATGACAGGGGTCATGGATCATTGTGATGACAAGGGTCCTGGAACCTTGTGATGACACGGTTCATGGAGCATTGTGATGACAAGGTTCTTCAAGCATTGTGATGACACGGGCATGGAGCATTATGATGACAAGAGTTCTGGAGCATTGTGATGAAAAGGGTATGGAGCACTGTGATTACAGGGGACCAGGAGCATTGTGATTACATGGGCAGTGAATATTGTGATGACAGGTGTTCATGGAGCACTGTGATGACAAGTGTCATGGCACATTGTGATGACAGGGTTCATGGAGCATTGTGATGAGAGGGGCCTTGGAGCATTATGATGATAGGCGTCATGGGGTATTGTGATGAGAGTGGTCATAGAACGTTGTGATGAAAGGGATCATGGAGCAATGTGATTACAGGGGCCATGGAGCATTTTGAATGCATAGTCCATGGAGCAGTGTGATGACAGGGGTCATGGAACATTGTGATGAATGTGGTCATAGTTCATTGTGATGATAAGTGTCCAGGAACATTGTGATGACATGGATCATGGAGCATTGTGATGACAAGGGCCATGGCGAATTGTGATGACAGGTGTCATGGGGCATTGTGATGACAGTGGTCATCGAGAATTATGAGGAAAGGTAACATGGAGCACGGTGATAACAGGGCCCATGGAGCATTGTGATGACAAAGGCCATGGAGCATTTTGATGACAAGTGTCATGGAGTATTGTGATGAGACGGGCATGGAGCATTATGATGCCCAGAGTTCTGGAGCATTGTGGTGACAAGGGCATGGAGCATTGTGATGACAAGGGCCATGGCCAATTCTGATGACAGGTGTCCTCGGGCATTGTGATGACAGAGGTTATCTAGCATTGTGATGAAAGGTACCATGGATCACTGTGATAACAGGGGCCATGGAGCATTGTGATGATAAAGGCCATGGAGCATTTTAATGAAAAGTGTCATGGAGAATTGTGATGAGACGGGCATGGAGCATTATGATGACAAGAGTTCTGGAGCATTGCGTTGACAAGGGAATGGAGCATTGTGATTACAGGGACCATGGAGGAGAGTGATGACATCTGTCATGGAACATTGTGCTGACAGGGGCCATGGAGCATTGTGATGACAGGTATAATGTGGCATTGTAATGACAGGGGTCATAGAGCATTGTGATGAAATGGATCATGGAGCAATGTGATTACAGGGACCATGTAGCATTGCGATTGCATAGGCTATGGAGCATTGTGATGACAGGAGTCAAGGAGCATTGTGATGTAAGTGGTCATGGATCATTGTGATGACAAGTGTCCTGGACCATTGTGATGACACGGGTCATGGAGCATTGTGATGACAATTGTCATGGAACGTTGTGCTGACAGGGATCATGCAGCATGGTGATGAGACGGTCATTGGAGCATTGTGATGACAGGCGTACTGGAGCCTTCTGAGGAAAGGTGTCATGGGTCATTGTGATTACAGCGATCATGGAACATTGTGATGACAGTGGTCATGGAGCATTGTAATGACAGGGGCCATGGAGCATTGTGATGACAGGGGTCATGGGGCATTGTGATGACAGTGGTCATGGAGCATTGTGATGAAAGGGGTCATGGAGCACTGTGATCACAGGGGCCATGTATAATTGTGATGACAAAGGCCATGGAGCATTGTGATGACAGTTGTCATGGAGCATTGTGTTGAAAGGGGCATGGAGCATTGTGACGACAATCGTCATGGAGCATTGTGATGACTGGTATCATGGAGCATTGTTCTGAAAAAGGTATTGGGGCAGTGTAATGACAAGTATCATGGAGGATGTGATGAAAGGAGTCATGGAGCATTGTGATTAAATGGATCATGAGGCATTTTGATGACAAGAGTCATGGAACATTGTGATGACAGGGCTAATGGAGCATTGTGATGACAAGGGCTATGGAGCATTGTGATGACTGGGGTCATGGAGCATTGTGATGAAAGGGGTCATGGATCACTACGATGACATGGGTAATGGAGCATTGTGATGATATGAGCATGGAGCATTGTGATGACAGGGGCCAGGGAGCATTGAGATGACAAGGGCAGGGAAAATTGTGATGACAGCAGTCATGGATCATTGTGATGATACCTGTCATGTAATATTGTGCTGACAGGGGCTATAGAGCATTGTGATGACAGGTGTCATGTGGCATTGTGATGACAGTGGTCATAGAGAATGGTGATGACAGGGGTCAAGGAACATTGTGATGAAAGTGGTCATGGAGCATTGTGATGACACGGGCATGGAGCATTATGATGACAAGTGTTCTAGAGCATTGTGATGACAAGGGTATGGAACATTGTGATTGCAGGGGACCAGGAGCATTGTGATTACATGGGCAGTGAATATTGTGATGACAGGGGTCATGGAGCACTGTGATGACTAGTGTCATGGAACATTGTGATGACAGGGATCATGGAGCATTGTGATGAGAGGGGCCTTGGAGCATTATGATGATAGGCGTCATGGCGTATTGTGATGAGAGTGGTCATAGAACATTAGAATATTGTGATGAAAGGGATCATGGAGCAATGTGATTACAGGGGCCATGGAGCATTGTGAATGCATAGGCCATGGAGCAATGAAATGACAGGGGTCAAGGAGCATTGTGATGTAAGTTGTCATGGAGCATTGTCATGACTATTGTCCATGAACATTGTGATGACATGGTTCATGGAGCATTGTGATGACAAGTGCCATGGCGATTGTGATGACAGGTGTCATGCGGCATTGTGATGACAGTGGTCATGTAGAATTGTAATGAAAGGTATCATGGAGGACTCTGACGACAGGGGCCGTGGAGCACTGTGATGACAGTGGTCATCTAGAATTGTGATGAAATATACCAGGGAGCAGTGTGATGACAGGGGTCATGGATCACCGCAATTATAGGGGCCAGGGAGCATTGTGAATACAAAGATCATGGAGCATTGTGATGACAGGGGTCAAGGAGCATTGTGATGAAAGTGGTCATGGAGCACTGTGATGACACGGGCATGGAGCATTATGATGACAAGAGTTCTGGAGCATTGTGATGACAAGGGTATGGAGCATTGTGATTACAGGGGAACAGGAGCATTGTGATTACATGGGCAGTGAATATTGTGATGACAGGGGTCATGGAGCACTGTGATGACTAGTGTCCTGGAACACTGTGATGAAAGGGATCATGGAGCAATGTGATTACAGGAGCCATGGAGCATTGTGAATGCATAGGCCATGGAGCAATGAAATGACAGGGGTCAAGGAGCATTGTGATGTAAGTTGTCATGGAGCATTGTGATGACAAGTGTCCATGAACATCGTGATGACATGGTTCATGGAGCATTGTGATGACAAGTGCCATGGCGAATTGTGATGACAGGTGTCATGGGGCATTGTGATGACAGTGGTCATCTAGAATTGTGATGAAAGTTATCATGGAGGACTCTGACGACAGGGGCCGTGGAGCACTGTGATGACAGTGGTCATCTAAAATTGTGATGAAATATACCAGGGAGCATTGTGATGACAGGGGTCATGGATCACCGCAATTATAGAGTCCATGGAGCATTGTGAATACAAAGATCATGGAGCATTGAGATGACAGGGGTCATGGATCATTGTGATGACAAGGGTCCTGGAACCTTGTGATGCCACGGTTCATGGAGCATTGTAATGACAAGGTTCTTCAAGCATTGTGATGACACGGGCATGGAGCATTATGATGACAAGAGTTCTGGAGCATTGTGATGACAAGGGTATGGAGCACTATGATTACAGGGGACCAGGAGCATTGTGATTACATGGGCAGTGAATATTGTGATGACAGGGGTCATGGAGCACTGTGATGACTAGTGTCCTGGAACATTGTGATGAAAGGGATCATGGAGCATTGTGATGAGAGGGGCCTTGGAGCATTATGATGATAGGCGTCATGGGGCATTGTGATGACAGCGGTCTTGGAGCATTTTGATGAAAGGGATCATGGAGCAATGTGATTACAGGAGCCATGGAGCATTGTGAATGCATAGGCCATGGAGCAATGAAATGACAGGGGTCAAGGAGCATTGTGATGTACGTTGTCATGGAGCATTGTGATGACTATTGTCCATGAACATTGTGATGACATGGTTCATGGAGCATTGTGATGACAGGTGTCATGTGGAATTGTGATGAGAGCGGTCATATAGATTTGTGATGAAAGGTATTAGGGAGGACTCTGATGACAGGGGCCGTGGAGCACTGTGATGACAGTGGTCATCTAGAATTGTGATGAAATATACCAGGGAGCATTGTGATGACAGGGGTCATGGATCACCGCAATTATAGAGGCCATGGAGCATTGTGAATACAAAGATCATGGAACATTGAGATGACAGGGGTCATGGATCATTGTGATGACAAGGGTCCTGGAACCTTGTGATGACACGGTTCATGGAGCATTGTGATGACAAGGTTCTTCAAGCATTGTGATGACACGGGCATGGAGCATTATGATGACAAGAGTTCTGGAGCATTGTGATGACAAGGGTATGGAGCACTATGATTACAGGGGACCAGGAGCATTGTGATTACATGGGCAGTGAATATTGTGATGACAGGGGTCATGGAGCACTGTGATGACTAGTGTCATGGAACATTGTGATGACAGGGATCATGGAGCATTGTGATGAGAGGGGCCTTAGAGCATTATGATGATAGGCGTCATGGGGCATTGTGATGACAGCGATCTTGGAGCATTGTGATGAAATGGATCATGGAGCAATGTGCTTACAGGAGCCATGGAGCATTGTGAATGCATAGGCCATGGAGCAATGAAATGACAGGGGTCAAGGAGCACTGTGATGTAAGATGTCATGGAGCATTGTGATGACAAGTGTCCATGAACATTGTGATGACATGGTTCATGGAGCATTGTGATGACAAGTGCCATGGCGAATTGTGATGACAGGTGTCATGGGGCATTGTGTTGAAAGGGGCATGGAGCATTGTGACGACAATGGTCATGGAGCATTGTGATGACTGGTATCATGGAGCATTGTTCTGAAAAAGGTCATGGGGCAGTGTAATGACAAGTATCATGGAGGATGTGATGAAAGGAGTCATGGAGCAATGTGATTAAATGGATCATGAGGAATTTTGATGACAACAGTCATGGAACATTGTGATGACATGGCTAATGGAGCATTGTGATGACAAGGGCTATGGAGCATTGTGATGACAGGTGTCATGCAGCATTGTGATGAAAGGGGTCATGGATCACTACGATGACATGGGTAAGGGAGCATTGTGGTGATATGAGCATGGAGCATTGTGAGGACAGGGGCCAGGGAGCATTGAGATGATAAGGGCAGGGAACATTGTGATGACAGCAGTCATGGATCATTGTGATGATACCTGTCATGGAACATTGTGCTGACAGGGGCTATAGAGCATTGTGATGACAGGTGTCATGTGGCATTGTGATGAAAGTGGTCATAGAGCATTGTTATGACAGGGGTCAAGGAGCATTGTGATGAAAGTGGTCATGGAGCACTGTGATGACACGGGCATGGAGAATTATGATGACAAGAGTTCTGAAGCATTGTGATGACAAGGGTATGGAGCATTGTGATTACAGGGGACCAGGAGCATTGTGATTACATGGGCAGTGAATATTGTGATGACAGGGGTCATGGAGCACTGTGATGACTAGTGTCATGGAACATTGGGAGGACAGGGATCATGGAGCATTGTGATAAGAGTGGCCTTGGAGCATTATGATGATAGGCATCATGGGGCATTGTAATGACAGCGGTCTTGGAGCATTGTGATGAAAGGGATCATGGAGCAATGTGATTACAGGAGCCATGGAGCATTGTGAATGAATAGGCCATGGAGCAATGAAATGACAGGGGTCAAGGAGCATTGTGATGTAAGTTGTCATGGAGCATTGTGATGATAAGTGTCCATGAACTTTGTGATGACATGGATCATGGATCATTGTGATGACAAGGGCCATGGCGAATTGTGATGACAGGTGTCATGGGGCATTGTGATGACAGTGGTCATCGAGAATTGTGAGGAAAGGTAACATGGAGCACTGTGATAACAGGGGCCATGGAGCATTGTGATGACAAAGGCCATGGAGCATTTTGATAACAAGTGTCATGGAGCATTGTGATGAGACGGGCATGGAGCATTATGATGCCAAGCGTTCTGGAGCATTGTGGTGACAAGGGAATGGAGCATAGTGATGACAAGAGTTCTGGAGCATTGTGATGAAAAGGGTATGGAGCACTGTGATTACAGGGGACCAGGAGCATTGTGATTACATGGGCAGTGAATATTGTGATGACAGGCGTTGATGGAGCACTGTGATGACAAGTGTCATTGAACATTGGGATGACAGGGTTCATGGAGCATTGTGATGAGAGGGGCCTTGGAGCATTATGATGATAGGCGTCATGGGGTATTGTGATGAGAGTGGTCATAGAACATTGTGATGAAAGGGATCATGGAGCAATGTGCTTACAGGAGCCATGGAGCATTGTGAATGCATAGGCCATGGAGCAATGAAATGACAGGGGTCAAGGAGCATTGTGATGTAAGTTGTCATGGAGCATTGTGATGACAAGTGTCCATGAACATTGTGATGACATGGTTCATGGAGCATTGTGATGACAAGTGCCATGGCGAATTGTGATGACAGGTGTCATGGGGCATTGTGATGACAGTGGTCATGTAGAATTGTAATGAAAGGTATCATGGAGGACTCTGACGACAGGGTCCGTGGAGCATTGTGATGACAAAGGCCATGGAGCATTTTGATGACAAGTGTCATGGAGCATTGTGATGAGACGGGCATGGAGCATTATGATGCCCAGAGTTCTGGAGCATTGTGGTGACAAGGGCATGGAGCATTGTGATGACAAGGGCCATGGCCAATTCTGATGACAGGTGTCCTCGGGCATTGTGATGACAGAGGTTATCTAGCATTGTGATGAAAGGTACCATGGATCACTGTGATAACAGGGGCCATGGAGCATTGTGATGATAAAGGCCATGGAGCATTTTAATGAAAAGTGTCATGGAGAATTGTGATGAGACGGGCATGGAGCATTATGATGACAAGAGTTCTGGAGCATTGCGTTGACAAGGGAATGGAGCATTGTGATTACAGGGACCATGGAGGAGAGTGATGACATCTGTCATGGAACATTGTGCTGACAGGGGCCATGGAGCATTGTGATGACAGGTATAATGTGGCATTGTAATGACAGGGGTCATAGAGCATTGTGATGAAATGGATCATGGAGCAATGTGATTACAGGGACCATGTAGCATTGCGATTGCATAGGCTATGGAGCATTGTGATGACAGGAGTCAAGGAGCATTGTGATGTAAGTGGTCATGGATCATTGTGATGACAAGTGTCCTGGACCATTGTGATGACACGGGTCATGGAGCATTGTGATGACAATTGTCATGGAACGTTGTGCTGACAGGGATCATGCAGCATGGTGATGAGACGGTCATTGGAGCATTGTGATGACAGGCGTACTGGAGCCTTCTGAGGAAAGGTGTCATGGGTCATTGTGATTACAGCGATCATGGAACATTGTGATGACAGTGGTCATGGAGCATTGTAATGACAGGGGCCATGGAGCATTGTGATGACAGGGGTCATGGGGCATTGTGATGACAGTGGTCATGGAGCATTGTGATGAAAGGGGTCATGGAGCACTGTGATCACAGGGGCCATGTATAATTGTGATGACAAAGGCCATGGAGCATTGTGATGACAGTTGTCATGGAGCATTGTGTTGAAAGGGGCATGGAGCATTGTGACGACAATCGTCATGGAGCATTGTGATGACTGGTATCATGGAGCATTGTTCTGAAAAAGGTATTGGGGCAGTGTAATGACAAGTATCATGGAGGATGTGATGAAAGGAGTCATGGAGCATTGTGATTAAATGGATCATGAGGCATTTTGATGACAAGAGTCATGGAACATTGTGATGACAGGGCTAATGGAGCATTGTGATGACAAGGGCTATGGAGCATTGTGATGACTGGGGTCATGGAGCATTGTGATGAAAGGGGTCATGGATCACTACGATGACATGGGTAATGGAGCATTGTGATGATATGAGCATGGAGCATTGTGATGACAGGGGCCAGGGAGCATTGAGATGACAAGGGCAGGGAAAATTGTGATGACAGCAGTCATGGATCATTGTGATGATACCTGTCATGTAATATTGTGCTGACAGGGGCTATAGAGCATTGTGATGACAGGTGTCATGTGGCATTGTGATGACAGTGGTCATAGAGAATGGTGATGACAGGGGTCAAGGAACATTGTGATGAAAGTGGTCATGGAGCATTGTGATGACACGGGCATGGAGCATTATGATGACAAGTGTTCTAGAGCATTGTGATGACAAGGGTATGGAACATTGTGATTGCAGGGGACCAGGAGCATTGTGATTACATGGGCAGTGAATATTGTGATGACAGGGGTCATGGAGCACTGTGATGACTAGTGTCATGGAACATTGTGATGACAGGGATCATGGAGCATTGTGATGAGAGGGGCCTTGGAGCATTATGATGATAGGCGTCATGGCGTATTGTGATGAGAGTGGTCATAGAACATTAGAATATTGTGATGAAAGGGATCATGGAGCAATGTGATTACAGGGGCCATGGAGCATTGTGAATGCATAGGCCATGGAGCAATGAAATGACAGGGGTCAAGGAGCATTGTGATGTAAGTTGTCATGGAGCATTGTCATGACTATTGTCCATGAACATTGTGATGACATGGTTCATGGAGCATTGTGATGACAAGTGCCATGGCGATTGTGATGACAGGTGTCATGCGGCATTGTGATGACAGTGGTCATGTAGAATTGTAATGAAAGGTATCATGGAGGACTCTGACGACAGGGGCCGTGGAGCACTGTGATGACAGTGGTCATCTAGAATTGTGATGAAATATACCAGGGAGCAGTGTGATGACAGGGGTCATGGATCACCGCAATTATAGGGGCCAGGGAGCATTGTGAATACAAAGATCATGGAGCATTGTGATGACAGGGGTCAAGGAGCATTGTGATGAAAGTGGTCATGGAGCACTGTGATGACACGGGCATGGAGCATTATGATGACAAGAGTTCTGGAGCATTGTGATGACAAGGGTATGGAGCATTGTGATTACAGGGGAACAGGAGCATTGTGATTACATGGGCAGTGAATATTGTGATGACAGGGGTCATGGAGCACTGTGATGACTAGTGTCCTGGAACACTGTGATGAAAGGGATCATGGAGCAATGTGATTACAGGAGCCATGGAGCATTGTGAATGCATAGGCCATGGAGCAATGAAATGACAGGGGTCAAGGAGCATTGTGATGTAAGTTGTCATGGAGCATTGTGATGACAAGTGTCCATGAACATCG
This sequence comes from Balaenoptera borealis, assembly GCF_965194805.1. Taxonomy (NCBI): domain Eukaryota; kingdom Metazoa; phylum Chordata; class Mammalia; order Artiodactyla; family Balaenopteridae; genus Balaenoptera; species Balaenoptera borealis. Next base: position 621,350 of record NW_028123926.1, read on the forward strand.
TGATGACATGGTTCATGGAGCATTGTGATGACAAGTGCCATGGCGAATTGTGATGACAGGTGTCATGGGGCATTGTGATGACAGTGGTCATCTAGAATTGTGATGAAAGGTATCATGGAGGACTCTGACGACAGGGGCCGTGGAGCACTGTGATGACAGTGGTCATCTAAAATTGTGATGAAATATACCAGGGAGCATTGTGATGACAGGGGTCATGGATCACCGCAATTATAGAGGCCATGGAGCATTGTGAATACAAAGATCATGGAGCATTGAGATGACAGGGGTCATGGATCATTGTGATGAGAAGGGTCCTGGAACCTTGTGATGCCACGGTTCATGGAGCATTGTAATGACAAGGTTCTTCAAGCATTGTGATGACACGGGCATGGAGCATTATGATGACAAGAGTTCTGGAGCATTGTGATGACAAGGGTATGGAGCACTATGATTACAGGGGACCAGGAGCATTGTGATTACATGGGCAGTGAATATTGTGATGACAGGGGTCATGGAGCACTGTGATGACTAGTGTCCTGGAACATTGTGATGAAAGGGATCATGGAGCATTGTGATGAGAGGGGCCTTGGAGCATTATGATGATAGGCGTCATGGGGCATTGTGATGACAGCGGTCTTGGAGCATTTTGATGAAAGGGATCATGGAGCAATGTGATTACAGGAGCCATGGAGCATTGTGAATGCATAGGCCATGGAGCAATGAAATGACAGGGGTCAAGGAGCATTGTGATGTACGTTGTCATGGAGCATTGTGATGACTATTGTCCATGAACATTGTGATGACATGGTTCATGGAGCATTGTGATGACAGGTGTCATGTGGAATTGTGATGAGAGCGGTCATATAGATTTGTGATGAAAGGTATTAGGGAGGACTCTGATGACAGGGGCCGTGGAGCACTGTGATGACAGTGGTCATCTAGAATTGTGATGAAATATACCAGGGAGCATTGTGATGACAGGGGTCATGGATCACCGCAATTATAGAGGCCATGGAGCATTGTGAATACAAAGATCATGGAACATTGAGATGACAGGGGTCATGGATCATTGTGATGACAAGGGTCCTGGAACCTTGTGATGACACGGTTCATGGAGCATTGTGATGACAAGGTTCTTCAAGCATTGTGATGACACGGGCATGGAGCATTATGATGACAAGAGTTCTGGAGCATTGTGATGACAAGGGTATGGAGCACTATGATTACAGGGGACCAGGAGCATTGTGATTACATGGGCAGTGAATATTGTGATGACAGGGGTCATGGAGCACTGTGATGACTAGTGTCATGGAACATTGTGATGACAGGGATCATGGAGCATTGTGATGAGAGGGGCCTTAGAGCATTATGATGATAGGCGTCATGGGGCATTGTGATGACAGCGATCTTGGAGCATTGTGATGAAATGGATCATGGAGCAATGTGCTTACAGGAGCCATGGAGCATTGTGAATGCATAGGCCATGGAGCAATGAAATGACAGGGGTCAAGGAGCACTGTGATGTAAGATGTCATGGAGCATTGTGATGACAAGTGTCCATGAACATTGTGATGACATGGTTCATGGAGCATTGTGATGACAAGTGCCATGGCGAATTGTGATGACAGGTGTCATGGGGCATTGTGTTGAAAGGGGCATGGAGCATTGTGACGACAATGGTCATGGAGCATTGTGATGACTGGTATCATGGAGCATTGTTCTGAAAAAGGTCATGGGGCAGTGTAATGACAAGTATCATGGAGGATGTGATGAAAGGAGTCATGGAGCAATGTGATTAAATGGATCATGAGGAATTTTGATGACAACAGTCATGGAACATTGTGATGACATGGCTAATGGAGCATTGTGATGACAAGGGCTATGGAGCATTGTGATGACAGGTGTCATGCAGCATTGTGATGAAAGGGGTCATGGATCACTACGATGACATGGGTAAGGGAGCATTGTGGTGATATGAGCATGGAGCATTGTGAGGACAGGGGCCAGGGAGCATTGAGATGATAAGGGCAGGGAACATTGTGATGACAGCAGTCATGGATCATTGTGATGATACCTGTCATGGAACATTGTGCTGACAGGGGCTATAGAGCATTGTGATGACAGGTGTCATGTGACATTGTGATGAAAGTGGTCATAGAGCATTGTTATGACAGGGGTCAAGGAGCATTGTGATGAAAGTGGTCATGGAGCACTGTGATGACACGGGCATGGAGAATTATGATGACAAGAGTTCTGAAGCATTGTGATGACAAGGGTATGGAGCATTGTGATTACAGGGGACCAGGAGCATTGTGATTACATGGGCAGTGAATATTGTGATGACAGGGGTCATGGAGCACTGTGATGACTAGTGTCATGGAACATTGGGAGGACAGGGATCATGGAGCATTGTGATAAGAGTGGCCTTGGAGCATTATGATGATAGGCATCATGGGGCATTGTAATGACAGCGGTCTTGGAGCATTGTGATGAAAGGGATCATGGAGCAATGTGATTACAGGAGCCATGGAGCATTGTGAATGAATAGGCCATGGAGCAATGAAATGACAGGGGTCAAGGAGCATTGTGATGTAAGTTGTCATGGAGCATTGTGATGATAAGTGTCCATGAACTTTGTGATGACATGGATCATGGATCATTGTGATGACAAGGGCCATGGCGAATTGTGATGACAGGTGTCATGGGGCATTGTGATGACAGTGGTCATCGAGAATTGTGAGGAAAGGTAACATGGAGCACTGTGATAACAGGGGCCATGGAGCATTGTGATGACAAAGGCCATGGAGCATTTTGATGACAAGTGTCATGGAGCATTGTGATGAGACGGGCATGGAGCATTATGATGCCAAGCGTTCTGGAGCATTGTGGTGACAAGGGAATGGAGCATAGTGATGACAAGAGTTCTGGAGCATTGTGATGAAAAGGGTATGGAGCACTGTGATTACAGGGGACCAGGAGCATTGTGATTACATGGGCAGTGAATATTGTGATGACAGGCGTTGATGGAGCACTGTGATGACAAGTGTCATTGAACATTGGGATGACAGGGTTCATGGAGCATTGTGATGAGAGGGGCCTTGGAGCATTATGATGATAGGCGTCATGGGGTATTGTGATGAGAGTGGTCATAGAACATTGTGATGAAACGGATCATGGAGCAATGTGCTTACAGGAGCCATGGAGCATTGTGAATGCATAGGCCATGGAGCAATGAAATGACAGGGGTCAAGGAGCATTGTGATGTAAGTTGTCATGGAGCATTGTGATGACAAGTGTCCATGAACATTGTGATGACATGGTTCATGGAGCATTGTGATGACAAGTGCCATGGCGAATTGTGATGACAGGTGTCATGGGGCATTGTGATGACAGTGGTCATGTAGAATTGTAATGAAAGGTATCATGGAGGACTCTGACGACAGGGTCCGTGGAGCATTGTGATGACAAAGGCCATGGAGCATTTTGATGACAAGTGTCATGGAGCATTGTGATGAGACGGGCATGGAGCATTATGATGCCCAGAGTTCTGGAGCATTGTGGTGACAAGGGCATGGAGCATTGTGATGACAAGGGCCATGGCCAATTCTGATGACAGGTGTCCTCGGGCATTGTGATGACAGAGGTTATCTAGCATTGTGATGAAAGGTACCATGGATCACTGTGATAACAGGGGCCATGGAGCATTGTGATGATAAAGGCCATGGAGCATTTTAATGAAAAGTGTCATGGAGAATTGTGATGAGACGGGCATGGAGCATTATGATGACAAGAGTTCTGGAGCATTGCGTTGACAAGGGAATGGAGCATTGTGACTACAGGGACCATGGAGGAGAGTGATGACATCTGTCATGGAACATTGTGCTGACAGGGGCCATGGAGCATTGTGATGACAGGTATAATGTGGCATTGTAATGACAGTGGTCATAGAGCATTGTGATGAAATGGATCATGGAGCAATGTGATTACAGGGACCATGTAGCATTGCGAATGCATAGGCTATGGAGCATTGTGATGACAGGAGTCAAGGAGCATTGTGATGTAAGTGGTCATGGATCATTGTGATGACAAGTGTCCTGGACCATTGTGATGACACGGGTCATGGAGCATTGTGATGGCAAGGGCCATGGCGAATTGTGATGACATGTGTCTTGGGGCATTGTGATGACAGTGGTCATCTAGAATTGTGATAAAAGGTATCATGGAGCAGTGTGATGACAGGGGCCATGGAGTATTGTAATGACAAGGCCATGGAACATTGTGATGACAAGTATCATGGAGCTTTGTGATGACACGAGCATTCATCATTATGATGACAAGAGTTCTGGAGCATTGTGATGACAAGGGCATGGAGCATTGTGATTACAGGGTCATGGAGCATTGTGATGACAACTGTCATGGAACATTGTGATGACAGGGTTCATGGAGCATTGTGATTAAAGGAGCCATGGAGCATTTTGATGACAAGGGCAGGCGAACATTTTGATTACATTGGTAATGGAGCATTGTGATGACATGGGCAGGGAACATTGTGAAGACAGGTGTAATGGAACATTGTGATTACAGGGGACATGGAGCATTTTGATGACATGGGCAGGCAACATTGTGATGACAGGTGTCATGGAGCATTGGGATGACAATTGTCATGGAACGTTGTGCTGACAGGGATCATGGAGCATTGTGATGAGACGGTCATTGGAGCATTGTGATGACAGGCGTACTGGAGCCTTCTGAGGAAAGGTGTCATGGGTCATTGTGATTACAGCGATCATGGAACATTGTGATGACAGTGGTCATGGAGCATTGTAATGACAGGGGCCATGGAGCATTGTGATGACAGGGGTCATGGGGCATTGTGATGACAGTGGTCATGGAGCATTGTGATGAAAGGGGTCATGGAGCACTGTGATCACAGGGGCCATGTATAATTGTGATGACAAAGACCATGGAGCATTGTGATGACAGTTGTCATGGAGCATTGTGTTGAAAGGGGCATGGAGCATTGTGACGACAATGGTCATGGAGCATTGTGATGACTGGTATCATGGAGCATTGTTCTGAAAAAGGTCATGGGGCAGTGTAATGACAAGTATCATGGAGGATGTGATGAAAGGAGTCATGGAGCATTGTGATTAAATGGATCATGAGGCATTTTGATGACAAGAGTCATGGAACATTGTGATGACAGGGCTAATGGAGCATTGTGATGTCAAGAGCTATGGAGCATTGTGATGACTGGGGTCATGGAGCATTGTGATGAAAGGTGTCATGGATCACTACGATGACATGGGTAATGGAGCATTGTGATGATATGAGCATGGAGCATTGTGATGACAGGGGCCAGGGAGCATTGAGAATGACAAGGGCAGGGAACATTGTGATGACAGCAGTCATGGATCATTGTGATGATACCTGTCATGGAACATAGTGCTGACAGGGGCTATAGAGCATTGTGATGACAGGTGTCATGTGGCATTGTGATGACAGTGGTCATAGAGCATTGTGATGACAGGGGTCAAGGAGCATTGTGATGAAAGTGGTCATGGAGCACTGTGATGACACGGGAATGGAGCATTATGATGACAAGAGTTCTGGAGCATTGTGATGACAAGGGTATGGAGCACTATGATTACAGGGGACCAGGAGCATTGTGATTACATGGGCAGTGAATATTGTGATGACAGGGGTCATGGAGCACTGTGATGACTAGTGTCATGGAACATTGGGAGGACAGGGATCTTGGAGCATTGTGATGAGAGGGGCCTTGGAGCATTATGATGATAGGCGTCATGGCGTATTGTGATGAGAGTGGTCATAGAACATTAGAATATTGTGATGAAAGGGATAATGGAGCAATGTGATTACAGGGGCCATGGAGCATTGTGAATGCATAGGCCATGGAGCAATGAAATGACAGGGGTCAAGGAGCATTGTGATGTAAGTTGTCATGGAGCATTGTCATGACTATTGTCCATGAACATTGTGATGACATGGTTCATGGAGCATTGTGAAGACAAGTGCCATGGCGAATTGTGATGACAGGTGTCATGCGGCATTGTGATGACAGTGGTCATGTAGAATTGTAATGAAAGGTATCATGGAGGACTCTGACGACAGGGGCCGTGGAGCACTGTGATGACAGTGGTCATCTAGAATTGTGATGAAATATACCAGGGAGCATTGTGATGACAGGGGTCATGGAACACCGCAATTATAGGGGCCAGGGAGCATTGTGAATACAAAGATCATGGAGCATTGAGATGACAGGGGTCATGGATCATTGTGATGACAAGGGTCCTGGAACCTTGTGATGACACGGTTCATGGAGCATTGTGATGACAAGGTTCTTCAAGCATTGTGATGACACGGGCATGGAGCATTATGATGACAAGAGTTCTGGAGCATTGTGATGAAAAGGGTATGGAGCACTGTGATTACAGGGGACCAGGAGCATTGTGATTACATGGGCAGTGAATATTGTGATGACAGGTGTTCATGGAGCACTGTGATGACAAGTGTCATGGCACATTGTGATGACAGGGTTCATGGAGCATTGTGATGAGAGGGGCCTTGGAGCATTATGATGATAGGCGTCATGGGGTATTGTGATGAGAGTGGTCATAGAACGTTGTGATGAAAGGGATCATGGAGCAATGTGATTACAGGGGCCATGGAGCATTTTGAATGCATAGTCCATGGAGCAGTGTGATGACAGGGGTCATGGAACATTGTGATGAATGTGGTCATAGTTCATTGTGATGATAAGTGTCCAGGAACATTGTGATGACATGGATCATGGAGCATTGTGATGACAAGGGCCATGGCGAATTGTGATGACAGGTGTCATGGGGCATTGTGATGACAGTGGTCATCGAGAATTATGAGGAAAGGTAACATGGAGCACGGTGATAACAGGGCCCATGGAGCATTGTGATGACAAAGGCCATGGAGCATTTTGATGACAAGTGTCATGGAGTATTGTGATGAGACGGGCATGGAGCATTATGATGCCCAGAGTTCTGGAGCATTGTGGTGACAAGGGCATGGAGCATTGTGATGACAAGGGCCATGGCCAATTCTGATGACAGGTGTCCTCGGGCATTGTGATGACAGAGGTTATCTAGCATTGTGATGAAAGGTACCATGGATCACTGTGATAACAGGGGCCATGGAGCATTGTGATGATAAAGGCCATGGAGCATTTTAATGAAAAGTGTCATGGAGAATTGTGATGAGACGGGCATGGAGCATTATGATGACAAGAGTTCTGGAGCATTGCGTTGACAAGGGAATGGAGCATTGTGATTACAGGGACCATGGAGGAGAGTGATGACATCTGTCATGGAACATTGTGCTGACAGGGGCCATGGAGCATTGTGATGACAGGTATAATGTGGCATTGTAATGACAGGGGTCATAGAGCATTGTGATGAAATGGATCATGGAGCAATGTGATTACAGGGACCATGTAGCATTGCGATTGCATAGGCTATGGAGCATTGTGATGACAGGAGTCAAGGAGCATTGTGATGTAAGTGGTCATGGATCATTGTGATGACAAGTGTCCTGGACCATTGTGATGACACGGGTCATGGAGCATTGTGATGACAATTGTCATGGAACGTTGTGCTGACAGGGATCATGCAGCATGGTGATGAGACGGTCATTGGAGCATTGTGATGACAGGCGTACTGGAGCCTTCTGAGGAAAGGTGTCATGGGTCATTGTGATTACAGCGATCATGGAACATTGTGATGACAGTGGTCATGGAGCATTGTAATGACAGGGGCCATGGAGCATTGTGATGACAGGGGTCATGGGGCATTGTGATGACAGTGGTCATGGAGCATTGTGATGAAAGGGGTCATGGAGCACTGTGATCACAGGGGCCATGTATAATTGTGATGACAAAGGCCATGGAGCATTGTGATGACAGTTGTCATGGAGCATTGTGTTGAAAGGGGCATGGAGCATTGTGACGACAATCGTCATGGAGCATTGTGATGACTGGTATCATGGAGCATTGTTCTGAAAAAGGTATTGGGGCAGTGTAATGACAAGTATCATGGAGGATGTGATGAAAGGAGTCATGGAGCATTGTGATTAAATGGATCATGAGGCATTTTGATGACAAGAGTCATGGAACATTGTGATGACAGGGCTAATGGAGCATTGTGATGACAAGGGCTATGGAGCATTGTGATGACTGGGGTCATGGAGCATTGTGATGAAAGGGGTCATGGATCACTACGATGACATGGGTAATGGAGCATTGTGATGATATGAGCATGGAGCATTGTGATGACAGGGGCCAGGGAGCATTGAGATGACAAGGGCAGGGAAAATTGTGATGACAGCAGTCATGGATCATTGTGATGATACCTGTCATGTAATATTGTGCTGACAGGGGCTATAGAGCATTGTGATGACAGGTGTCATGTGGCATTGTGATGACAGTGGTCATAGAGAATGGTGATGACAGGGGTCAAGGAACATTGTGATGAAAGTGGTCATGGAGCATTGTGATGACACGGGCATGGAGCATTATGATGACAAGTGTTCTAGAGCATTGTGATGACAAGGGTATGGAACATTGTGATTGCAGGGGACCAGGAGCATTGTGATTACATGGGCAGTGAATATTGTGATGACAGGGGTCATGGAGCACTGTGATGACTAGTGTCATGGAACATTGTGATGACAGGGATCATGGAGCATTGTGATGAGAGGGGCCTTGGAGCATTATGATGATAGGCGTCATGGCGTATTGTGATGAGAGTGGTCATAGAACATTAGAATATTGTGATGAAAGGGATCATGGAGCAATGTGATTACAGGGGCCATGGAGCATTGTGAATGCATAGGCCATGGAGCAATGAAATGACAGGGGTCAAGGAGCATTGTGATGTAAGTTGTCATGGAGCATTGTCATGACTATTGTCCATGAACATTGTGATGACATGGTTCATGGAGCATTGTGATGACAAGTGCCATGGCGATTGTGATGACAGGTGTCATGCGGCATTGTGATGACAGTGGTCATGTAGAATTGTAATGAAAGGTATCATGGAGGACTCTGACGACAGGGGCCGTGGAGCACTGTGATGACAGTGGTCATCTAGAATTGTGATGAAATATACCAGGGAGCAGTGTGATGACAGGGGTCATGGATCACCGCAATTATAGGGGCCAGGGAGCATTGTGAATACAAAGATCATGGAGCATTGTGATGACAGGGGTCAAGGAGCATTGTGATGAAAGTGGTCATGGAGCACTGTGATGACACGGGCATGGAGCATTATGATGACAAGAGTTCTGGAGCATTGTGATGACAAGGGTATGGAGCATTGTGATTACAGGGGAACAGGAGCATTGTGATTACATGGGCAGTGAATATTGTGATGACAGGGGTCATGGAGCACTGTGATGACTAGTGTCCTGGAACACTGTGATGAAAGGGATCATGGAGCAATGTGATTACAGGAGCCATGGAGCATTGTGAATGCATAGGCCATGGAGCAATGAAATGACAGGGGTCAAGGAGCATTGTGATGTAAGTTGTCATGGAGCATTGTGATGACAAGTGTCCATGAACATCGTGATGACATGGTTCATGGAGCATTGTGATGACAAGTGCCATGGCGAATTGTGATGACAGGTGTCATGGGGCATTGTGATGACAGTGGTCATCTAGAATTGTGATGAAAGTTATCATGGAGGACTCTGACGACAGGGGCCGTGGAGCACTGTGATGACAGTGGTCATCTAAAATTGTGATGAAATATACCAGGGAGCATTGTGATGACAGGGGTCATGGATCACCGCAATTATAGAGTCCATGGAGCATTGTGAATACAAAGATCATGGAGCATTGAGATGACAGGGGTCATGGATCATTGTGATGACAAGGGTCCTGGAACCTTGTGATGCCACGGTTCATGGAGCATTGTAATGACAAGGTTCTTCAAGCATTGTGATGACACGGGCATGGAGCATTATGATGACAAGAGTTCTGGAGCATTGTGATGACAAGGGTATGGAGCACTATGATTACAGGGGACCAGGAGCATTGTGATTACATGGGCAGTGAATATTGTGATGACAGGGGTCATGGAGCACTGTGATGACTAGTGTCCTGGAACATTGTGATGAAAGGGATCATGGAGCATTGTGATGAGAGGGGCCTTGGAGCATTATGATGATAGGCGTCATGGGGCATTGTGATGACAGCGGTCTTGGAGCATTTTGATGAAAGGGATCATGGAGCAATGTGATTACAGGAGCCATGGAGCATTGTGAATGCATAGGCCATGGAGCAATGAAATGACAGGGGTCAAGGAGCATTGTGATGTACGTTGTCATGGAGCATTGTGATGACTATTGTCCATGAACATTGTGATGACATGGTTCATGGAGCATTGTGATGACAGGTGTCATGTGGAATTGTGATGAGAGCGGTCATATAGATTTGTGATGAAAGGTATTAGGGAGGACTCTGATGACAGGGGCCGTGGAGCACTGTGATGACAGTGGTCATCTAGAATTGTGATGAAATATACCAGGGAGCATTGTGATGACAGGGGTCATGGATCACCGCAATTATAGAGGCCATGGAGCATTGTGAATACAAAGATCATGGAACATTGAGATGACAGGGGTCATGGATCATTGTGATGACAAGGGTCCTGGAACCTTGTGATGACACGGTTCATGGAGCATTGTGATGACAAGGTTCTTCAAGCATTGTGATGACACGGGCATGGAGCATTATGATGACAAGAGTTCTGGAGCATTGTGATGACAAGGGTATGGAGCACTATGATTACAGGGGACCAGGAGCATTGTGATTACATGGGCAGTGAATATTGTGATGACAGGGGTCATGGAGCACTGTGATGACTAGTGTCATGGAACATTGTGATGACAGGGATCATGGAGCATTGTGATGAGAGGGGCCTTAGAGCATTATGATGATAGGCGTCATGGGGCATTGTGATGACAGCGATCTTGGAGCATTGTGATGAAATGGATCATGGAGCAATGTGCTTACAGGAGCCATGGAGCATTGTGAATGCATAGGCCATGGAGCAATGAAATGACAGGGGTCAAGGAGCACTGTGATGTAAGATGTCATGGAGCATTGTGATGACAAGTGTCCATGAACATTGTGATGACATGGTTCATGGAGCATTGTGATGACAAGTGCCATGGCGAATTGTGATGACAGGTGTCATGGGGCATTGTGTTGAAAGGGGCATGGAGCATTGTGACGACAATGGTCATGGAGCATTGTGATGACTGGTATCATGGAGCATTGTTCTGAAAAAGGTCATGGGGCAGTGTAATGACAAGTATCATGGAGGATGTGATGAAAGGAGTCATGGAGCAATGTGATTAAATGGATCATGAGGAATTTTGATGACAACAGTCATGGAACATTGTGATGACATGGCTAATGGAGCATTGTGATGACAAGGGCTATGGAGCATTGTGATGACAGGTGTCATGCAGCATTGTGATGAAAGGGGTCATGGATCACTACGATGACATGGGTAAGGGAGCATTGTGGTGATATGAGCATGGAGCATTGTGAGGACAGGGGCCAGGGAGCATTGAGATGATAAGGGCAGGGAACATTGTGATGACAGCAGTCATGGATCATTGTGATGATACCTGTCATGGAACATTGTGCTGACAGGGGCTATAGAGCATTGTGATGACAGGTGTCATGTGGCATTGTGATGAAAGTGGTCATAGAGCATTGTTATGACAGGGGTCAAGGAGCATTGTGATGAAAGTGGTCATGGAGCACTGTGATGACACGGGCATGGAGAATTATGATGACAAGAGTTCTGAAGCATTGTGATGACAAGGGTATGGAGCATTGTGATTACAGGGGACCAGGAGCATTGTGATTACATGGGCAGTGAATATTGTGATGACAGGGGTCATGGAGCACTGTGATGACTAGTGTCATGGAACATTGGGAGGACAGGGATCATGGAGCATTGTGATAAGAGTGGCCTTGGAGCATTATGATGATAGGCATCATGGGGCATTGTAATGACAGCGGTCTTGGAGCATTGTGATGAAAGGGATCATGGAGCAATGTGATTACAGGAGCCATGGAGCATTGTGAATGAATAGGCCATGGAGCAATGAAATGACAGGGGTCAAGGAGCATTGTGATGTAAGTTGTCATGGAGCATTGTGATGATAAGTGTCCATGAACTTTGTGATGACATGGATCATGGATCATTGTGATGACAAGGGCCATGGCGAATTGTGATGACAGGTGTCATGGGGCATTGTGATGACAGTGGTCATCGAGAATTGTGAGGAAAGGTAACATGGAGCACTGTGATAACAGGGGCCATGGAGCATTGTGATGACAAAGGCCATGGAGCATTTTGATAACAAGTGTCATGGAGCATTGTGATGAGACGGGCATGGAGCATTATGATGCCAAGCGTTCTGGAGCATTGTGGTGACAAGGGAATGGAGCATAGTGATGACAAGAGTTCTGGAGCATTGTGATGAAAAGGGTATGGAGCACTGTGATTACAGGGGACCAGGAGCATTGTGATTACATGGGCAGTGAATATTGTGATGACAGGCGTTGATGGAGCACTGTGATGACAAGTGTCATTGAACATTGGGATGACAGGGTTCATGGAGCATTGTGATGAGAGGGGCCTTGGAGCATTATGATGATAGGCGTCATGGGGTATTGTGATGAGAGTGGTCATAGAACATTGTGATGAAAGGGATCATGGAGCAATGTGCTTACAGGAGCCATGGAGCATTGTGAATGCATAGGCCATGGAGCAATGAAATGACAGGGGTCAAGGAGCATTGTGATGTAAGTTGTCATGGAGCATTGTGATGACAAGTGTCCATGAACATTGTGATGACATGGTTCATGGAGCATTGTGATGACAAGTGCCATGGCGAATTGTGATGACAGGTGTCATGGGGCATTGTGATGACAGTGGTCATGTAGAATTGTAATGAAAGGTATCATGGAGGACTCTGACGACAGGGTCCGTGGAGCATTGTGATGACAAAGGCCATGGAGCATTTTGATGACAAGTGTCATGGAGCATTGTGATGAGACGGGCATGGAGCATTATGATGCCCAGAGTTCTGGAGCATTGTGGTGACAAGGGCATGGAGCATTGTGATGACAAGGGCCATGGCCAATTCTGATGACAGGTGTCCTCGGGCATTGTGATGACAGAGGTTATCTAGCATTGTGATGAAAGGTACCATGGATCACTGTGATAACAGGGGCCATGGAGCATTGTGATGATAAAGGCCATGGAGCATTTTAATGAAAAGTGTCATGGAGAATTGTGATGAGACGGGCATGGAGCATTATGATGACAAGAGTTCTGGAGCATTGCGTTGACAAGGGAATGGAGCATTGTGATTACAGGGACCATGGAGGAGAGTGATGACATCTGTCATGGAACATTGTGCTGACAGGGGCCATGGAGCATTGTGATGACAGGTATAATGTGGCATTGTAATGACAGGGGTCATAGAGCATTGTGATGAAATGGATCATGGAGCAATGTGATTACAGGGACCATGTAGCATTGCGATTGCATAGGCTATGGAGCATTGTGATGACAGGAGTCAAGGAGCATTGTGATGTAAGTGGTCATGGATCATTGTGATGACAAGTGTCCTGGACCATTGTGATGACACGGGTCATGGAGCATTGTGATGACAATTGTCATGGAACGTTGTGCTGACAGGGATCATGCAGCATGGTGATGAGACGGTCATTGGAGCATTGTGATGACAGGCGTACTGGAGCCTTCTGAGGAAAGGTGTCATGGGTCATTGTGATTACAGCGATCATGGAACATTGTGATGACAGTGGTCATGGAGCATTGTAATGACAGGGGCCATGGAGCATTGTGATGACAGGGGTCATGGGGCATTGTGATGACAGTGGTCATGGAGCATTGTGATGAAAGGGGTCATGGAGCACTGTGATCACAGGGGCCATGTATAATTGTGATGACAAAGGCCATGGAGCATTGTGATGACAGTTGTCATGGAGCATTGTGTTGAAAGGGGCATGGAGCATTGTGACGACAATCGTCATGGAGCATTGTGATGACTGGTATCATGGAGCATTGTTCTGAAAAAGGTATTGGGGCAGTGTAATGACAAGTATCATGGAGGATGTGATGAAAGGAGTCATGGAGCATTGTGATTAAATGGATCATGAGGCATTTTGATGACAAGAGTCATGGAACATTGTGATGACAGGGCTAATGGAGCATTGTGATGACAAGGGCTATGGAGCATTGTGATGACTGGGGTCATGGAGCATTGTGATGAAAGGGGTCATGGATCACTACGATGACATGGGTAATGGAGCATTGTGATGATATGAGCATGGAGCATTGTGATGACAGGGGCCAGGGAGCATTGAGATGACAAGGGCAGGGAAAATTGTGATGACAGCAGTCATGGATCATTGTGATGATACCTGTCATGTAATATTGTGCTGACAGGGGCTATAGAGCATTGTGATGACAGGTGTCATGTGGCATTGTGATGACAGTGGTCATAGAGAATGGTGATGACAGGGGTCAAGGAACATTGTGATGAAAGTGGTCATGGAGCATTGTGATGACACGGGCATGGAGCATTATGATGACAAGTGTTCTAGAGCATTGTGATGACAAGGGTATGGAACATTGTGATTGCAGGGGACCAGGAGCATTGTGATTACATGGGCAGTGAATATTGTGATGACAGGGGTCATGGAGCACTGTGATGACTAGTGTCATGGAACATTGTGATGACAGGGATCATGGAGCATTGTGATGAGAGGGGCCTTGGAGCATTATGATGATAGGCGTCATGGCGTATTGTGATGAGAGTGGTCATAGAACATTAGAATATTGTGATGAAAGGGATCATGGAGCAATGTGATTACAGGGGCCATGGAGCATTGTGAATGCATAGGCCATGGAGCAATGAAATGACAGGGGTCAAGGAGCATTGTGATGTAAGTTGTCATGGAGCATTGTCATGACTATTGTCCATGAACATTGTGATGACATGGTTCATGGAGCATTGTGATGACAAGTGCCATGGCGATTGTGATGACAGGTGTCATGCGGCATTGTGATGACAGTGGTCATGTAGAATTGTAATGAAAGGTATCATGGAGGACTCTGACGACAGGGGCCGTGGAGCACTGTGATGACAGTGGTCATCTAGAATTGTGATGAAATATACCAGGGAGCAGTGTGATGACAGGGGTCATGGATCACCGCAATTATAGGGGCCAGGGAGCATTGTGAATACAAAGATCATGGAGCATTGTGATGACAGGGGTCAAGGAGCATTGTGATGAAAGTGGTCATGGAGCACTGTGATGACACGGGCATGGAGCATTATGATGACAAGAGTTCTGGAGCATTGTGATGACAAGGGTATGGAGCATTGTGATTACAGGGGAACAGGAGCATTGTGATTACATGGGCAGTGAATATTGTGATGACAGGGGTCATGGAGCACTGTGATGACTAGTGTCCTGGAACACTGTGATGAAAGGGATCATGGAGCAATGTGATTACAGGAGCCATGGAGCATTGTGAATGCATAGGCCATGGAGCAATGAAATGACAGGGGTCAAGGAGCATTGTGATGTAAGTTGTCATGGAGCATTGTGATGACAAGTGTCCATGAACATCGTGATGACATGGTTCATGGAGCATTGTGATGACAAGTGCCATGGCGAATTGTGATGACAGGTGTCATGGGGCATTGTGATGACAGTGGTCATCTAGAATTGTGATGAAAGGTATCATGGAGGACTCTGACGACAGGGGCCGTGGAGCACTGTGATGACAGTGGTCATCTAAAATTGTGATGAAATATACCAGGGAGCATTGTGATGACAGGGGTCATGGATCACCGCAATTATAGAGGCCATGGAGCATTGTGAATACAAAGATCATGGAGCATTGAGATGACAGGGGTCATGGATCATTGTGATGAGAAGGGTCCTGGAACCTTGTGATGCCACGGTTCATGGAGCATTGTAATGACAAGGTTCTTCAAGCATTGTGATGACACGGGCATGGAGCATTATGATGACAAGAGTTCTGGAGCATTGTGATGACAAGGGTATGGAGCACTATGATTACAGGGGACCAGGAGCATTGTGATTACATGGGCAGTGAATATTGTGATGACAGGGGTCATGGAGCACTGTGATGACTAGTGTCCTGGAACATTGTGATGAAAGGGATCATGGAGCATTGTGATGAGAGGGGCCTTGGAGCATTATGATGATAGGCGTCATGGGGCATTGTGATGACAGCGGTCTTGGAGCATTTTGATGAAAGGGATCATGGAGCAATGTGATTACAGGAGCCATGGAGCATTGTGAATGCATAGGCCATGGAGCAATGAAATGACAGGGGTCAAGGAGCATTGTGATGTACGTTGTCATGGAGCATTGTGATGACTATTGTCCATGAACATTGTGATGACATGGTTCATGGAGCATTGTGATGACAGGTGTCATGTGGAATTGTGATGAGAGCGGTCATATAGATTTGTGATGAAAGGTATTAGGGAGGACTCTGATGACAGGGGCCGTGGAGCACTGTGATGACAGTGGTCATCTAGAATTGTGATGAAATATACCAGGGAGCATTGTGATGACAGGGGTCATGGATCACCGCAATTATAGAGGCCATGGAGCATTGTGAATACAAAGATCATGGAACATTGAGATGACAGGGGTCATGGATCATTGTGATGACAAGGGTCCTGGAACCTTGTGATGACACGGTTCATGGAGCATTGTGATGACAAGGTTCTTCAAGCATTGTGATGACACGGGCATGGAGCATTATGATGACAAGAGTTCTGGAGCATTGTGATGACAAGGGTATGGAGCACTATGATTACAGGGGACCAGGAGCATTGTGATTACATGGGCAGTGAATATTGTGATGACAGGGGTCATGGAGCACTGTGATGACTAGTGTCATGGAACATTGTGATGACAGGGATCATGGAGCATTGTGATGAGAGGGGCCTTAGAGCATTATGATGATAGGCGTCATGGGGCATTGTGATGACAGCGATCTTGGAGCATTGTGA
This sequence comes from Balaenoptera borealis, assembly GCF_965194805.1. Classification (NCBI taxonomy): domain Eukaryota; kingdom Metazoa; phylum Chordata; class Mammalia; order Artiodactyla; family Balaenopteridae; genus Balaenoptera; species Balaenoptera borealis. The sequence goes on from NW_028123926.1 coordinate 638,516, forward strand.
TGAAATGGATCATGGAGCAATGTGCTTACAGGAGCCATGGAGCATTGTGAATGCATAGGCCATGGAGCAATGAAATGACAGGGGTCAAGGAGCACTGTGATGTAAGATGTCATGGAGCATTGTGATGACAAGTGTCCATGAACATTGTGATGACATGGTTCATGGAGCATTGTGATGACAAGTGCCATGGCGAATTGTGATGACAGGTGTCATGGGGCATTGTGTTGAAAGGGGCATGGAGCATTGTGACGACAATGGTCATGGAGCATTGTGATGACTGGTATCATGGAGCATTGTTCTGAAAAAGGTCATGGGGCAGTGTAATGACAAGTATCATGGAGGATGTGATGAAAGGAGTCATGGAGCAATGTGATTAAATGGATCATGAGGAATTTTGATGACAACAGTCATGGAACATTGTGATGACATGGCTAATGGAGCATTGTGATGACAAGGGCTATGGAGCATTGTGATGACAGGTGTCATGCAGCATTGTGATGAAAGGGGTCATGGATCACTACGATGACATGGGTAAGGGAGCATTGTGGTGATATGAGCATGGAGCATTGTGAGGACAGGGGCCAGGGAGCATTGAGATGATAAGGGCAGGGAACATTGTGATGACAGCAGTCATGGATCATTGTGATGATACCTGTCATGGAACATTGTGCTGACAGGGGCTATAGAGCATTGTGATGACAGGTGTCATGTGGCATTGTGATGAAAGTGGTCATAGAGCATTGTTATGACAGGGGTCAAGGAGCATTGTGATGAAAGTGGTCATGGAGCACTGTGATGACACGGGCATGGAGAATTATGATGACAAGAGTTCTGAAGCATTGTGATGACAAGGGTATGGAGCATTGTGATTACAGGGGACCAGGAGCATTGTGATTACATGGGCAGTGAATATTGTGATGACAGGGGTCATGGAGCACTGTGATGACTAGTGTCATGGAACATTGGGAGGACAGGGATCATGGAGCATTGTGATAAGAGTGGCCTTGGAGCATTATGATGATAGGCATCATGGGGCATTGTAATGACAGCGGTCTTGGAGCATTGTGATGAAAGGGATCATGGAGCAATGTGATTACAGGAGCCATGGAGCATTGTGAATGAATAGGCCATGGAGCAATGAAATGACAGGGGTCAAGGAGCATTGTGATGTAAGTTGTCATGGAGCATTGTGATGATAAGTGTCCATGAACTTTGTGATGACATGGATCATGGATCATTGTGATGACAAGGGCCATGGCGAATTGTGATGACAGGTGTCATGGGGCATTGTGATGACAGTGGTCATCGAGAATTGTGAGGAAAGGTAACATGGAGCACTGTGATAACAGGGGCCATGGAGCATTGTGATGACAAAGGCCATGGAGCATTTTGATGACAAGTGTCATGGAGCATTGTGATGAGACGGGCATGGAGCATTATGATGCCAAGCGTTCTGGAGCATTGTGGTGACAAGGGAATGGAGCATAGTGATGACAAGAGTTCTGGAGCATTGTGATGAAAAGGGTATGGAGCACTGTGATTACAGGGGACCAGGAGCATTGTGATTACATGGGCAGTGAATATTGTGATGACAGGCGTTGATGGAGCACTGTGATGACAAGTGTCATTGAACATTGGGATGACAGGGTTCATGGAGCATTGTGATGAGAGGGGCCTTGGAGCATTATGATGATAGGCGTCATGGGGTATTGTGATGAGAGTGGTCATAGAACATTGTGATGAAACGGATCATGGAGCAATGTGCTTACAGGAGCCATGGAGCATTGTGAATGCATAGGCCATGGAGCAATGAAATGACAGGGGTCAAGGAGCATTGTGATGTAAGTTGTCATGGAGCATTGTGATGACAAGTGTCCATGAACATTGTGATGACATGGTTCATGGAGCATTGTGATGACAAGTGCCATGGCGAATTGTGATGACAGGTGTCATGGGGCATTGTGATGACAGTGGTCATGTAGAATTGTAATGAAAGGTATCATGGAGGACTCTGACGACAGGGTCCGTGGAGCATTGTGATGACAAAGGCCATGGAGCATTTTGATGACAAGTGTCATGGAGCATTGTGATGAGACGGGCATGGAGCATTATGATGCCCAGAGTTCTGGAGCATTGTGGTGACAAGGGCATGGAGCATTGTGATGACAAGGGCCATGGCCAATTCTGATGACAGGTTTCCTCGGGCATTGTGATGACAGAGGTTATCTAGCATTGTGATGAAAGGTACCATGGATCACTGTGATAACAGGGGCCATGGAGCATTGTGATGATAAAGGCCATGGAGCATTTTAATGAAAAGTGTCATGGAGAATTGTGATGAGACGGGCATGGAGCATTATGATGACAAGAGTTCTGGAGCATTGCGTTGACAAGGGAATGGAGCATTGTGATTACAGGGACCATGGAGGAGAGTGATGACATCTGTCATGGAACATTGTGCTGACAGGGGCCATGGAGCATTGTGATGACAGGTATAATGTGGCATTGTAATGACAGGGGTCATAGAGCATTGTGATGAAATGGATCATGGAGCAATGTGATTACAGGGACCATGTAGCATTGCGATTGCATAGGCTATGGAGCATTGTGATGACAGGAGTCAAGGAGCATTGTGATGTAAGTGGTCATGGATCATTGTGATGACAAGTGTCCTGGACCATTGTGATGACACGGGTCATGGAGCATTGTGATGACAATTGTCATGGAACGTTGTGCTGACAGGGATCATGCAGCATGGTGATGAGACGGTCATTGGAGCATTGTGATGACAGGCGTACTGGAGCCTTCTGAGGAAAGGTGTCATGGGTCATTGTGATTACAGCGATCATGGAACATTGTGATGACAGTGGTCATGGAGCATTGTAATGACAGGGGCCATGGAGCATTGTGATGACAGGGGTCATGGGGCATTGTGATGACAGTGGTCATGGAGCATTGTGATGAAAGGGGTCATGGAGCACTGTGATCACAGGGGCCATGTATAATTGTGATGACAAAGGCCATGGAGCATTGTGATGACAGTTGTCATGGAGCATTGTGTTGAAAGGGGCATGGAGCATTGTGACGACAATCGTCATGGAGCATTGTGATGACTGGTATCATGGAGCATTGTTCTGAAAAAGGTATTGGGGCAGTGTAATGACAAGTATCATGGAGGATGTGATGAAAGGAGTCATGGAGCATTGTGATTAAATGGATCATGAGGCATTTTGATGACAAGAGTCATGGAACATTGTGATGACAGGGCTAATGGAGCATTGTGATGACAAGGGCTATGGAGCATTGTGATGACTGGGGTCATGGAGCATTGTGATGAAAGGGGTCATGGATCACTACGATGACATGGGTAATGGAGCATTGTGATGATATGAGCATGGAGCATTGTGATGACAGGGGCCAGGGAGCATTGAGATGACAAGGGCAGGGAAAATTGTGATGACAGCAGTCATGGATCATTGTGATGATACCTGTCATGTAATATTGTGCTGACAGGGGCTATAGAGCATTGTGATGACAGGTGTCATGTGGCATTGTGATGACAGTGGTCATAGAGAATGGTGATGACAGGGGTCAAGGAACATTGTGATGAAAGTGGTCATGGAGCATTGTGATGACACGGGCATGGAGCATTATGATGACAAGTGTTCTAGAGCATTGTGATGACAAGGGTATGGAACATTGTGATTGCAGGGGACCAGGAGCATTGTGATTACATGGGCAGTGAATATTGTGATGACAGGGGTCATGGAGCACTGTGATGACTAGTGTCATGGAACATTGTGATGACAGGGATCATGGAGCATTGTGATGAGAGGGGCCTTGGAGCATTATGATGATAGGCGTCATGGCGTATTGTGATGAGAGTGGTCATAGAACATTAGAATATTGTGATGAAAGGGATCATGGAGCAATGTGATTACAGGGGCCATGGAGCATTGTGAATGCATAGGCCATGGAGCAATGAAATGACAGGGGTCAAGGAGCATTGTGATGTAAGTTGTCATGGAGCATTGTCATGACTATTGTCCATGAACATTGTGATGACATGGTTCATGGAGCATTGTGATGACAAGTGCCATGGAGATTGTGATGACAGGTGTCATGCGGCATTGTGATGACAGTGGTCATGTAGAATTGTAATGAAAGGTATCATGGAGGACTCTGACGACAGGGGCCGTGGAGCACTGTGATGACAGTGGTCATCTAGAATTGTGATGAAATATACCAGGGAGCAGTGTGATGACAGGGGTCATGGATCACCGCAATTATAGGGGCCAGGGAGCATTGTGAATACAAAGATCATGGAGCATTGTGATGACAGGGGTCAAGGAGCATTGTGATGAAAGTGGTCATGGAGCACTGTGATGACACGGGCATGGAGCATTATGATGACAAGAGTTCTGGAGCATTGTGATGACAAGGGTATGGAGCATTGTGATTACAGGGGAACAGGAGCATTGTGATTACATGGGCAGTGAATATTGTGATGACAGGGGTCATGGAGCACTGTGATGACTAGTGTCCTGGAACACTGTGATGAAAGGGATCATGGAGCAATGTGATTACAGGAGCCATGGAGCATTGTGAATGCATAGGCCATGGAGCAATGAAATGACAGGGGTCAAGGAGCATTGTGATGTAAGTTGTCATGGAGCATTGTGATGACAAGTGTCCATGAACATCGTGATGACATGGTTCATGGAGCATTGTGATGACAAGTGCCATGGCGAATTGTGATGACAGGTGTCATGGGGCATTGTGATGACAGTGGTCATCTAGAATTGTGATGAAAGGTATCATGGAGGACTCTGACGACAGGGGCCGTGGAGCACTGTGATGACAGTGGTCATCTAAAATTGTGATGAAATATACCAGGGAGCATTGTGATGACAGGGGTCATGGATCACCGCAATTATAGAGGCCATGGAGCATTGTGAATACAAAGATCATGGAGCATTGAGATGACAGGGGTCATGGATCATTGTGATGAGAAGGGTCCTGGAACCTTGTGATGCCACGGTTCATGGAGCATTGTAATGACAAGGTTCTTCAAGCATTGTGATGACACGGGCATGGAGCATTATGATGACAAGAGTTCTGGAGCATTGTGATGACAAGGGTATGGAGCACTATGATTACAGGGGACCAGGAGCATTGTGATTACATGGGCAGTGAATATTGTGATGACAGGGGTCATGGAGCACTGTGATGACTAGTGTCCTGGAACATTGTGATGAAAGGGATCATGGAGCATTGTGATGAGAGGGGCCTTGGAGCATTATGATGATAGGCGTCATGGGGCATTGTGATGACAGCGGTCTTGGAGCATTTTGATGAAAGGGATCATGGAGCAATGTGATTACAGGAGCCATGGAGCATTGTGAATGCATAGGCCATGGAGCAATGAAATGACAGGGGTCAAGGAGCATTGTGATGTACGTTGTCATGGAGCATTGTGATGACTATTGTCCATGAACATTGTGATGACATGGTTCATGGAGCATTGTGATGACAGGTGTCATGTGGAATTGTGATGAGAGCGGTCATATAGATTTGTGATGAAAGGTATTAGGGAGGACTCTGATGACAGGGGCCGTGGAGCACTGTGATGACAGTGGTCATCTAGAATTGTGATGAAATATACCAGGGAGCATTGTGATGACAGGGGTCATGGATCACCGCAATTATAGAGGCCATGGAGCATTGTGAATACAAAGATCATGGAACATTGAGATGACAGGGGTCATGGATCATTGTGATGACAAGGGTCCTGGAACCTTGTGATGACACGGTTCATGGAGCATTGTGATGACAAGGTTCTTCAAGCATTGTGATGACACGGGCATGGAGCATTATGATGACAAGAGTTCTGGAGCATTGTGATGACAAGGGTATGGAGCACTATGATTACAGGGGACCAGGAGCATTGTGATTACATGGGCAGTGAATATTGTGATGACAGGGGTCATGGAGCACTGTGATGACTAGTGTCATGGAACATTGTGATGACAGGGATCATGGAGCATTGTGATGAGAGGGGCCTTAGAGCATTATGATGATAGGCGTCATGGGGCATTGTGATGACAGCGATCTTGGAGCATTGTGATGAAATGGATCATGGAGCAATGTGCTTACAGGAGCCATGGAGCATTGTGAATGCATAGGCCATGGAGCAATGAAATGACAGGGGTCAAGGAGCACTGTGATGTAAGATGTCATGGAGCATTGTGATGACAAGTGTCCATGAACATTGTGATGACATGGTTCATGGAGCATTGTGATGACAAGTGCCATGGCGAATTGTGATGACAGGTGTCATGGGGCATTGTGTTGAAAGGGGCATGGAGCATTGTGACGACAATGGTCATGGAGCATTGTGATGACTGGTATCATGGAGCATTGTTCTGAAAAAGGTCATGGGGCAGTGTAATGACAAGTATCATGGAGGATGTGATGAAAGGAGTCATGGAGCAATGTGATTAAATGGATCATGAGGAATTTTGATGACAACAGTCATGGAACATTGTGATGACATGGCTAATGGAGCATTGTGATGACAAGGGCTATGGAGCATTGTGATGACAGGTGTCATGCAGCATTGTGATGAAAGGGGTCATGGATCACTACGATGACATGGGTAAGGGAGCATTGTGGTGATATGAGCATGGAGCATTGTGAGGACAGGGGCCAGGGAGCATTGAGATGATAAGGGCAGGGAACATTGTGATGACAGCAGTCATGGATCATTGTGATGATACCTGTCATGGAACATTGTGCTGACAGGGGCTATAGAGCATTGTGATGACAGGTGTCATGTGGCATTGTGATGAAAGTGGTCATAGAGCATTGTTATGACAGGGGTCAAGGAGCATTGTGATGAAAGTGGTCATGGAGCACTGTGATGACACGGGCATGGAGAATTATGATGACAAGAGTTCTGAAGCATTGTGATGACAAGGGTATGGAGCATTGTGATTACAGGGGACCAGGAGCATTGTGATTACATGGGCAGTGAATATTGTGATGACAGGGGTCATGGAGCACTGTGATGACTAGTGTCATGGAACATTGGGAGGACAGGGATCATGGAGCATTGTGATAAGAGTGGCCTTGGAGCATTATGATGATAGGCATCATGGGGCATTGTAATGACAGCGGTCTTGGAGCATTGTGATGAAAGGGATCATGGAGCAATGTGATTACAGGAGCCATGGAGCATTGTGAATGAATAGGCCATGGAGCAATGAAATGACAGGGGTCAAGGAGCATTGTGATGTAAGTTGTCATGGAGCATTGTGATGATAAGTGTCCATGAACTTTGTGATGACATGGATCATGGATCATTGTGATGACAAGGGCCATGGCGAATTGTGATGACAGGTGTCATGGGGCATTGTGATGACAGTGGTCATCGAGAATTGTGAGGAAAGGTAACATGGAGCACTGTGATAACAGGGGCCATGGAGCATTGTGATGACAAAGGCCATGGAGCATTTTGATGACAAGTGTCATGGAGCATTGTGATGAGACGGGCATGGAGCATTATGATGCCAAGCGTTCTGGAGCATTGTGGTGACAAGGGAATGGAGCATAGTGATGACAAGAGTTCTGGAGCATTGTGATGAAAAGGGTATGGAGCACTGTGATTACAGGGGACCAGGAGCATTGTGATTACATGGGCAGTGAATATTGTGATGACAGGCGTTGATGGAGCACTGTGATGACAAGTGTCATTGAACATTGGGATGACAGGGTTCATGGAGCATTGTGATGAGAGGGGCCTTGGAGCATTATGATGATAGGCGTCATGGGGTATTGTGATGAGAGTGGTCATAGAACATTGTGATGAAACGGATCATGGAGCAATGTGCTTACAGGAGCCATGGAGCATTGTGAATGCATAGGCCATGGAGCAATGAAATGACAGGGGTCAAGGAGCATTGTGATGTAAGTTGTCATGGAGCATTGTGATGACAAGTGTCCATGAACATTGTGATGACATGGTTCATGGAGCATTGTGATGACAAGTGCCATGGCGAATTGTGATGACAGGTGAAATGGGGCATTGTGATGACAGTGGTCATGTAGAATTGTAATGAAAGGTATCATGGAGGACTCTGACGACAGGGTCCGTGGAGCATTGTGATGACAAAGGCCATGGAGCATTTTGATGACAAGTGTCATGGAGCATTGTGATGAGACGGGCATGGAGCATTATGATGCCCAGAGTTCTGGAGCATTGTGGTGACAAGGGCATGGAGCATTGTGATGACAAGGGCCATGGCCAATTCTGATGACAGGTTTCCTCGGGCATTGTGATGACAGAGGTTATCTAGCATTGTGATGAAAGGTACCATGGATCACTGTGATAACAGGGGCCATGGAGCATTGTGATGATAAAGGCCATGGAGCATTTTAATGAAAAGTGTCATGGAGAATTGTGATGAGACGGGCATGGAGCATTATGATGACAAGAGTTCTGGAGCATTGCGTTGACAAGGGAATGGAGCATTGTGATTACAGGGACCATGGAGGAGAGTGATGACATCTGTCATGGAACATTGTGCTGACAGGGGCCATGGAGCATTGTGATGACAGGTATAATGTGGCATTGTAATGACAGGGGTCATAGAGCATTGTGATGAAATGGATCATGGAGCAATGTGATTACAGGGACCATGTAGCATTGCGATTGCATAGGCTATGGAGCATTGTGATGACAGGAGTCAAGGAGCATTGTGATGTAAGTGGTCATGGATCATTGTGATGACAAGTGTCCTGGACCATTGTGATGACACGGGTCATGGAGCATTGTGATGACAATTGTCATGGAACGTTGTGCTGACAGGGATCATGCAGCATGGTGATGAGACGGTCATTGGAGCATTGTGATGACAGGCGTACTGGAGCCTTCTGAGGAAAGGTGTCATGGGTCATTGTGATTACAGCGATCATGGAACATTGTGATGACAGTGGTCATGGAGCATTGTAATGACAGGGGCCATGGAGCATTGTGATGACAGGGGTCATGGGGCATTGTGATGACAGTGGTCATGGAGCATTGTGATGAAAGGGGTCATGGAGCACTGTGATCACAGGGGCCATGTATAATTGTGATGACAAAGGCCATGGAGCATTGTGATGACAGTTGTCATGGAGCATTGTGTTGAAAGGGGCATGGAGCATTGTGACGACAATCGTCATGGAGCATTGTGATGACTGGTATCATGGAGCATTGTTCTGAAAAAGGTATTGGGGCAGTGTAATGACAAGTATCATGGAGGATGTGATGAAAGGAGTCATGGAGCATTGTGATTAAATGGATCATGAGGCATTTTGATGACAAGAGTCATGGAACATTGTGATGACAGGGCTAATGGAGCATTGTGATGACAAGGGCTATGGAGCATTGTGATGACTGGGGTCATGGAGCATTGTGATGAAAGGGGTCATGGATCACTACGATGACATGGGTAATGGAGCATTGTGATGATATGAGCATGGAGCATTGTGATGACAGGGGCCAGGGAGCATTGAGATGACAAGGGCAGGGAAAATTGTGATGACAGCAGTCATGGATCATTGTGATGATACCTGTCATGTAATATTGTGCTGACAGGGGCTATAGAGCATTGTGATGACAGGTGTCATGTGGCATTGTGATGACAGTGGTCATAGAGAATGGTGATGACAGGGGTCAAGGAACATTGTGATGAAAGTGGTCATGGAGCATTGTGATGACACGGGCATGGAGCATTATGATGACAAGTGTTCTAGAGCATTGTGATGACAAGGGTATGGAACATTGTGATTGCAGGGGACCAGGAGCATTGTGATTACATGGGCAGTGAATATTGTGATGACAGGGGTCATGGAGCACTGTGATGACTAGTGTCATGGAACATTGTGATGACAGGGATCATGGAGCATTGTGATGAGAGGGGCCTTGGAGCATTATGATGATAGGCGTCATGGCGTATTGTGATGAGAGTGGTCATAGAACATTAGAATATTGTGATGAAAGGGATCATGGAGCAATGTGATTACAGGGGCCATGGAGCATTGTGAATGCATAGGCCATGGAGCAATGAAATGACAGGGGTCAAGGAGCATTGTGATGTAAGTTGTCATGGAGCATTGTCATGACTATTGTCCATGAACATTGTGATGACATGGTTCATGGAGCATTGTGATGACAAGTGCCATGGAGATTGTGATGACAGGTGTCATGCGGCATTGTGATGACAGTGGTCATGTAGAATTGTAATGAAAGGTATCATGGAGGACTCTGACGACAGGGGCCGTGGAGCACTGTGATGACAGTGGTCATCTAGAATTGTGATGAAATATACCAGGGAGCAGTGTGATGACAGGGGTCATGGATCACCGCAATTATAGGGGCCAGGGAGCATTGTGAATACAAAGATCATGGAGCATTGTGATGACAGGGGTCAAGGAGCATTGTGATGAAAGTGGTCATGGAGCACTGTGATGACACGGGCATGGAGCATTATGATGACAAGAGTTCTGGAGCATTGTGATGACAAGGGTATGGAGCATTGTGATTACAGGGGAACAGGAGCATTGTGATTACATGGGCAGTGAATATTGTGATGACAGGGGTCATGGAGCACTGTGATGACTAGTGTCCTGGAACACTGTGATGAAAGGGATCATGGAGCAATGTGATTACAGGAGCCATGGAGCATTGTGAATGCATAGGCCATGGAGCAATGAAATGACAGGGGTCAAGGAGCATTGTGATGTAAGTTGTCATGGAGCATTGTGATGACAAGTGTCCATGAACATCGTGATGACATGGTTCATGGAGCATTGTGATGACAAGTGCCATGGCGAATTGTGATGACAGGTGTCATGGGGCATTGTGATGACAGTGGTCATCTAGAATTGTGATGAAAGGTATCATGGAGGACTCTGACGACAGGGGCCGTGGAGCACTGTGATGACAGTGGTCATCTAAAATTGTGATGAAATATACCAGGGAGCATTGTGATGACAGGGGTCATGGATCACCGCAATTATAGAGGCCATGGAGCATTGTGAATACAAAGATCATGGAGCATTGAGATGACAGGGGTCATGGATCATTGTGATGAGAAGGGTCCTGGAACCTTGTGATGCCACGGTTCATGGAGCATTGTAATGACAAGGTTCTTCAAGCATTGTGATGACACGGGCATGGAGCATTATGATGACAAGAGTTCTGGAGCATTGTGATGACAAGGGTATGGAGCACTATGATTACAGGGGACCAGGAGCATTGTGATTACATGGGCAGTGAATATTGTGATGACAGGGGTCATGGAGCACTGTGATGACTAGTGTCCTGGAACATTGTGATGAAAGGGATCATGGAGCATTGTGATGAGAGGGGCCTTGGAGCATTATGATGATAGGCGTCATGGGGCATTGTGATGACAGCGGTCTTGGAGCATTTTGATGAAAGGGATCATGGAGCAATGTGATTACAGGAGCCATGGAGCATTGTGAATGCATAGGCCATGGAGCAATGAAATGACAGGGGTCAAGGAGCATTGTGATGTACGTTGTCATGGAGCATTGTGATGACTATTGTCCATGAACATTGTGATGACATGGTTCATGGAGCATTGTGATGACAGGTGTCATGTGGAATTGTGATGAGAGCGGTCATATAGATTTGTGATGAAAGGTATTAGGGAGGACTCTGATGACAGGGGCCGTGGAGCACTGTGATGACAGTGGTCATCTAGAATTGTGATGAAATATACCAGGGAGCATTGTGATGACAGGGGTCATGGATCACCGCAATTATAGAGGCCATGGAGCATTGTGAATACAAAGATCATGGAACATTGAGATGACAGGGGTCATGGATCATTGTGATGACAAGGGTCCTGGAACCTTGTGATGACACGGTTCATGGAGCATTGTGATGACAAGGTTCTTCAAGCATTGTGATGACACGGGCATGGAGCATTATGATGACAAGAGTTCTGGAGCATTGTGATGACAAGGGTATGGAGCACTATGATTACAGGGGACCAGGAGCATTGTGATTACATGGGCAGTGAATATTGTGATGACAGGGGTCATGGAGCACTGTGATGACTAGTGTCATGGAACATTGTGATGACAGGGATCATGGAGCATTGTGATGAGAGGGGCCTTAGAGCATTATGATGATAGGCGTCATGGGGCATTGTGATGACAGCGATCTTGGAGCATTGTGATGAAATGGATCATGGAGCAATGTGCTTACAGGAGCCATGGAGCATTGTGAATGCATAGGCCATGGAGCAATGAAATGACAGGGGTCAAGGAGCACTGTGATGTAAGATGTCATGGAGCATTGTGATGACAAGTGTCCATGAACATTGTGATGACATGGTTCATGGAGCATTGTGATGACAAGTGCCATGGCGAATTGTGATGACAGGTGTCATGGGGCATTGTGTTGAAAGGGGCATGGAGCATTGTGACGACAATGGTCATGGAGCATTGTGATGACTGGTATCATGGAGCATTGTTCTGAAAAAGGTCATGGGGCAGTGTAATTACAAGTATCATGGAGGATGTGATGAAAGGAGTCATGGAGCAATGTGATTAAATGGATCATGAGGAATTTTGATGACAACAGTCATGGAACATTGTGATGACATGGCTAATGGAGCATTGTGATGACAAGGGCTATGGAGCATTGTGATGACAGGTGTCATGCAGCATTGTGATGAAAGGGGTCATGGATCACTACGATGACATGGGTAAGGGAGCATTGTGGTGATATGAGCATGGAGCATTGTGAGGACAGGGGCCAGGGAGCATTGAGATGATAAGGGCAGGGAACATTGTGATGACAGCAGTCATGGATCATTGTGATGATACCTGTCATGGAACATTGTGCTGACAGGGGCTATAGAGCATTGTGATGACAGGTGTCATGTGACATTGTGATGAAAGTGGTCATAGAGCATTGTTATGACAGGGGTCAAGGAGCATTGTGATGAAAGTGGTCATGGAGCACTGTGATGACACGGGCATGGAGAATTATGATGACAAGAGTTCTGAAGCATTGTGATGACAAGGGTATGGAGCATTGTGATTACAGGGGACCAGGAGCATTGTGATTACATGGGCAGTGAATATTGTGATGACAGGGGTCATGGAGCACTGTGATGACTAGTGTCATGGAACATTGGGAGGACAGGGATCATGGAGCATTGTGATAAGAGTGGCCTTGGAGCATTATGATGATAGGCATCATGGGGCATTGTAATGACAGCGGTCTTGGAGCATTGTGATGAAAGGGATCATGGAGCAATGTGATTACAGGAGCCATGGAGCATTGTGAATGAATAGGCCATGGAGCAATGAAATGACAGGGGTCAAGGAGCATTGTGATGTAAGTTGTCATGGAGCATTGTGATGATAAGTGTCCATGAACTTTGTGATGACATGGATCATGGATCATTGTGATGACAAGGGCCATGGCGAATTGTGATGACAGGTGTCATGGGGCATTGTGATGACAGTGGTCATCGAGAATTGTGAGGAAAGGTAACATGGAGCACTGTGATAACAGGGGCCATGGAGCATTGTGATGACAAAGGCCATGGAGCATTTTGATGACAAGTGTCATGGAGCATTGTGATGAGACGGGCATGGAGCATTATGATGCCAAGCGTTCTGGAGCATTGTGGTGACAAGGGAATGGAGCATAGTGATGACAAGAGTTCTGGAGCATTGTGATGAAAAGGGTATGGAGCACTGTGATTACAGGGGACCAGGAGCATTGTGATTACATGGGCAGTGAATATTGTGATGACAGGCGTTGATGGAGCACTGTGATGACAAGTGTCATTGAACATTGGGATGACAGGGTTCATGGAGCATTGTGATGAGAGGGGCCTTGGAGCATTATGATGATAGGCGTCATGGGGTATTGTGATGAGAGTGGTCATAGAACATTGTGATGAAAGGGATCATGGAGCAATGTGCTTACAGGAGCCATGGAGCATTGTGAATGCATAGGCCATGGAGCAATGAAATGACAGGGGTCAAGGAGCATTGTGATGTAAGTTGTCATGGAGCATTGTGATGACAAGTGTCCATGAACATTGTGATGACATGGTTCATGGAGCATTGTGATGACAAGTGCCATGGCGAATTGTGATGACAGGTGTCATGGGGCATTGTGATGACAGTGGTCATGTAGAATTGTAATGAAAGGTATCATGGAGGACTCTGACGACAGGGTCCGTGGAGCATTGTGATGACAAAGGCCATGGAGCATTTTGATGACAAGTGTCATGGAGCATTGTGATGAGACGGGCATGGAGCATTATGATGCCCAGAGTTCTGGAGCATTGTGGTGACAAGGGCATGGAGCATTGTGATGACAAGGGCCATGGCCAATTCTGATGACAGGTGTCCTCGGGCATTGTGATGACAGAGGTTATCTAGCATTGTGATGAAAGGTACCATGGATCACTGTGATAACAGGGGCCATGGAGCATTGTGATGATAAAGGCCATGGAGCATTTTAATGAAAAGTGTCATGGAGAATTGTGATGAGACGGGCATGGAGCATTATGATGACAAGAGTTCTGGAGCATTGCGTTGACAAGGGAATGGAGCATTGTGATTACAGGGACCATGGAGGAGAGTGATGACATCTGTCATGGAACATTGTGCTGACAGGGGCCATGGAGCATTGTGATGACAGGTATAATGTGGCATTGTAATGACAGTGGTCATAGAGCATTGTGATGAAATGGATCATGGAGCAATGTGATTACAGGGACCATGTAGCATTGCGAATGCATAGGCTATGGAGCATTGTGATGACAGGAGTCAAGGAGCATTGTGATGTAAGTGGTCATGGATCATTGTGATGACAAGTGTCCTGGACCATTGTGATGACACGGGTCATGGAGCATTGTGATGGCAAGGGCCATGGCGAATTGTGATGACATGTGTCTTGGGGCATTGTGATGACAGTGGTCATCTAGAATTGTGATAAAAGGTATCATGGAGCACTGTGATGACAGGGGCCATGGAGTATTGTAATGACAAGGCCATGGAACATTGTGATGACAAGTATCATGGAGCTTTGTGATGACACGAGCATTCATCATTATGATGACAAGAGTTCTGGAGCATTGTGATGACAAGGGCATGGAGCATTGTGATTACAGGGTCATGGAGCATTGTGATGACAACTGTCATGGAACATTGTGATGACAGGGTTCATGGAGCATTGTGATTAAAGGAGCCATGGAGCATTTTGATGACAAGGGCAGGCGAACATTTTGATTACATTGGTAATGGAGCATTGTGATGACATGGGCAGGGAACATTGTGAAGACAGGTGTAATGGAACATTGTGATTACAGGGGACATGGAGCATTTTGATGACATGGGCAGGCAACATTGTGATGACAGGTGTCATGGAGCATTGGGATGACAATTGTCATGGAACGTTGTGCTGACAGGGATCATGGAGCATTGTGATGAGACGGTCATTGGAGCATTGTGATGACAGGCGTACTGGAGCCTTCTGAGGAAAGGTGTCATGGGTCATTGTGATTACAGCGATCATGGAACATTGTAATGACAGTGGTCATGGAGCATTGTAATGACAGGGGCCATGGAGCATTGTGATGACAGGGGTCATGGGGCATTGTGATGACAGTGGTCATGGAGCATTGTGATGAAAGGGGTCATGGAGCACTGTGATCACAGGGGCCATGTATAATTGTGATGACAAAGACCATGGAGCATTGTGATGACAGTTGTCATGGAGCATTGTGTTGAAAGGGGCATGGAGCATTGTGACGACAATGGTCATGGAGCATTGTGATGACTGGTATCATGGAGCATTGTTCTGAAAAAGGTCATGGGGCAGTGTAATGACAAGTATCATGGAGGATGTGATGAAAGGAGTCATGGAGCATTGTGATTAAATGGATCATGAGGCATTTTGATGACAAGAGTCATGGAACATTGTGATGACAGGGCTAATGGAGCATTGTGATGTCAAGAGCTATGGAGCATTGTGATGACTGGGGTCATGGAGCATTGTGATGAAAGGTGTCATGGATCACTACGATGACATGGGTAATGGAGCATTGTGATGATATGAGCATGGAGCATTGTGATGACAGGGGCCAGGGAGCATTGAGAATGACAAGGGCAGGGAACATTGTGATGACAGCAGTCATGGATCATTGTGATGATACCTGTCATGGAACATAGTGCTGACAGGGGCTATAGAGCATTGTGATGACAGGTGTCATGTGGCATTGTGATGACAGTGGTCATAGAGCATTGTGATGACAGGGGTCAAGGAGCATTGTGATGAAAGTGGTCATGGAGCACTGTGATGACACGGGAATGGAGCATTATGATGACAAGAGTTCTGGAGCATTGTGATGACAAGGGTATGGAGCACTATGATTACAGGGGACCAGGAGCATTGTGATTACATGGGCAGTGAATATTGTGATGACAGGGGTCATGGAGCACTGTGATGACTAGTGTCATGGAACATTGGGAGGACAGGGATCTTGGAGCATTGTGATGAGAGGGGCCTTGGAGCATTATGATGATAGGCATCATGGGGCATTGTGATGACAGCGGTCTTGGAGCATTGTGATGAAAGGGATCATGAAGCAATGTGATTACAGGAGCCATGGAGCATTGTGAATGCATAGGCCATGGAGCAATGGAATGACAGGGGTCAAGGAGCATTGTGATGTAAGTTGTCATGGAGCATTGTGATGACTATTGTCCATGAACATTGTGATGACATGGTTCATGGAGCATTGTGATGACAGGTGTCATGTGGAATTGTGATGAGAGCGGTCATATACAATTGTGATGAAAGGTATCAGCGAGGACTCTGATGACAGGGGCCGTGGAGCACTGTGATGACAGTGGTCATCTAGAATTGTGATGAAATATACCAGGGAGCATTGTGATGACAGGGGTCATGGATCACCGCAATTATAGAGGCCATGGAGCATTGTGAATACAAAGATCATGGAGCATTGAGATGACAGGGGTCATGGATCATTGTGATGACAAGGGTCCTGGAACCTTGTGATGACACGGTTCATGGAGCATTGTGATGACAAGGTTCTTCAAGTATTGTGATGACACGGGAATGGAGCATTATGATGACAAGAGTTCTGGAGCATTGTGATGACAAGTGTATGGAGCATTGTGATTACAGGGGACCAGGAGCATTGTGATTACATGGGCAGTGAATATTGTGATGACAGGGGTCATGGCGCACTGTGATGACTAGTGTCATGGAACATTGGGAGGACAGGGATCATGGAGCATTGTGATAAGAGGGGCCTTGGAGCATTATGATGATAGGCATCATGGGGCATTGTGATGACAGCGGTCTTGGAGCATTTTGATGAAAGGGATCATGGAGCAATGTGATTACAGGAGCCATGGAGCATTGTGAATGCATAGGCCATGGAGCAATGAAATGACAGGGGTCAAGGAGCATTGTGATGTAAGTTGTCATGGAGCATTGTGATGACAAGTGTCCATGAACATTGTGATGACATGCATCATGGATCATTGTGATGACAAGGGCCATGGCGAATTGTGATGACAGGTGTCATGGGGCATTGTGATGACAGTGGTCATCGAGAATTGTGAGGAAAGGTAACATGGAGCACTGTGATAACAGGGGCCATAGAGCATTGTGATGACAAAGGCCATGGAGCATTTTGATGACAAGTGTCATGGAGCATTGTGATGAGACGGGCATGCAGCATTATGATGCCAAGCGTTCTGGACCATTGTGGTGACAAGGGCATGGAGCATAGTGATGACAAGAGTTCTGGAGCATTGTGATGAAAAGGGTAAGGAGCACTGTGATTACAGGGGACCAGGAGCATTGTGATTACATGGGCAGTGAATATTGTGATGACAGGCGTTCATGGAGCACTGTGATGACAAGTGTCATTGAACATTGTGATGACAGGGTTCATGGAGCATTGTGATGAGAGGGGCCTTGGAGCATTATGATGATAGGCGTCATGGGATATTGTGATGAGAGTGGTCATAGAACATTGTGATGAAAGGGATCATGGAGCAATGTGCTTACAGGAGCCATGGAGCATTGTGAATGCATAGGCCATGGAGCAATGAAATGACAGGGGTCATGGATCATTGTGATGACAAGGGTCCTGGAACCTTGTGATGACACGGTTCATGGAGCATTGTGATGACAAGGTTCTTCAAGCATTGTGATGACACGGGCATGGAGCATTATGATGACAAGAGTTCTGGAGCATTGTGATGAAAAGGGTATGGAGCACTGTGATTACAGGGGACGAGGAGCAGTGTGATTACATGGGCAGTGAATATTGTGATGACAGGGATTCATGGAGCACTGTGATGACAAGAGTCATGGAACATTGTGATGACAGGGTTCATGGAGCATTGTGATAAGAGGGGCCTTGGAGCATTATGATGATAGGCGTCATGGGGTATTGTGATGAGAGTGGTCATAGAACATTGTGATGAAAGGGATCATGGAGCAATGTGATTACAGGGGCCATGGAGCATTTTGAATTCATAGGCCATGGAGCAGTGTGATGACAGGGGTCATGGAGCATTGTGATGAGACGGTCATTGAAGCATTGTGATGACAGGCGTACTGGAGCCTTCTGAGGAAAGGTGTCATGGGTCATTGTGATTACAGCGCTCATGGAACATTGTGATGACAGTGGTCATGGAGCATTGTAATGACAGGGGCCATGGAGCATTGTGATGACAGGGGTCATGGGGCATTGTGATGACAGTGGTCATGGAGCATTGTGATGAAAGGGGTCATGGAGCACTGTGATCACAGGGGCCATGTATAATTGTGATGACAAAGGCCATGGAGCATTGTGATGACAGTTGTCATGGAGCATTGTGTTGAAAGGGGCATGGAGCATTGTGACGACAATGGTCATGGAGCATTGTTCTGAAAAAGGTCATGGGGCAGTGTAATGACAAGTATCATGGAGGATGTGATGAAAGGAGTCATGGAGCATTGTGATTAAATGGATCATGAGGCATTTTGATGACAAGAGTCATGGAACATTGTGATGACAGGGCTAATGGAGCATTGTGATGACAAGGGCTATGGAGTATTGTGATGAATGGGGTCATGGGGCATGGTGATGACAGTGGTCATGGAGCATTGTGATGACAAAGACCAAGGCGCATTGTGATGACAGGTGTCATGCAGCATTGTGATGAAAGGTGTCATGGATCACTACGATGACATGGGTAATGGAGAATTGTGATGATACGGGCATGGAGCATTGTGATGACAGGGGTCATGCAGCATTGTGATGACAGGGGCCATGCAGCATTTTGATGACATGGGCATGGAGCATAGTGATGACAAGAGTTCTGGAGCATTTTGATGACAAGGGCATGGATCATTTTGATGACAGGGGCCATGAAGCATTGAGATGACAAGGGAATGGAGCATTGTGATGAAAGCGGTCCTGGAGAATTGTGAGGAAACGGGTCATGGATTATTGTGATGGAAGGGTTCCTGGAGCATTCTGATGACAAGTGCCATGGAGCATTTTAATGAAAGGGGTACTGGAGCATTGTACAGAAATGGTTCATGGATCATCGTGATTACACGGATCATGGAATATTGTGATGACAAGGGTTTCGGAGCATTGCGACGACAGGGGTCACGGAGCATTGTAATAGCAGGGGTGATGGGGCATTGTGATGACAGGGGCATGGAGCATTGTGATGACAGAAGTCATAGAATATTGTGATGACAAGGACCATGGAGCATTGTCATGAAAGGTCTTATCTGGCATTGTGATGAGAGTGGTCATGGAGCATTGTGATAAAAGTTGTCCTGAAGCACTGTTATTACAGGGGCCATGTAGAATTTTGATGACAAAGGCCATGGAGCATTGTGATGACAGGCATCATGGAGCAATTTGATGAAAGTGGTCATGGAGCATTGTGATGAAATGCGCCATGGACCATTGTGAAGACAAGTGTCCTGGAGCATTGTGATGACAAGGGCCATGACCAATTCTGATGACAGGTGTCATGGAGCATTGTGATGACAGTGGTCATCTATCATTATGATGAAAGGTATCACGGAGCACTGTGATGACAGGGGCCATAGAGCGTTGTGATGACACGGGCATGGAGCATTATGATGAGAAGTGATCTGGAGCATTGCGATGACAAGGGTATGGAGCATTGTGATTACAGGGGCCAGGGAGCATTGAGATGACAAGGGCAGGGAACATTGTGATGAGAGTGGTCCTGGATCATTGTGATGATATCTGTCATGGAACATTGTGCTGACAGGGGCCATAGAGCATTGTGATGACAGGTGTCGTGTGGCCTTGTGATGACAGTGGTCATAGAGCATTGTGATGAAAAGGGTCATGGAGCAATGTGATTACAGGGGCCATGGAGCATTGTGAATACATAGGCCATGGAGCATTGCGATGACAGGGGTCAAGGAGAATTGCGATGAAAGTGGTCATGGAGCATTGTGATGACACGAGCATGGAGCATTATGATGACAAGAGTTCTGGAGCATTGTGATGATAAGGGTATGGAGCATTGTGATTACAGGGGACCAGGATCATTGTGATTACATGGGCAGTGATTATTGTGATGACAGGCGTTCATGGAGCACTGTGATAACAAGTGTCATGGAACATTGTGATGACAGGGTTCATGGAGCATTGTGATGAGAGGGGCCTTGGAGCATTATGATGATAGGCGTCATGGCGTATTGTGATGAGAGTGGTCATAGAACATTAGAATATTGTGATGAAAGGGATCATGGAGCAATGTGATTACAGGGGCCATGGAGCATTGTGAATGCATAGGCCATGGAGCAATGAAATGACAGGGGTCAAGGAGCATTGTGATGTAAGTTGTCATGGAGCATTGTCATGACTATTGTCCATGAACATTGTGATGACATGGTTCATGGAGCATTGTGATGACAAGTGCCATGGCGAATTGTGATGACAGGTGTCATGCGGCATTGTGATGACAGTGGTCATGTAGAATTGTAATGAAAGGTATCATGGAGGACTCAGACGACAGGGGCCGTGGAGCACTGTGATGACAGTGGTCATCTAGAATTGTGATGAAATATACCAGGGAGCATTGTGATGACAGGGGTCATGGATCACCGCAATTATAGGGGCCAGGGAGCATTGTGAATACAAAGATCATGGAGCATTGAGATGACAGGGGTCATGGATCATTGTGATGACAAGGGTCCTGGAACCTTGTGATGACACGGTTCATGGAGCATTGTGATGACAAGGTTCTTCAAGCATTGTGATGACACGGGCATGGAGCATTATGATGACAAGAGTTCTGGAGCATTGTGATGAAAAGGGTATGGAGCACTGTGATTACAGGGGACCAGGAGCATTGTGATTACATGGGCAGTGAATATTGTGATGACAGGTGTTCATGGAGCACTGTGATAACAAGTGTCATGGAACATTGTGATGACAGGGTTCATGGAGCATTGTGATGAGAGGGGCCTTGGAGCATTATGATGATAGGCGTCATGGGGTATTGTGATGAGAGTGGTCATAGAACATTGTGATGAAAGGGATCATGGAGCAATGTGATTACAGGGGCCATGGAGCATTTTGAATGCATAGTCCATGGAGCAGTGTGATGACAGGGGTCATGGAGCATTGTGATGAATGTGGTCATAGTTCATTGTGATGATAAGTGTCCAGGAACATTGTGAGGACATGGATCATGGAGCATTGTGATGACAAGGGCCATGGCGAATTGTGATGACAGGTGTCATGGGGCATTGTGATGATAGTGGTCATCGAGAATTATGAGGAAAGGTAACATGGAGCACTGTGATAACAGGGGCCATGGAGCATTGTGATGACAAGTGCCATGGCGAATTGTGATGACAGGTGTCATGCGGCATTGTGATGACAGTGGTCATGTAGAATTGTAATGAAAGGTATCATGGAGGACTCTGACGACAGGGGCCGTGGAGCACTGTGTTGACAGTGGTCATCTAGAATTGTGATGAAATATACCAGGGAGCATTGTGATGACAGGGGTCATGGATCACCGCAATTATAGGGGCCAGGGAGCATTGTGAATACAAAGATCATGGAGCATTGAGATGACAGGGGTCATGGATCATTGTGATGACAAGGTTCCTGGAACCTTGTGATGACACGGTTCATGGAGCATTGTGATGACAAGGTTCTTCAAGCATTGTGATGACACGGGCATGGAGCATTATGATGACAAGAGTTCTGGAGCATTGTGATGAAAAGGGTATGGAGCACTGTGATTACAGGGGACCAGGAGCATTGTGATTACATGGGCAGTGAATATTGTGATGACAGGTGTTCATGGAGCACTGTGATAACAAGTGTCATGGAACATTGTGATGACAGGGTTCATGGAGCATTGTGATGAGAGGGGCCTTGGAGCATTATGATGATAGGCGTCATGGGGTATTGTGATGAGAGTGGTCATAGAACATTGTGATGAAAGGGATCATGGAGCAATGTGATTACAGGGGCCATGGAGCATTTTGAATGCATAGTCCATGGAGCAGTGTGATGACAGGGGTCATGGAGCATTGTGATGAATGTGGTCATAGTTCATTGTGATGATAAGTGTCCAGGAACATTGTGAGGACATGGATCATGGAGCATTGTGATGACAAGGGCCATGGCGAATTGTGATGACAGGTGTCATGGGGCATTGTGATGATAGTGGTCATCGAGAATTATGAGGAAAGGTAACATGGAGCACTGTGATAACAGGGGCCATGGAGCATTGTGATGACAAAGGCCATGGAGCATTTTGATGACAAGTGTCATGGAGCATTGTGATGAGACGGGCATGGAGCATTATGATGCCCAGAGTTCTGGAGCATTGTGGTGACAAGGGCATGGAGCATTGTGATGACAAGGGCCATGGCCAATTCTGATGACAGGTGTCCTCGGGCATTGTGATGACAGAGGTTATCTAGCATTGTGATGAAAGGTACCATGGATCACTGTGATAACAGGGGCCATGGAGCATTGTGATGATAAAGGCCATGGAGCATTTCAATGAAAAGTGTCATGGAGAATTGTGATGAGACGGGCATGGAGCATTATGATGACAAGAGTTCTGGAGCATTGCGTTGACAAGGGAATGGAGCATTGTGATTACAGGGACCATGGAGGAGAGTGATGACATCTGTCATGGAACATTGTGCTGACAGGGGCCATGGAGCATTGTGATGACAGGTATAATGTGGCATTGTAATGACAGGGGTCATAGAGCATTGTGATGAAATGGATCATGGAGCAATGTGATTACAGGGACCATGTAGCATTGCAAATGCATAGGCTATGGAGCATTGTGATGACAGGAGTCAAGGAGCATTGTGATGTAAGTGGTCATGGATCATTGTGATGACAAGTGTCCTGGACCATTGTGATGACACGGGTCATGGAGCATTGTGATGGCAAGGGCCATGGCGAATTGTGATGACATGTGTCTTGGGGCATTGTGATGACAGTGGTCATCTAGAATTGTGATAAAAGGTATCATGGAGCACTGTGATGACAGGGGCCATGGAGTATTGTAATGACAAGGCCATGGAACATTGTGATGACAAGTATCATGGAGCTTTGTGATGACACGAGCATTCATCATTATGATGACAAGAGTTCTGGAGCATTGTGATGACAAGGGCATGGAGCATTGTGATTACAGGGTCATGGAGCATTGTGATGACAACTGTCATGGAACATTGTGATGACAGGGTTCATGGAGCATTGTGATTAAAGGGGCCATGGAGCATTTTGATGACAAGGGCAGGCGAACATTTTGATTACATTGGTAATGGAGCATTGTGATGACATGGGCAGGGAACATTGTGAAGACAGGTGTAATGGAACATTGTGATTACAGGGGACATGGAGCATTTTGATGACATGGGCAGGCAACATTGTGATGACAGGTGTCATGGAGCAGTGGGATGAAAATTGTCATGGAACGTTGTGCTGACAGGGATCATGGAGCATTGTGATGAGACGGTCATTGGAGCATTGTGATGACAGGTGTACTGGAGCCTTCTGAGGAAAGGTGTCATGAGTCATTGTGATTACAGCGATCATGGAACATTGTGATGACAGTGGTCATGGAGCCTTGTAATGACAGGGGCCATGGAGCATTGTGATGACAGGGGTCATGGGGCATTGTGATGACAGTGGTCATGGAGCATTGTGATGAAAGGGTTCATGGAGCACTGTGATCACAGGGGCCATGTATAATTGTGACGACAAAGACCATGGAGCATTGTGATGACAGTTGTCATGGAGCATTGTGTTGAAAGGGGCATGGAGCATTGTGACGACAATGGTCATGGAGCATTGTGATGACTGGTACCATGGAGCATTGTTCTGAAAAAGGTCATGGGGCAGTGTAATGACAAGTATCATGGAGGATGTGATGAAAGGAGTCATGGAGCATTGTGATTAAATGGATCATGAGGCATTTTGATGACAAGAGTCATGGAACATTGTGATGACAGGGCTAATGGAGCATTGTGATGACAAGAGCTATGGAGCATTGTGATGACTGGGGTCATGGAGCATTGTGATGAAAGGGGTCATGGATCACTACGATGACATGGGTAATGGAGCATTGTGATGATATGAGCATGGAGCATTGTGATGACAGGGGCCAGGGAGCATTGAGATGACAAGGGCAGGGAATATTGTGATGACAGCAGTCATGGATCATTGTGATGATACCTGTCATGGAACATTGTGCTGACAGGGGCTATAGAGCATTGTGATGACAGGTGTCATGTGGCATTGTGATGACAGTGGTCATAGAGCATTGTGATGACAGGGGTCAAGGAGCATTGTGATGAAAGTGGTCATGGAGCACTGTGATGACACGGGAATGGAGCATTATGATGACAAGAGTTCTGGAGCATTGTGATGACAAGGGTATGGAGCATTGTGATTACAGGGACCATGGAGGAGAGTGATGATATCTGTCATGGAACATTGTGCTGACAGGGGCCATGGAGCATTGTGATGACAGGTATAATGTGGCATTGTAATGACAGGGGTCATAGAGCATTGTGATGAAATGGATCATGGAGCAATGTGATTACAGGGACCATGTAGCATTGCGAATGCATAGGCTATGGAGCATTGTGATGACAGGATTCAAGGAGCATTGTGATGTAAGTTGTCATGGATCATTGTGATGACAAGTGTCCTGGACCATTGTGATGACACGGGTCATGGAGCATTGTGATGGCAAGGACCATGGTGAATTGTGATGACATGTGTCTTGGGGCATTGTGATGACAGTGGTCATCTAGAATTGTGATAAAAGGTATCATGGAGCACGGTGATGACAGGGGCCATGGAGTGTTTTAATGACAAGGCCATGGAACATTGTGATGACAAGTATCATGGAGCTTTGTGATGACACGAGCATTCATCATTATGATGACAAGAGTTCTGGAGCATTGTGATGACAAGGGCATGGAGCATTGTGATTACAGGGTCATGGAGCATTGTGATGACAACTGTCATGGAACATTGTGATGACAGGGTTCATGGAGCATTGTGATTAAAGGGGCCATGGAGCATTTTGATGACAAGGGCAGGCGAACATTTTGATTACATTGGTAATGGAGCATTGTGATGACATGGGCAGGGAACATTGTGAAGACAGGTGTAATGAAACATTGTGATTACAGGGGACATGGAGCATTTTGATGACATGGGCAGGCAACATTGTGATGACAGGTGTCATGGAGCATTGTGATGACAATTGTCATGGAACGTTGTGCTGACAGGGATCATGGAGCATTGTGATGAGACGGTCATTGGAGCATTTTGATGACAGGCGTACTGGAGCCTTCTGAGGAAAGGTGTCATGAGTCATTGTGATTACAGCGATCATGGAACATTGTGATGACAGTGGTCATGGAGCATTGTAATGACAGGGGCCATGGAGCATTGTGATGACAGGGGTCATGGGGCATTGTGATGACAGTGGTCATGGAGCATTGTGATGAAAGGGGTCATGGAGCACTGTGATCACAGGGGCCATGTATAATTGTAATGACAAAGGACATGGAGCACTGTGATGACAGTTGTCATGGAGCATTGTGTTGAAAGGGGCATGGAGCATTGTGACGACAATGGTCATGGAACATTGTGATGACTGCTATCATGGAGCATTGTTCTGAAAAAGGTCATGGGGCAGTGTAATGACAAGTATCATGGAGGATGTGATGAAAGGAGTCATGGAGCATTGTGATTAAATGGATCATGAGGCATTTTGATGACAAGAGTCATGGAACATTGTGATGACAGGGCTAATGGAGCATTGTGATGACAAGGGCTATGGAGCATTGTGATGACTGGGGTCATGGAGCATTGTGATGAAAGGTGTCATGGATCACTACGATGACATGGGTAATGGAGCATTGTGATGATATGAGCATGGAGCATTGTGATGACAGGGGCCAGGGAGCATTGAGAATGACAAGGGCAGGGAACATTGTGATGACAGCAGTCATGGATCATTGTGATGATACCTGTCATGGAACATTGTGCTGACAGGGGCTATAGAGCATTGTGATGACAGGTGTCATGTGGCATTGTGATGACAGTGGTCATAGAGCATTGTGATGACAGGGGTCAAGGAGCATTGTGATGAAAGTGGTCATGGAGCACTGTGATGACACGGGCATGGAGCATTATGATGACAAGAGTTCTGGAGCATTGTGATGACAAGGGTATGGAGCATTGTGATTACAGGGGAACAGGAGCATTGTGATTACATGGGCAGTGAATATTGTGATGACAGGGGTCATGGAGCACTGTGATGACTAGTGTCCTGGAACACTGTGATGAAAGGGATCATGGAGCAATGTGATTACAGGAGCCATGGAGCATTGTGAATGCATAGGCCATGGAGCAATGAAATGACAGGGGTCAAGGAGCATTGTGATGTAAGTTGTCATGGAGCATTGTGATGACTATTGTCCATGAACATTGTGATGACATGGTTCATGGAGCATTGTGATGACAGGTGTCATTGGAATTGTGATGAGAGCGGTCATATAGATTTGTGATGAAAGGTATTAGGGAGGACTCTGATGACAGGGGCCGTGGAGCACTGTGATGACAGTGGTCATCTAGAATTGTGATGAAATATACCAGGGAGCATTGTGATGACAGGGGTCATGGATCACCGCAATTATAGAGGCCATGGAGCATTGTGAATACAAAGATCATGGAACATTGAGATGACAGGGGTCATGGATCATTGTGATGACAAGGGTCCTGGAACCTTGTGATGACACGGTTCATGGAGCATTGTGATGACAAGGTTCTTCAAGCATTGTGATGACATGGGCATGGAGCATTATGATGACAAGAGTTCTGGAGCATTGTGATGACAAGGGTATGGAGCACTATGATTACAGGGGACCAGGAGCATTGTGATTACATGGGCAGTGAATATTGTGATGACAGGGGTCATGGAGCACTGTGATGACTAGTGTCATGGAACATTGTGATGACAGGGATCATGGAGCATTGTGATGAGAGGGGCCTTAGAGCATTATGATGATAGGCGTCATGGGGCATTGTGATGACAGCGATCTTGGAGCATTGTGATGAAATGGATCATGGAGCAATGTGCTTACAGGAGCCATGGAGCATTGTGAATGCATAGGCCATGGAGCAATGAAATGACAGGGGTCAAGGAGCACTGTGATGTAAGATGTCATGGAGAATTGTGATGACAAGTGTCCATGAACATTGTGATGACATGGTTCATGGAGCATTGTGATGACAAGTGCCATGGCGAATTGTGATGACAGGTGTCATGGGGCATTGTGTTGAAAGGGGCATGGAGCATTGTGACGACAATGGTCATGGAGCATTGTGATGACTGGTATCATGGAGCATTGTTCTGAAAAAGGTCATGGGGCAGTGTAATGACAAGTATCATGGAGGATGTGATGAAAGGAGTCATGGAGCATTGTGATTAAATGGATCATGAGGCATTTTGATGACAAGAGTCATGGAATATTGTGATGACAGGGCTAATGGAGCATTGTGATGACAAGAGCTATGGAGCATTGTGATGACTGGGGTCATGGAGCATTGTGATGAAAGGGGTCATGGATCACTACGATGACATGGGTAATGGAGCAATGTGATTACAGGAGCCATGGAGCATTGTGAATGAATAGGCCATGGAGCAATGAAATGACAGGGGTCAAGGAGCATTGTGATGTAAGTTGTCATGGAGCATTGTGATGATAAGTGTCCATGAACTTTGTGATGACATGGATCATGGATCATTGTGATGACAAGGGCCATGGCGAATTGTGATGACAGGTGTCATGGGGCATTGTGATGACAGTGGTCATCGAGAATTGTGAGGAAAGGTAACATGGAGCACTGTGATAACAGGGGCCATGGAGCATTGTGATGACAAAGGCCATGGAACATTTTGATGACAAGTGTCATGGAGCATTGTGATGAGACGGGCATGGAGCATTATGATGCCAAGCGTTCTGGAGCATTGTGGTGACAAGGGAATGGAGCATAGTGATGACAAGAGTTCTGGAGCATTGTGATGAAAAGGGTATGGAGCACTGTGATTACAGGGGACCAGGAGCATTGTGATTACATGGGCAGTGAATATTGTGATGACAGGCGTTGATGGAGCACTGTGATGACAAGTGTCATTGAACATTGGGATGACAGGGTTCATGGAGCATTGTGATGAGAGGGGCCTTGGAGCATTATGATGATAGGCGTCATGGGGTATTGTGATGAGAGTGGTCATAGAACATTGTGATGAAACGGATCATGGCGCAATGTGCTTACAGGAGCCATGGAGCATTGTGAATGCATAGGCCATGGAGCAATGAAATGACAGGGGTCAAGGAGCATTGTGATGTAAGTTGTCATGGAGCATTGTGATGACAAGTGTCCATGAACATTGTGATGACATGGTTCATGGAGCATTGTGATGACAAGTGCCATGGCGAATTGTGATGACAGGTGTCATGGGGCATTGTGATGACAGTGGTCATGTAGAATTGTAATGAAAGGTATCATGGAGGACTCTGACGACAGGGTCCGTGGAGCATTGTGATGACAAAGGCCATGGAGCATTTTGATGACAAGTGTCATGGAGCATTGTGATGAGACGGGCATGGAGCATTATGATGCCCAGAGTTCTGGAGCATTGTGGTGACAAGGGCATGGAGCATTGTGATGACAACGGCCATGGCCAATTCTGATGACAGGTGTCCTCAGGCATTGTGATGACAGAGGTTATCTAGCATTGTGATGAAAGGTACCATGGATCACTGTGATAACAGGGGCCATGGAGCATTGTGATGATAAAGGCCATGGAGCATTTTAATGAAAAGTGTCATGGAGAATTGTGATGATACGGGCATGGAGCATTATGATGACAAGAGTTCTGGAGCATTGCGTTGACAAGGGAATGGAGCATTGTGACTACAGGGACCATGGAGGAGAGTGATGACATCTGTCATGGAACATTGTGCTGACAGGGGCCATGGAGCATTGTGATGACAGGTATAATGTGGCATTGTAATGACAGTGGTCATAGAGCATTGTGATGAAATGGATCATGGAGCAATGTGATTACAGGGACCATGTAGCATTGCGAATGCATAGGCTATGGAGCATTGTGATGACAGGAGTCAAGGAGCATTGTGATGTAAGTGGTCATGGATCATTGTGATGACAAGTGTCCTGGACCATTGTGATGACACGGGTCATGGAGCATTGTGATGGCAAGGGCCATGGCGAATTGTGATGACATGTGTCTTGGGGCATTGTGATGACAGTGGTCATCTAGAATTGTGATAAAAGGTATCATGGAGCACTGTGATGACAGGGGCCATGGAGTATTGTAATGACAAGGCCATGGAACATTGTGATGACAAGTATCATGGAGCTTTGTGATGACACGAGCATTCATCATTATGATGACAAGAGTTCTGGAGCATTGTGATGACAAGGGCATGGAGCATTGTGATTACAGGGTCATGGAGCATTGTGATGACAACTGTCATGGAACATTGTGATGACAGGGTTCATGGAGCATTGTGATTAAAGGAGCCATGGAGCATTTTGATGACAAGGGCAGGCGAACATTTTGATTACATTGGTAATGGAGCATTGTGATGACATGGGCAGGGAACATTGTGAAGACAGGTGTAATGGAACATTGTGATTACAGGGGACATGGAGCATTTTGATGACATGGGCAGGCAACATTGTGATGACAGGTGTCATGGAGCATTGGGATGACAATTGTCATGGAACGTTGTGCTGACAGGGATCATGGAGCATTGTGATGAGACGGTCATTGGAGCATTGTGATGACAGGCGTACTGGAGCCTTCTGAGGAAAGGTGTCATGGGTCATTGTGATTACAGCGATCATGGAACATTGTGATGACAGTGGTCATGGAGCATTGTAATGACATTGGTCATGGAGCATTGTGATGACAGGGGTCATGGGGCATTGTGATGACAGTGGTCATGGAGCATTGTGATGAAAGGGGTCATGGAGCACTGTGATCACAGGGGCCATGTATAATTGTGATGACAAAGACCATGGAGCATTGTGATGACAGTTGTCATGGAGCATTGTGTTGAAAGGGGCATGGAGCATTGTGACGACAATGGTCATGGAGCATTGTGATGACTGGTATCATGGAGCATTGTTCTGAAAAAGGTCATGGGGCAGTGTAATGACAAGTATCATGGAGGATGTGATGAAAGGAGTCATGGAGCATTGTGATTAAATGGATCATGAGGCATTTTGATGACAAGAGTCATGGAACATTGTGATGACAGGGCTAATGGAGCATTGTGATGTCAAGAGCTATGGAGCATTGTGATGACTGGGGTCATGGAGCATTGTGATGAAAGGGGTCATGGATCACTACGATGACATGGGTAATGGAGCATTGTGATGATATGAGCATGGAGCATTGTGATGACAGGGGCCAGGGAGCATTGAGAATGACAAGGGCAGGGAACATTGTGATGACAGCAGTCATGGATCATTGTGATGATACCTGTCATGGAACATAGTGCTGACAGGGGCTATAGAGCATTGTGATGACAGGTGTCATGTGGCATTGTGATGACAGTGGTCATAGAGCATTGTGATGACAGGGGTCAAGGAGCATTGTGATGAAAGTGGTCATGGAGCACTGTGATGACACGGGAATGGAGCATTATGATGACAAGAGTTCTGGAGCATTGTGATGACAAGTGTATGGAGCATTGTGATTACAGGGGACCAGGAGCATTGTGATTACATGGGCAGTGAATATTGTGATGACAGGGGTCATGGAGCACTGTGATGACTAGTGTCATGGAACATTGGGAGGACAGGGATCATGGAGCATTGTGATGAGAGGGGCCTTGGAGCATTATGATGATAGGCGTCATGGGGCATTGTGATGACAGCGGTCTTGGAGCATTGTGATGAAAGGGATCATGGAGCAATGTGATTACAGGAGCCATGGAGCATTGTGAATGCATAGGCCATGGAGCAATGGAATGACAGGTGTCAAGGAGCATTGTGATGTAAGTTGTCATGGAGCATTGTGATGACTATTGTCCATGAACATTGTGATGACATGGTTCATGGAGCATTGTGATGACAGGTGTCATGTGGAATTGTGATGAGAGCGGTCATATACAATTGTGATGAAAGGTATCAGCGAGGACTCTGATGACAGGGGCCGTGGAGCACTGTGATGACAGTGGTCATCTAGAATTGTGATGAAATATACCAGGGAGCATTGTGATGACAGGGGTCATGGATCACCGCAATTATAGAGGCCATGGAGCATTGTGAATACAAAGATCATGGAGCATTGAGATGACAGGGGTCATGGATCATTGTGATGACAAGGGTCCTGGAACCTTGTGATGACACGGTTCATGGAGCATTGTGATGACAAGGTTCTTCAAGCATTGTGATGACACGGGCATGGAGCATTATGATGACAAGAGTTCTGGAGCATTGTGATGACAAGTGTATGGAGCATTGTGATTACAGGGGACCAGGAGCATTGTGATTACATGGGCAGTGAATATTGTGATGACAGGGGTCATGGCGCACTGTGATGACTAGTGTCATGGAACATTGGGAGGACAGGGATCATGGAGCATTGTGATAAGAGGGGCCTTGGAGCATTATGATGATAGGCATCATGGGGCATTGTGATGACAGCGGTCTTGGAGCATTTTGATGAAAGGGATCATGGAGCAAAGTGATTACAGGAGCCATGGAGCATTGTGAATGCATAGGCCATGGAGCAATGAAATGACAGGGGTCAAGGAGCATTGTGATGTAAGTTGTCATGGAGCATTGTGATGACAAGTGTCCATGAACATTGTGATGACATGCATCATGGATCATTGTGATGACAAGGGCCATGGCGAATTGTGATGACAGGTGTCATGGGGCATTGTGATGACAGTGGTCATCGAGAATTGTGAGGAAAGGTAACATGGAGCACTGTGATAACAGGGGCCATAGAGCATTGTGATGACAAAGGCCATGGAGCATTTTGATGACAAGTGTCATGGAGCATTGTGATGAGACGGGCATGCAGCATTATGATGCCAAGCGTTCTGGACCATTGTGGTGACAAGGGCATGGAGCATAGTGATGACCAGAGTTCTGGAGCATTGTGATGAAAAGGGTAAGGAGCACTGTGATTACAGGGGACCAGGAGCATTGTGATTACATGGGCAGTGAATATTGTGATGACAGGCGTTCAAGGAGCACTGTGATGACAAGTGTCATTGAACATTGTGATGACAGGGTTCATGGAGCATTGTGATGAGAGGGGCCTTGGAGCATTATGATGATAGGCGTCATGGGATATTGTGATGAGAGTGGTCATAGAACATTGTGATGAAAGGGATCATGGAGCAATGTGCTTACAGGAGCCATGGAGCATTGTGAATGCATAGGCCATGGAGCATTGTGATGACAAATGCCATGGCGAATTGTGATGACAGGTGTCATGGGGCATTGTGATGACAGTGGTCATGTAGAATTGTAATGAAAGGTATCATGGAGGACTCTGACGACAGGGGCCGTGGAGCACTGTGATTACAGTGGTCATCTAGAATTGTGATGAAATATACCAGGGAGCATTGTGATGACAGGGGTCATGGATCACCGCAATTATAGGGGCCATGGAGCATTGTGAATACAAAGATCATGGAGCATTGAGATGACAGGGGTCATGGATCATTGTGATGACAAGGGTCCTGGAACCTTGTGATGACACGGTTCATGGAGCATTGTGATGACAAGGTTCTTCAAGCATTGTGATGACACGGGCATGGAGCATTATGATGACAAGAGTTCTGGAGCATTGTGATGAAAAGGGTATGGAGCACTGTGATTACAGGGGACGAGGAGCAGTGTGATTACATGGGCAGTGAATATTGTGATGACAGGGGTTCATGGAGCACTGTGATGACAAGAGTCATGGAACATTGTGATGACAGGGTTCATGGAGCATTGTGATAAGAGGGGCCTTGGAGCATTATGATGATAGGCGTCATGGGGTATTGTGATGAGAGTGGTCATAGAACATTGTGATGAAAGGGATCATGGAGCAATGTGATTACAGGGGCCATGGAGCATTTTGAATTCATAGGCCATGGAGCAGTGTGATGACAGGGGTCATGGAGCATTGTGATGAATGTGGTCATAGTTCATTGTGATGATATGTGTCCAGGAACATTGTGATGACATGGATCATGGAGCATTGTGATGACAAGGGCCATGGCGAATTGTGATGACAGGTGTCATGGGGCATTGTGATGACAGTGGTCATCTAGAATTGTGATGAAAGGTAACATGGAGCACTGTGATAACAGGGGCCATGGAGCATTGTGATGACAAAGGCCATGGAGCATTTTGATGACAAGTGTCATGGAGCATTGTGATGAGACGGACATGGAGCATTATGATGGATGAGTTCTGGAGCATTGTGTTGACAAGGGCATGGAGCATTGTGATGACAAGGGCCATGGCCAAATCTGATGACAGGTGTCATCGGGCATTGTGATTACAGAGGTTATCTAGCATTGTGATGAAAGGTACAATGGATCAATGTGATAACAGGAGCCATGGAGCATTGTGAATGCATAGGCCATGGAGCAATGAAATGACAGGGGTCAAGGAGCATTGTGATGTAAGTTGTCATGGAGCATTGTCATGACTATTGTCCATGAACATTGTGATGACATGGTTCATGGAGCATTGTGAAGACAAGTGCCATGGCGAATTGTGATGACAGGTGTCATGCGGCATTGTGATGACAGTGGTCATGTAGAATTGTAATGAAAGGTATCATGGAGGACTCTGACGACAGGGGCCGTGGAGCACTGTGATGACAGTGGTCATCTAGAATTGTGATGAAATATACCAGGGAGCATTGTGATGACAGTGGTCATGGAACACCGCAATTATAGGGGCCAGGGAGCATTGTGAATACAAAGATCATGGAGCATTGAGATGACAGGGGTCATGGATCATTGTGATGACAAGGGTCCTGGAACCTTGTGATGACACGGTTCATGGAGCATTGTGATGACAAGGTTCTTCAAGCATTGTGATGACACGGGCATGGAGCATTATGATGACAAGAGTTCTGGAGCATTGTGATGAAAAGGGTATGGAGCACTGTGATTACAGGGGACCAGGAGCATTGTGATTACATGGGCAGTGAATATTGTGATGACAGGTGTTCATGGAGCACTGTGATGACAAGTGTCATGGCACATTGTGATGACAGGGTTCATGGAGCATTGTGATGAGAGGGGCCTTGGAGCATTATGATGATATGCGTCATGGGGTATTGTGATGAGAGTGGTCATAGAACATTGTGATGAAAGGGATCATGGAGCAATGTGATTACAGGGGCCATGGAGCATTTTGAATGCATAGTCCATGGAGCAGTGTGATGACAGGGGTCATGGAACATTGTGATGAATGTGGTCATAGTTCATTGTGATGATAAGTGTCCAGGAACATTGTGATGACATGGATCATGGAGCATTGTGATGACAAGGGCCATGGCGAATTGTGATGACAGGTGTCATGGGGCATTGTGATGACAGTGGTCATCGAGAATTATGAGGAAAGGTAACATGGAGCACTGTGATAACAGGGCCCATGGAGCATTGTGATGACAAAGGCCATGGAGCATTTTGATGACAAGTGTCATGGAGTATTGTGATGAGACGGGCATGGAGCATTATGATGCCCAGAGTTCTGGAGCATTGTGGTGACAAGGGCATGGAGCATTGTGATGACAAGGGCCATGGCCAATTCTGATGACAGGTGTCCTCGGGCATTGTGATGACAGAGGTTATCTAGCATTGTGATGAAAGGTACCATGGATCACTGTGATAACAGGGGCCATGGAGCATTGTGATGATAAAGGCCATGGAGCATTTTAATGAAAAGTGTCATGGAGAATTGTGATGAGACGGGCATGGAGCATTATGATGACAAGAGTTCTGGAGCATTGCGTTGACAAGGGAATGGAGCATTGTGATTACAGGGACCATGGAGGAGAGTGATGACATCTGTCATGGAACATTGTGCTGACAGGGGCCATGGAGCATTGTGATGACAGGTATAATGTGGCATTGTAATGACAGGGGTCATAGAGCATTGTGATGAAATGGATCATGGAGCAATGTGATTACAGGGACCATGTAGCATTGCGATTGCATAGGCTATGGAGCATTGTGATGACAGGAGTCAAGGAGCATTGTGATGTAAGTGGTCATGGATCATTGTGATGACAAGTGTCCTGGACCATTGTGATGACATGGGTCATGGAGCATTGTGATGACAATTGTCATGGAACGTTGTGCTGACAGGGATCATGCAGCATGGTGATGAGACGGTCATTGGAGCATTGTGATGACAGGCGTACTGGAGCCTTCTGAGGAAAGGTGTCATGGGTCATTGTGATTACAGCGATCATGGAACATTGTGATGACAGTGGTCATGGAGCATTGTAATGACAGGGGCCATGGAGCATTGTGATGACAGGGGTCATGGGGCATTGTGATGACAGTGGTCATGGAGCATTGTGATGAAAGGGGTCATGGAGCACTGTGATCACAGGGGCCATGTATAATTGTGATGACAAAGGCCATGGAGCATTGTGATGACAGTTGTCATGGAGCATTGTGTTGAAAGGGGCATGGAGCATTGTGACGACAATGGTCATGGAGCATTGTGATGACTGGTATCATGGAGCATTGTTCTGAAAAAGGTCATGGGGCAGTGTAATGACAAGTATCATGGAGGATGTGATGAAAGGAGTCATGGAGCATTGTGATTAAATGGATCATGAGGCATTTTGATGACAAGAGTCATGGAACATTGTGATGACAGGGCTAATGGAGCATTGTGATGACAAGGGCTATGGAGCATTGTGATGACTGGGGTCATGGAGCATTGTGATGAAAGGGGTCATGGATCACTACGATGACATGGGTAATGGAGCATTGTGATGATATGAGCATGGAGCATTGTGATGACAGGGGCCAGGGAGCATTGAGATGACAAGGGCAGGGAAAATTGTGATGACAGCAGTCATGGATCATTGTGATGATACCTGTCATGTAATATTGTGCTGACAGGGGCTATAGAGCATTGTGATGACAGGTGTCATGTGGCATTGTGATGACAGTGGTCATAGAGAATGGTGATGACAGGGGTCAAGGAACATTGTGATGAAAGTGGTCATGGAGCATTGTGATGACACGGGCATGGAGCATTATGATGACAAGTGTTCTAGAGCATTGTGATGACAAGGGTATGGAACATTGTGATTGCAGGGGACCAGGAGCATTGTGATTACATGGGCAGTGAATATTGTGATGACAGGGGTCATGGAGCACTGTGATGACTAGTGTCATGGAACATTGTGATGACAGGGATCATGGAGCATTGTGATGAGAGGGGCCTTGGAGCATTATGATGATAGGCGTCATGGCGTATAGTGATGAGAGTGGTCATAGAACATTAGAATATTGTGATGAAAGGGATCATGTAGCAATGTGATTACAGGGGCCATGGAGCATTGTGAATGCATAGGCCATGGAGCAATGAAATGACAGGGGTCAAGGAGCATTGTGATGTAAGTTGTCATGGAGCATTGTCATGACTATTGTCCATGAACATTGTGATGACATGGTTCATGGAGCATTGTGATGACAAGTGCCATGGCGATTGTGATGACAGGTGTCATGCGGCATTGTGATGACAGTGGTCATGTAGAATTGTAATGAAAGGTATCATGGAGGACTCTGACGACAGGGGCCGTGGAGCACTGTGATGACAGTGGTCATCTAGAATTGTGATGAAATATACCAGGGAGCAGTGTGATGACAGGGGTCATGGATCACCGCAATTATAGGGGCCAGGGAGCATTGTGAATACAAAGATCATGGAGCATTGTGATGACAGGGGTCAAGGAGCATTGTGATGAAAGTGGTCATGGAGCACTGTGATGACACGGGCATGGAGCATTATGATGACAAGAGTTCTGGAGCATTGTGATGACAAGGGTATGGAGCATTGTGATTACAGGGGAACAGGAGCATTGTGATTACATGGGCAGTGAATATTGTGATGACAGGGGTCATGGAGCACTGTGATGACTAGTGTCCTGGAACATTGTGATGAAAGGGATCATGGAGCATTGTGATGAGAGGGGCCTTGGAGCATTATGATGATAGGCGTCATGGGGCATTGTGATGACAGCGGTCTTGGAGCATTGTGATGAAAGGAATCATGGAGCAATGTGATTACAGGAGCCATGGAGCATTGTGAATGCATAGGCCATTGAGCAGTGTGATGACAGGGGTCATGGAGCATTGTGATGAATGTGGTCATAGTTCATTGTGATGATAAGTGTCCAGGAACATTGTGATGACATGGATCATGGAGCATTGTGATGACAAGGGCCATGGCGAATTGTGATGGCAGGTGTCATGGGGCCTTGTGATGACAGTGGTCATCTAGAATTGTGATGAAAGGTAACATGGAGCACTGTGATAACAGGGCCCATGGAGCATTGTGATGACAAAGGCCATGGAGCATTTTGATGACAAGTGTCATGGAGCATTGTGATGAGACGGGCATGGAGCATTATGATGCCCAGAGTTCTCAGCATTGTGGTGACAAGGGCATGGAGCATTGTGATGACAAGGGCCATGGCCAATTCTGATGACAGGTGTCCTCGGGCATTGTGATGACAGAGGTTATCTAGCATTGTGATGAAAGGTACCATGGATCACTGTGATAACAGGGGCCATGGAGCATTGTGATGATAAAGGCCATGGAGCATTTTAATGAAAAGTGTCATGGAGAATTGTGATGAGACGGGCATGGAGCATTATGATGACAAGAGTTCTGGAGCATTGCGTTGACAAGGGAATGGAGCATTGTGATTACAGGGACCATGGAGGAGAGTGATGACATCTGTCATGGAACATTGTGCTGACAGGGGCCATGGAGCATTGTGATGACAGGTATAATGTGGCATTGTAATGACAGGGGTCATAGAGCATTGTGATGAAATGGATCATGGAGCAATGTGATTACAGGGACCATGTAGCATTGCGAATGCATAGGCTATGGAGCATTGTGATGACAGGAGTCAAGGAGCATTGTGATGTAAGTGGTCATGGATCATTGTGATGACAAGTGTCCTGGACCATTGTGATGACACGGGTCATGGAGCATTGTGATGGCAAGGGCCATGGCGAATTGTGATGACATGTGTCTTGGGGCATTGTGATGACAGTGGTCATCTAGAATTGTGATAAAAGGTATCATGGAGCACTGTGATGACAGGGGCCATGGAGTATTGTAATGACAAGGCCATGGAACATTGTGATGACAAGTATCATGGAGCTTTGTGATGACACGAGCATTCATCATTATGATGACAAGAGTTCTGGAGCATTGTGATGACAAGGGCATGGAGCATTGTGATTACAGGGTCATGGAGCATTGTGATGACAACTGTCATGGAACATTGTGATGACATGGTTCATGGAGCATTGTGATGACAAGTGCCATGGCGAATTGTGATGACAGGTGTCATGGGGCATTGTGTTGAAAGGGGCATGGAGCATTGTGACGACAATGGTCATGGAGCATTGTGATGACTGGTATCATGGAGCATTGTTCTGAAAAAGGTCATGGGGCAGTGTAATGACAAGTATCATGGAGGATGTGATGAAAGGAGTCATGGAGCATTGTGATTAAATGGATCATGAGGCATTTTGATGACAAGAGTCATGGAACTTTGTGATGACAGGGCTAATGGAGCATTGTGATGACAAGGGCTATGGAGCATTGTGATGACAGGTGTCATGCAGCATTGTGATGAAAGGGGTCATGGATCACTACGATGACATGGGTAATGGAGCATTGTGATGATATGGGCATGGAGCATTGTGATAACAGGGGCCAGGGAGCATTGAGATGACAAGAGCAGGGAACATTCTGATGACAGCAGTCATGTATCATTGTGATGATACCTGTCATGGAACATTGTGCCGACAGGGGCTATAGAGCATTGTGATGACAAGTGTCATGTGGCATTGTGATGACAGTGGTCAAAGAGCATTGTGATGAAAAGGATCATGGATCAATGTGATTACAGGTGTCATGTGGCATTCTGATGACAGGGGTCAAGGAGCATTGTGATGAAAGTGGTCATGGAGCACTGTGATGACACGGGCATGGAGCATTATGATGACAAGAGTTCTGGAGCATTGTGATGACAAGCGTATGGAGCATTGTGATTACAGGGGAACAGGAGCATTGTGATTACTTGGGCAGTGAATATTGTGATGACAGGGGTCATGGAGCACTGTGATGACTAGTGTCATGGAACATTGTGATGACAGGGATCATGGAGTATTGTGATGAGAGGGGCCTTGGAGCATTATGATGATAGGCGTCATGGGGCATTGTGATGACAGCGGTCTTGGAGCATTGTGATGAAAGGGATCATGGAGCAATGTGATTACAGGAGCCATGGAGCATTGTGAATGCATAGGCCATGGATCAATGAAATGACAGGGGTCAAGGAGCATTGTGATGTAAGTTGTCATGGAGCATTGTCATGACTATTGTCCATGAACATTGTGATGACATGGTTCATGGAGCATTGTGATGACAAGTGCCATGGCGAATTTTGATGACAGGTGTCATGCGGCATTGTGATGACAGTGGTCATGTAGAATTGTAATGAAAGGTATCATGGAGGACTCTGACGACAGGGGCCGTGGAGCACTGTGATGACAGTGGTCATCTAGAATTGTGATGAAATATACCAGGGAGCATTGTGATGACAGGGGTCATGGATCACCGCAATTATAGGGGCCAGGGAGCATTGTGAATACAAAGATCATGGAGCATTAAGATGACAGAGGTCATGGATCATTGTGATGACAAGGGTCCTGGAACCTTGTGATGACACGGTTCATGGAGCATTGTGATGACAAGGTTCTTCAAGCATTGTGATGACACGGGCATGGAGCATTATGATGACAAGAGTTCTGGAGCATTGTGATGAAAAGGGTATGGAGCAGTGTGATTACAGGGGACCAGGAGCATTGTGATTACATGGGCAGTGAATATTGTGATGACAGGTGTTCATGGAGCACTGTGATAACAAGTGTCATGGAACATTGTGATGACAGGGTTCATGGAGCATTGTGATGAGAGGGGCCTTGGAGCATTATGATGATAGGCGTCATGGGGTATTGTGATGAGAGTGGTCATAGAACATTGTGATGAAAGGGATCATGGAGCAATGTGATTACAGGGGCCATGGAGCATTTTGAATGCATAGTCCATGGAGCAGTGTGATGACAGGGGTCATGGAGCATTGTGATGAATGTGGTCATAGTTCATTGTGATGATAAGTGTCCAGGAACATTGTGAGGACATGGATCATGGAGCATTGTGATGACAAGGGCCATGGCGAATTGTGATGACAGGTGTCATGGGGCATTGTGATGATAGTGGTCATCGAGAATTATGAGGAAAGGTAACATGGAGCACTGTGATAACAGGGGCCATGGAGCATTGTGATGACAAAGGCCATGGAGCATTTTGATGACAAGTGTCATGGAGCATTGTGATGAGACGGGCATGGAGCATTATGATGCCCAGTGTTCTGGAGCATTGTGGTGACAAGGGCATGGAGCATTGTGATGACAAGGGCCATGGCCAATTCTGATGACAGGTGTCCTCGGGCATTGTGATGACAGAGGTTATCTAGCATTGTGATGAAAGGTACCATGGATCACTGTGATAACAGGGGCCATGGAGCATTGTGATGATAAAGGCCATGGAGCATTTTAATGAAAAGTGTCATGGAGAATTGTGATGAGACGGGCATGGAGCATTATGATGACAAGAGTTCTGGAGCATTGCGTTGACAAGGGAATGGAGCATTGTGATTACAGGGACCATGGAGGAGAGTGATGACATCTGTCATGGAACATTGTGCTGACAGGGGCCATGGAGCATTGTGATGACAGGTATAATGTGGCATTGTAATGACAGTGGTCATAGAGCATTGTGATGAAATGGATCATGGAGCAATGTGATTACAGGGACCATGTAGCATTGCGAATGCATAGGCTATGGAGCATTGTGATGACAGGAGTCAAGGAGCATTGTGATGTAAGTGGTCATGGATCATTGTGATGACAAGTGTCCTGGACCATTGTGATGACACGGGTCATGGAGCATTGTGATGGCAAGGGCCATGGCGAATTGTGATGACATGTGTCTTGGGGCATTGTGATGACAGTGGTCATCTA
Source organism: Balaenoptera borealis (assembly GCF_965194805.1). Taxonomy (NCBI): domain Eukaryota; kingdom Metazoa; phylum Chordata; class Mammalia; order Artiodactyla; family Balaenopteridae; genus Balaenoptera; species Balaenoptera borealis. The sequence continues at coordinate 680,574 of NW_028123926.1, forward strand.
GAATTGTGAAAAAAGGTATCATGGAGCACGGTGATGACAGGGGCCATGGAGTATTGTAATGACAAGGCCATGGAACATTGTGATGACAAGTATCATGGAGCTTTGTGATGACACGAGCATTCATCATTATGATGACAAGAGTTCTGGAGCATTGTGATGACAAGGGCATGGAGCATTGTGATTACAGGGTCATGGAGCATTGTGATGACAACTGTCATGGAACATTGTGATGACAGGGTTCATGGAGCATTGTGATTAAAGGGGCCATGGAGCATTTTGATGACAAGGGAAGGCGAACATTTTGATTACATTGGTAATGGAGCATTGTGATGACATGGGCAGGGAACATTGTGAAGACAGGTGTAATGGGACATTGTGATTACAGGGGACATGGAGCATTTTGATGACATGGGCAGGCAACATTGTGATGACAGGTGTCATGGAGCATTGTGATGACAATTGTCATGGAACGTTGTGCTGACAGGGATCATGGAGCATTGTGATGAGACGGTCATTGGAGCATTGTGATGACAGGCGTACTGGAGCCTTCTGAGGAAAGGTGTCATGGGTCATTGTGATTACAGCGATCATGGAACATTGTGATGACAGTGGTCATGGAGCATTGTAATGACAGGGGCCATGGAGCATTGTGATGACAGGGGTCTTGGGGCATTGTGATGACAGTGGTCATGGAGCATTGTGATGAAAGGGGTCATGGAGCACTGTGATCACAGGGGCCATGTATAATTGTGATGACAAAGGCCATGGAGCATTGTGATGACAGTTGTCATGGAGCATTGTGTTGAAAGGGGCATGGAGAATTGTGACGACAATGGTCATGGAGCATCGTGATGACTGGTATCATGAAGCGTTGTTCTGAAAAAGGTCATGGGGCAGTGTAATGACAAGTATCATGGAGGATGTGATGAAAGGAGTCATGGAGCATTGTGATTAAATGGATCATGAGGCATTTTGATGACAAGAGTCATGGAACATTGTGATGACAGGGCTAATGGAGCATTGTGATGACAAGGGCTATGGAGCATTGTGATGACTGGGGTCATGGAGCATTGTGATGAAAGGGGTCATGGATCACTACGATGACATGGGTAATGGAGCATTGTGATGATATGAGCATGGATCATTGTGATGACAGGGGCCAGGGAGCATTGAGAATGACAAGGGCAGGGAACATTGTGATGACAGCAGTCATGGATCATTGTGATGATACCTGTCATGGAACATTGTGCTGACAGGGGCTATAGAGCATTGTGATGACAGGTGTCATGTGGCATTGTGATGACAGTGGTCATAGAGCATTGTGATGACAGGGGTCAAGGAGCATTGTGATGAAAGTGGTCATGGAGCACTGTGATGACACGGGAATGGAGCATTATGATGACAAGAGTTCTGGAGCATTGTGATGACAAGGGTATGGAGCATTGTGATTACAGGGGACCAGGAGCATTGTGATTACATGGGCAGTGAATATTGTGATGACAGGGGTCATTGAGCACTGTGATGACTAGTGTCATGGAACATTGTGATGACAGGGATCATGGAGCATTGTGATTACAGGAGCCATGGAGCATTGTGAATGCATAGGCCATGGAGCAATGGAATGACAGGGGTCAAGGAGCATTGTGATGTAAGTTGTCATGGAGCATTGTGATGACTATTGTCCATGAACATTGTGATGACATGGTTCATGGAGCATTGTGATGACAGGTGTCATGTGGAATTGTGATGAGAGCGGTCAAATAGAATTGTGATGAAAGGTATCAGGGAGGACTCTGCTGACAGAGGCCGTGGAGCACTGTGATGACAGTGGTCATCTAGAATTGTGATGAAATATACCAGGGAGCATTGTGATGACAGGGGTCATGGATCACCGCAATTATAGAGGCCATGGAGCATTGTGAATACAAAGATCATGGAGCATTGAGATGACAGGGGTCACGGATCATTGTGATGACAAGGGTCCTGGAACCTTGTGATGACACGGTTCATGGAGCATTGTGATGACAAGGTTCTTCAAGCATTGTGATGACACGGGCATGGAGCATTATGATGACAAGAGTTCTGGAGCATTGTGATGACAAGGGTATGGAGCACTATGATTACAGGGGACCAGGAGCATTGTGATTACATGGGCAGTGAATATGGTGATGACAGGGGTCATGGAACACTGTGATGACTAGTGTCATGGAACATTGTGATGACAGGAATCATGGAGCATTGTGATGAGAGGGGCCTTAGAGCATTATGATGATAGGCGTCATGGGGCATTGTGATGACAGCGGTCTTGGAGCATTGTGATGAAAGGGATCATGGAGCAATGTGATTACAGGGCCCATGGAGCATTTTGAATGCATAGGCCATGGAGCAGTGTGATGACAGGGGTCATGGAGCATTGTGATGAATGTGGTCATAGTTCATTGTGATGATAAGTGTCCAGGAATATTGTGATGACATGGATCATGGAGCATTGTGATGACAAGGGCCATGGCGAATTGTGATGACAGGTGTCATGGGGCATTGTGATGACAAGGGTCCTGGAACCTTGTGATGACACGGTTCATGGAGCATTGTCATGACAAGGTTCTTCAAGCATTGTGATGACACGGGCATGGAGCATTATGATGACAAGAGTTCTGGAGCATTGTGATGACAAGGGTATGGAGCACTATGATTACAGGGGACCAGGAGCATTGTGATTACATGGGCAGTGAATATTGTGATGACAGGGGTCATGGAGCACTGTGATGACTAGTGTCATGGAACATTGTGATGACAGGAATCATGGAGCATTGTGATGAGAGGGGTCTTAGAGCATTATGATGATAGGCGTCATGGGGCATTGTGATGACAGCGGTCTTGGAGCATTGTGATGAAAGGGATCATGGAGCAATGTGCTTACAGGAGCCATGGAGCATTGTGAATGCATAGGCCATGGAGCAATGAAATGACAGGGGTCAAGGAGCATTGTGATGTAAGTTGTCATGGAGCATTTTGATGACAAGTGTCCATGAACATTGTGATGACATGGTTCATGGAGCATTGTGATGACAAGTGCCATGGCGAATTGTGATGACAGGTGTCATGGGGCATTGTGATGACAGTGGTCATGTAGAATTGTAATGAAAGGTATCATGGAGGACTCTGCCGACAGGGGCCGTGGAGCACTGTGATGACAGTGGTCATCTAGAATTGTGATGAAATATACCAGGGAGCATTGTGATGACAGGGGTCATGGATCACCGCAATTATAGGGGCCATGGAGCATTGTGAATACAAAGATCATGGAGCATTGAGATGACAGGGGTCATGGATCATTGTGATGACAAGGGTCCTGGAACCTTGTGATGACACGGTTCATGGAGCATTGTGATGACAAGGTTCTTCAAGCATTGTGATGACACGGGCATGGAGCATTATGATGACAAGAGTTCTGGAGCATTGTGATGAAAAGGGTATGGAGCACTGTGATTACAGGGGACCAGGAGCAATGTGATTACATGGGCAGTGAATATTGTGATGACAGGGTTCATGGAGCATTGTGATGAGAGGGGCCTTGGAGCATTATGATGATAGGCGTCATGGGGCATTTTGATGACAGCGGTCTTGGAGCATTGTGATGAAAGGGATCATGGAGCAATGGGATTACAGGGGCCATGGAGCATTGTGAATGCATAGGCCATGGAGCAATGAAATGACAGGGGTCAAGGAGCATTGTGATGTAAGTTGTCATGGAGCATTGTGATCAGAAGTGTCCATGAATATTGTGATGACATCGTTCATGGAGCATTGTGATGACAGGTGTCATGGGGAATTGTGATGACAGTGGTCATGTAGAATTGTAATGAAAAGTATCATGGAGGACTCTGATGACAGGGGCCGTGGAGCACTGTGATGACAGTGGTCATCTAGAATTGTGATGAAATATACCAGGGAGCATTGTGATGACAGGGGTCATGGATCACCGCAATTATAGGGGCCATGGAGCATTGTGAATACAAAGATCATGGAGCATTGAGATGACAGGGGTCATGGATCTTTTTGGTGACAATGGTCCTGGAACCTTGTGATGACACGGTTCATGGATCATTGTGAAGACAAGGTTCCTCAAGCATTGTGATGACAGAGGCATGGAGCATTATGATGACAAGTGTTCTGGAGCATTGTGATGAATAGGGTATAGAGCACTGTGATTATAGGGGACCAGAAGCATTGTGATTACATGGGCAGTGAATATTGTGATGACAGGGGTTCATGGAGCACTGTGATGACAAGTGACATGGAACATTGTGATGACAGGGTTCATGGAGCATTGTGATGAGAGGGGCCTTGGAGCATTATGATGATAGGCGTCATGGGGTATTGTGATGAGAGTGGTCATAGAACATTGTGATGAAAGGGATCATGGAGCAATGTGATTACAGGGGCCATGGAGCATTTTGAATGCATAGGCCATGCAGCAGTGTTATGACAGGGGTCATGGAGCGTTGTGATGAATGTGGTCATAGTGCATTGTGATGATAAGTGTCCAGGAACATTGTGATGACATGGATCATGGAGCATTGTGATGACAAGGGCCATGGCGAATTGTGATGACAGGTGTCATGGGGCATTGTGATGACAGTGGTCATCTAGGATTGTGATGAAAGGTAACATGGAGCACTGTGATAACAGGGGCCATGGAGCATTGTGATGACAAAGGCCATGGAGCATTTTGATGACAAGTGTCATGGAACATTGTGATGAGACGGGCATGGAGCATTATGATGCCAAGAGTTCTGGAGCATTGTGGTGACAAGGGCATGGAGCATTGTGATGACAAGGGCCATGGCCAATTCTGATGACAGGTGTCCTCGGGCATTGTGATGACAGAGGTTATCTAGCATTGTGATGAAAGGTACCATGGATCACTGTGATAACAGGGGCCATGGAGCATTGTGATGATAAAGGCCATGGAGCATTTTAATGAAAAGTGTCATGGAGAATTGTGATGAGACGGGCATGGAGCATTATGATGACAAGAGTTCTGGAGCATTGCGTTGACAAGGGAATGGAGCATTGTGATTACAGGGACCATGGAGGAGAGTGATGACATCTGTCATGGAACATTGTGCTGACAGGGGCCATGGAGCATTGTGATGACAGGTATAATGTGGCATTGTAATGACAGTGGTCATAGAGCATTGTGATGAAATGGATCATGGAGCAATGTGATTACAGGGACCATGTAGCATTGCGAATGCATAGGCTATGGAGCATTGTGATGACAGGAGTCAAGGAGCATTGTGATGTAAGTGGTCATGGATCATTGTGATGACAAGTGTCCTGGACCATTGTGATGACACGGGTCATGGAGCATTGTGATGGCAAGGGCCATGGCGAATTGTGATGACATGTGTCTTGGGGCATTGTGATGACAGTGGTCATCTAGAATTGTGATAAAAGGTATCATGGAGCACTGTGATGACAGGGGCCATGGAGTATTGTAATGACAAGGCCATGGAACATTGTGATGACAAGTATCATGGAGCTTTGTGATGACACGAGCATTCATCATTATGATGACAAGAGTTCTGGAGCATTGTGATGACAAGGGCATGGAGCATTGTGATTACAGGGTCATGGAGCATTGTGATGACAACTGTCATGGAACATTGTGATGACAGGGTTCATGGAGCATTGTGATTAAAGGGGCCATGGAGCATTTTGATGACAAGGGCAGGCGAACATTTTGATTACCTTGGTAATGGAGCATTGTGATGACATGGGCAGGGAACATTGTGAAGACAGGTGTAATGGAACATTGTGATTACAGGGGACATGGAGCATTTTGATGACATGGGAAGGCAACATTGTGATGACAGGTGTCATGGAGCATTGTGATGACATTTGTCATGTAACGATGTGCTGACAGGGATCATGGAGCATTGTGATGAGACGGTCATTGGAGCATTGTGATGACAGGCGTACTGGAGCCTTCTGAGGAAAGGTGTCATGGGTCATTGTGATTACAGCGATCATGGAACATTGTGATGACAGTGGTCATGGAGCATTGTAATGACAGGGGCCATGGAGCATTGTGATGACAGGGGTCATGGGGCATTGTGATGACAGTGGTCATGGAGCATTGTGATGAAAGGGGTCATGGAGCACTGTGATCACAGGGGCCATGTATAATTGTGATGACAAAGGCCATGGAGCATTGTGATGACAGTTGTCATGGAGCATTGTGATGACTGGTATCATGGAGCATTGCTCTGAAAAAGGTCATGGGGCGTGTAATGACAAGTATCATGGAGGATGTGATGAAAGGAGTCATGGAGCATTGTGATTAAATGGATCATGAGGCATTTTGATGACAAGAGTCATGGAACATTGTGATGACAGGGCTAATGGAGCATTGTGATGACAAGGGCTATGGAGCATTGTGATGACTGGGGTCATGGAGCATTGTGATGAAAGGGGTCATGGATCACTACGATGACATGGGTAATGGAGCATTGTGATGATATGAGCATGGAGCATTGTGATGACAGGGGCCAGGGAGCATTGAGATGACAAGGGCAGGGAATATTGTGATGACAGCAGTCATGGATCATTGTGATGATACCTGTCATGGAACATTGTGCTGACAGGGGCTATAGAGCATTGTGATGACAGGTGTCATGTGGCATTGTGATGACAGTGGTCATAGAGCATTGTGATTACAGGGGACCAGGAGCATTGTGATTACATGGGCAGTGAATATTGTGATGACAGGGGTCATGGAGCACTGTGATGACTAGTGTCATGGAACATTGTGATGACAGGGATCATGGAGCATTGTGATGAGAGGGGCCTTGGAGCATTATGATGATAGGCATCATGGGGCATTGTGATGACAGCAGTCTTGGAGCATTGTGATGAAAGGGATCATGGAGCAATGTGATTAAAGGAGCCATGGAGCATTGTGAATGCATAGGCCATGGAGCAATGAAATGACAGGGGTCAAGGAGCATTGTGATGTAAGTTGTCATGGCGAATTGTGATGACAGGTGTCATGGGGCATTGTGATGACAGTGGTCACGTAGTATTGTAATGAATGGTATCATGGAGGATTCTGACGACAGGGGCCGTGGAGCACTGTGATGACAGTGGTCATCTAGAATTGTGATGAAATATACCAGGGAGCATTGTGATGACAGGGGTCATGGATCACCGCAATTATAGGTGCCATGGAGCATTGTGAATACAAAGATCATGGAGCATTGAGATGACAGGGGTCATGGATCATTGTGATGACAAGGGTCCTGGAACCTTGTGATGACACGGTTCATGGAGCATTGTGATGACAAGGTTCTTCAAGCATTGTGATGACACGGGCATGGAGCATTATGATGACAAGAGTTCTGGAGCATTGTGATGAAAAGGGTATGGAGCACTGTGATTACAGGGGACCAGGAGCATTGTGATTACATGGGCAGTGAATATTGTGATGACAGGGTTCATGGAGCATTGTGATGAATGTGGTCATCGTTCATTGTGATGATAAGTGTCCAGGAACATTGTGATGACATGGATCATGGAGCATTGTGATGACAAGCGCCATGGCGAATTGTGATGACAGGTGTCATGGGGCATTGTGATGACAGTGGCCATCTAGAATTGAGATGAAAGGTAACATGGAGCACTGTCATAACAGGTGCCATGGAGCATTGTGATGACAAAGGCCATGGAGCATTTTGATGACAAGTGTCAAGGAGCATTGTGATGAGACGGGCATGGAGCATTATGATGCCAAGAGTTCTGGAGCATTGTGGTGACAAGGGCATGGAGCATTGTGATGACAAAGCCATGGAGCATTTTGATGACCTGAGTCATTGAACATTGTGATGACAGGGATAATGGAGCATTGAGATGACAAGCGCTATGGAGCATTGTGATGACTGGGGTCATGGAGCATTGTGATGAAAGGGGTCATGGATCACTACGATGACATGGGTAATGGAGCATTGTGATGATATGAGCATGGAGCATTGTGATGACAGGGGCCAGGGAGCATTGAGATGACAAGAGCAGGGAATATTGTGATGACAGCAGTCATGGATCATTGTGATGATACCTGTCATGGAACATTGTGCTGACAGGGGCTATAGAGCATTGTGATGACAGGTGTCATGTGGCATTGTGATGACAGTGGTCATAGAGCATTGTGATGAAAAGGATCATGGAACAATGTGATTACAGGGGACATGGAGCATTGTGAATACATAGGCCATGGAGCATTGTGATGACAGGGGTCAAGGAGCATTGTGATGAAAGTGGTCATGGAGCACTGTGATGACACGGGCATGGAGCATTATGATGACAAGAGTTCTGGAGCATTGTGATGACAAGGGTATGGAGCATTGTGATTACAGGGGACCTGGAGCATTGTGATTACATGGGCAGTGAATATTGTGATGACAGGGGTTCATGGAGCACTGTGATGACAAGTGACATGGAACATTGTGATGACAGGGTTCATGGAGCATTGTGATGAGAGGGGCCTTGGAGCATTATGATGATAGGCGTCATGGGGTATTGTGATGAGAGTGGTCATAGAACATTGTGATGAAAGGGATCATGGAGCAATGTGATTACAGGGGCCATGGAGCATTTTGAATGCATAGGCCATGCAGCAGTGTTATGACAGGGGTCATGGAGCGTTGTGATGAATGTGGTCATAGTGCATTGTGATGATAAGTGTCCAGGAACATTGTGATGACATGGATCATGGAGCATTGTGATGACAAGGGCCATGGCGAATTGTGATGACAGGTGTCATGGGGCATTGTGATGACAGTGGTCATCTAGGATTGTGATGAATGGTAACATGGAGCACTGTGATAACAGGGGCCATGGAGCATTGTGATGACAAAGGCCATGGAGCATTTTGATGACAAGTGTCATGGAACATTGTGATGAGACGGGCATGGAGCATTATGATGCCAAGAGTTCTGGAGCATTGTGGTGACAAGGGCATGGAGCATTGTGATGACAAGGGCCATGGCCAATTCTGATGACAGGTGTCCTCGGGCATTGTGATGACAGAGGTTATCTAGCATTGTGATGAAAGGTACCATGGATCACTGTGATAACAGGGGCCATGGAGCATTGTGATGATAAAGGCCATGGAGCATTTTAATGAAAAGTGTCATGGAGAATTGTGATGAGACGGGCATGGAGCATTATGATGACAAGAGTTCTGGAGCATTGCGTTGACAAGGGAATGGAGCATTGTGATTACAGGGACCATGGAGGAGAGTGATGACATCTGTCATGGAACATTGTGCTGACAGGGGCCATGGAGCATTGTGATGACAGGTATAATGTGGCATTGTAATGACAGTGGTCATAGAGCATTGTGATGAAATGGATCATGGAGCAATGTGATTACAGGGACCATGTAGCATTGCGAATGCATAGGCTATGGAGCATTGTGATGACAGGAGTCAAGGAGCATTGTGATGTAAGTGGTCATGGATCATTGTGATGACAAGTGTCCTGGACCATTGTGATGACACGGGTCATGGAGCATTGTGATGGCAAGGGCCATGGCGAATTGTGATGACATGTGTCTTGGGGCATTGTGATGACAGTGGTCATCTAGAATTGTGATAAAAGGTATCATGGAGCACTGTGATGACAGGGGCCATGGAGTATTGTAATGACAAGGCCATGGAACATTGTGATGACAAGTATCATGGAGCTTTGTGATGACACGAGCATTCACCATTATGATGACAAGAGTTCTGGAGCATTGTGATGACAAGGGCATGGAGCATTGTGATTACAGGGTCATGGAGCATTGTGATGACAACTGTCATGGAACATTGTGATGACAGGGTTCATGGAGCATTGTGATTAAAGGGGCCATGGAGCATTTTGATGACAAGGGCAGGCGAACATTTTGATTACCTTGGTAATGGAGCATTGTGATGACATGGGCAGGGAACATTGTGAAGACAGATGTAATGGAACATTGTGATTACAGGGGACATGGAGCATTTTGATGACATGGGAAGGCAACATTGTGATGACAGGTGTCATGGAGCATTGTGATGACATTTGTCATGTAACGATGTGCTGACAGGGATCATGGAGCATTGTGATGAGACGGTCATTGGAGCATTGTGATGACAGGCGTACTGGAGCCTTCTGAGGAAAGGTGTCATGGGTCATTGTGATTACAGCGATCATGGAACATTGTGATGACAGTGGTCATGGAGCATTGTAATGACAGGGGCCATGGAGCATTGTGATGACAGGGGTCATGGGGCATTGTGATGACAGTGGTCATGGAGCATTGTGATGAAAGGGGTCATGGAGCACTGTGATCACAGGGGCCATGTATAATTGTGATGACAAAGGCCATGGAGCATTGTGATGACAGTTGTCATGGAGCATTGTGATGACTGGTATCATGGAGCATTGCTCTGAAAAAGGTCATGGGGAGTGTAATGACAAGTATCATGGAGGATGTGATGAAAGGAGTCATGGAGCATTGTGATTAAATGGATCATGAGGCATTTTGATGACAAGAGTCATGGAACATTGTGATGACAGGGCTAATGGAGCATTGTGATGACAAGGGCTATGGAGCATTGTGATGACTGGGGTCATGGAGCATTGTGATGAAAGGGGTCATGGATCACTACGATGACATGGGTAATGGAGCATTGTGATGATATGAGCATGGAGCATTGTGATGACAGGGGCCAGGGAGCATTGAGATGACAAAGGCAGGGAATATTGTGATGACAGCAGTCATGGATCATTGTGATGATACCTGTCATGGAACATTGTGCTGACAGGGGCTATAGAGCATTGTGATGACAGGTGTCATGTGGCATTGTGATGACAGTGGTCATAGAGCATTGTGATGACAGGGGTCAAGGAGCATTGTGATGAAAGTGGTCATGGAGCACTGTGATGACACAGGCATGGAGAATTATGATGACAAGAGTTCTGGAGCATTGTGATGACAAGGGTATGGAGCATTGTGATTACAGGGGACCAGGAGCATTGTGATTACATGGGCAGTGAATATTGTGATGACAGGGGTCATGGAGCACTGTGATGACTAGTGTCATGGAACATTGTGATGACAGGGATCATGGAGCATTGTGATGAGAGGGGCCTTGGAGCATTATGATGATAGGCATCATGGGGCATTGTGATGACAGCAGTCTTGGAGCATTGTGATGAAAGGGATCATGGAGCAATGTGATTAAAGGAGCCATGGAGCATTGTGAATGCATAGGCCATGGAGCAATGAAAAGACAGGGGTCAAGGAGCATTGTGATGTAAGTTGTCATGGAGCATTGTGATGACAAGTGTCCATGAACATTGTGATGACATGGTTCATGGAGCATTGTGATGACAAGTGCCATGGCGATTGTGATGACAGGTGTCATGCGGCATTGTGATGACAGTGGTCATATAGAATTGTGATGAAAGGTATCAGGGAGGACTCTGATGACAGGGGCCGTGGAGCACTGTGATGACAGTGGTCATCTAGAATTGTGATGAAATATACCAGGGAGCATTGTGATGACAGGGGTCATGGATCACCGCAATTATAGGGGCCATGGAGCATTGTGAATACAAAGATCATGGAGCATTGAGATGACAGGGGTCATGGATCATTGTGATGACAAGGGTCCTGGAACCTTGTGATGACACGGTTCATGGAGCATTGTGATGACAAGGTTCTTCAAGCATTGTGATGACACGGGCATGGAGCATTATGATGACAAGAGTTCTGGAGCATTGTGATGAAAAGGGTATGGAGCACTGTGATTACAGGGGACCAGGAGCATTGTGATTACATGGGCAGTGAATATTGTGATGACAGGGGTTCATGGAGCACTGTGCTGACAAGTGTCATGGAACATTGTGATGACAGGGTTCATGGAGCATTGTGATGAATGTGGTCATCGTTCATTGTGATGATATGTGTCCAGGAACATTGTGATGACATGGATCATGGAGCATTGTGATGACAAGCGCCATGGCGAATTGTGATGACAGGTGTCATGGGGCATTGTGATGACAGTGGCCATCTAGAATTGAGATGAAAGGTAACATGGAGCACTGTCATAACAGGTGCCATGGAGCATTGTGATGACAAAGGCCATGGAGCATTTTGATGACAAGTATCATGGAGCTTTGTGATGACACGAGCATTCATCATTATGATGACAAGAGTTCTGGAGCATTGTGATGACAGGAGTCAAGGAGCATTGTGATGTAAGTGGTCATGGATCATTGTGATGACAAGTGTCCTGGCCCATTGTGATGACACGTGTCCTGGACCATTGTGATGACACGGGTCATGGAGCATTGTGATGGCAAGGGCCATGGCGAATTGTGATGACATGTGTCTTGGGGCATTGTGATGACAGTGGTCATCTAGAATTGTGATAAAAGGTATCATGGAGCACGGTGATGACAGGGGCCATGGAGTATTGTAATGACAAGGCCATGGAACATTGTGATGACAAGTATCATGGAGCTTTGTGATGACACGAGCATTCATCATTATGATGACAAGAGTTCTGGAGCATTGTGATGACAAGGGCATGGAGCATTGTGATTACAGGGTCATGGAGCATTGTGATGACAACTGTCATGGAACATTGTGATGACAGGGTTCATGGAGCATTGTGATTAAAGGGGCCATGGAGCATTTTGATGACAAGGGCAGGCGAACATTTTGATTACATTGGTAATGGAGCATTGTGATGACATGGGCAGGGAACATTGTGAAGACAGGTGTAATGGAACATTGTGATTACAGGGGACATGGAGCATTTTGATGACATGGGCAGGCAACATTGTGATGACAGGTGTCATGGAGCATTGTGATGACAATTGTCATGGAACGTTGTGCTGACAGGGATCATGGAGCATTGTGATGAGACGGTCATTGGAGCATTGTGATGACAGGTGTACTGGAGCCTTCTGAGGAAAGGTGTCATGAGTCATTGTGATTACAGCGATCATGGAACATTGTGATGACAGTGGTCATGGAGCCTTGTAATGACAGGGGCCATGGAGCATTGTGATGACAGGGGTCATGGGGCATTGTGATGACAGTGGTCATGGAGCATTGTGATGAAAGGGTTCATGGAGCACTGTGATCACAGGGGCCATGTATAATTGTGACGACAAAGACCATGGAGCATTGTGATGACAGTTGTCATGGAGCATTGTGTTGAAAGGGGCATGGAGCATTGTGACGACAATGGTCATGGAGCATTGTGATGACTGGTACCATGGAGCATTGTTCTGAAAAAGGTCATGGGGCAGTGTAATGACAAGTATCATGGAGGATGTGATGAAAGGAGTCATGGAGCATTGTGATTAAATGGATCATGAGGCATTTTGATGACAAGAGTCATGGAACATTGTGATGACAGGGCTAATGGAGCATTGTGATGACAAGAGCTATGGAGCATTGTGATGACTGGGGTCATGGAGCATTGTGATGAAAGGGGTCATGGATCACTACGATGACATGGGTAATGGAGCATTGTGATGATATGAGCATGGAGCATTGTGATGACAGGGGCCAGGGAGCATTGAGATGACAAGGGCAGGGAATATTGTGATGACAGCAGTCATGGATCATTGTGATGATACCTGTCATGGAACATTGTGCTGACAGGGGCTATAGAGCATTGTGATGACAGGTGTCATGTGGCATTGTGATGACAGTGGTCATAGAGCATTGTGATGACAGGGGTCAAGGAGCATTGTGATGAAAGTGGTCATGGAGCACTGTGATGACACGGGAATGGAGCATTATGATGACAAGAGTTCTGGAGCATTGTGATGACAAGGTTATGGAGCATTGTGATTACAGGGACCATGGAGGAGAGTGATGATATCTGTCATGGAACATTGTGCTGACAGGGGCCATGGAGCATTGTGATGACAGGTATAATGTGGCATTGTAATGACAGGGGTCATAGAGCATTGTGATGAAATGGATCATGGAGCAATGTGATTACAGGGACCATGTAGCATTGCGAATGCATAGGCTATGGAGCATTGTGATGACAGGATTCAAGGAGCATTGTGATGTAAGTTGTCATGGATCATTGTGATGACAAGTGTCCTGGACCATTGTGATGACACGGGTCATGGAGCATTGTGATGGCAAGGACCATGGTGAATTGTGATGACATGTGTCTTGGGGCATTGTGATGACAGTGGTCATCTAGAATTGTGATAAAAGGTATCATGGAGCACGGTGATGACAGGGGCCATGGAGTGTTTTAATGACAAGGCCATGGAACATTGTGATGACAAGTATCATGGAGCTTTGTGATGACACGAGCATTCATCATTATGATGACAAGCGTTCTGGAGCATTGTGATGACAAGGGCATGGAGCATTGTGATTACAGGGTCATGGAGCATTGTGATGACAACTGTCATGGAACATTGTGATGACAGGGTTCATGGAGCATTGTGATTAAAGGGGCCATGGAGCATTTTGATGACAAGGGCAGGCGAACATTTTGATTACATTGGTAATGGAGCATTGTGATGACATGGGCAGGGAACATTGTGAAGACAGGTGTAATGAAACATTGTGATTACAGGGGACATGGAGCATTTTGATGACATGGGCAGGCAACATTGTGATGACAGGTGTCATGGAGCATTGTGATGACAATTGTCATGGAACGTTGTGCTGACAGGGATCATGGAGCATTGTGATGAGACGGTCATTGGAGCATTTTGATGACAGGCGTACTGGAGCCTTCTGAGGAAAGGTGTCATGAGTCATTGTGATTACAGCGATCATGGAACATTGTGATGACAGTGGTCATGGAGCATTGTAATGACAGGGGCCATGGAGCATTGTGATGACAGGGGTCATGGGGCATTGTGATGACAGTGGTCATGGAGCATTGTGATGAAAGGGGTCATGGAGCACTGTGATCACAGGGGCCATGTATAATTGTAATGACAAAGGACATGGAGCACTGTGATGACAGTTGTCATGGAGCATTGTGTTGAAAGGGGCATGGAGCATTGTGACGACAATGGTCATGGAACATTGTGATGACTGGTATCATGGAGCATTGTTCTGAAAAAGGTCATGGGGCAGTGTAATGACAAGTATCATGGAGGATGTGATGAAAGGAGTCATGGAGCATTGTGATTAAATGGATCATGAGGCATTTTGATGACAAGAGTCATGGAACATTGTGATGACAGGGCTAATGGAGCATTGTGATGACAAGGGCTATGGAGCATTGTGATGACTGGGGTCATGGAGCATTGTGATGAAAGGTGTCATGGATCACTACGATGACATGGGTAATGGAGCATTGTGATGATATGAGCATGGAGCATTGTGATGACAGGGGCCAGGGAGCATTGAGAATGACAAGGGCAGGGAACATTGTGATGACAGCAGTCATGGATCATTGTGATGATACCTGTCATGGAACATTGTGCTGACAGGGGCTATAGAGCATTGTGATGACAGGTGTCATGTGGCATTGTGATGACAGTGGTCATAGAGCATTGTGATGACAGGGGTCAAGGAGCATTGTGATGAAAGTGGTCATGGAGCACTGTGATGACACGGGCATGGAGCATTATGATGACAAGAGTTCTGGAGCATTGTGATGACAAGGGTATGGAGCATTGTGATTACAGGGGAACAGGAGCATTGTGATTACATGGGCAGTGAATATTGTGATGACAGGGGTCATGGAGCACTGTGATGACTAGTGTCCTGGAACACTGTGATGAAAGGGATCATGGAGCAATGTGATTACAGGAGCCATGGAGCATTGTGAATGCATAGGCCATGGAGCAATGAAATGACAGGGGTCAAGGAGCATTGTGATGTAAGTTGTCATGGAGCATTGTGATGACAAGTGTCCATGAACATCGTGATGACATGGTTCATGGAGCATTGTGATGACAAGTGCCATGGCGAATTGTGATGACAGGTGTCATGGGGCATTGTGATGACAGTGGTCATCTAGAATTGTGATGAAAGGTATCATGGAGGACTCTGACGACAGGGGCCGTGGAGCACTGTGATGACAGTGGTCATCTAAAATTGTGATGAAATATACCAGGGAGCATTGTGATGACAGGGGTCATGGATCACCGCAATTATAGAGGCCATGGAGCATTGTGAATACAAAGATCATGGAGCATTGAGATGACAGGGGTCATGGATCATTGTGATGACAAGGGTCCTGGAACCTTGTGATGCCACGGTTCATGGAGCATTGTAATGACAAGGTTCTTCAAGCATTGTGATGACACGGGCATGGAGCATTATGATGACAAGAGTTCTGGAGCATTGTGATGACAAGGGTATGGAGCACTATGATTACAGGGGACCAGGAGCATTGTGATTACATGGGCAGTGAATATTGTGATGACAGGGGTCATGGAGCACTGTGATGACTAGTGTCCTGGAACATTGTGATGAAAGGGATCATGGAGCATTGTGATGAGAGGGGCCTTGGAGCATTATGATGATAGGCGTCATGGGGCATTGTGATGACAGCGGTCTTGGAGCATTTTGATGAAAGGGATCATGGAGCAATGTGATTACAGGAGCCATGGAGCATTGTGAATGCATAGGCCATGGAGCAATGAAATGACAGGGGTCAAGGAGCATTGTGATGTAAGTTGTCATGGAGCATTGTGATGACTATTGTCCATGAACATTGTGATGACATGGTTCATGGAGCATTGTGATGACAGGTGTCATGTGGAATTGTGATGAGAGCGGTCATATAGATTTGTGATGAAAGGTATTAGGGAGGACTCTGATGACAGGGGCCGTGGAGCACTGTGATGACAGTGGTCATCTAGAATTGTGATGAAATATACCAGGGAGCATTGTGATGAATGTGGTCATAGTTCATTGTGATGATAAGTGTCCAGGAACATTGTGAGGACATGGATCATGGAGCATTCTGATGACAAGGGCCATGGCGAATTGTGATGACAGGTGTCATGGGGCATTGTGATGATAGTGGTCATCGAGAATTATGAGGAAAGGTAACATGGAGCACTGTGATAACAGGGGCCATGGAGCATTGTGATGACAAAGGCCATGGAGCATTTTGATGACAAGTGTCATGGAGCATTGTGATGAGACGGGCATGGAGCATTATGATGCCCAGTGTTCTGGAGCATTGTGGTGACAAGGGCATGGAGCATTGTGATGACAAGGGCCATGGCCAATTCTGATGACAGGTGTCCTCGGGCATTGTGATGACAGAGGTTATCTAGCATTGTGATGAAAGGTACCATGGATCACTGTGATAACAGGGGCCATGGAGCATTGTGATGATAAAGGCCATGGAGCATTTTAATGAAAAGTGTCATGGAGAATTGTGATGAGACGGGCATGGAGCATTATGATGACAAGAGTTCTGGAGCATTGCGTTGACAAGGGAATGGAGCATTGTGATTACAGGGACCATGGAGGAGAGTGATGACATCTGTCATGGAACATTGTGCTGACAGGGGCCATGGAGCATTGTGATGACAGGTATAATGTGGCATTGTAATGACAGGGGTCATAGAGCATTGTGATGAAATGGATCATGGAGCAATGTGATTACAGGGACCATGTAGCATTGCGAATGCATAGGCTATGGAGCATTGTGATGACAGGAGTCAAGGAGCATTGTGATGTAAGTGGTCATGGATCATTGTGATGACAAGTGTCCTGGACCATTGTGATGACACGGGTCATGGAGCATTGTGATGACAAGGGCCATGGCGAATTGTGATGACATGTGTCTTGGGGCATTGTGATGACAGTGGTCATCTAGAATTGTGATAAAAGGTATCATGGAGCACTGTGATGACAGGGGCCATGGAGTATTGTAATGACAAGGCCATGGAACATTGTGATGACAAGTATCATGGAGCTTTGTGATGACACGAGCATTCATCATTATGATGACAAGAGTTCTGGAGCATTGTGATGACAAGGGCATGGAGCATTGTGATTACAGGGTCATGGAGCATTGTGATGACAACTGTCATGGAACATTGTGATGACAGGGTTCATGGAGCATTGTGATTAAAGGGGCCATGGAGCATTTTGATGACAAGGGCAGGCGAACATTTTGATTACATTGGTAATGGAGCATTGTGATGACATGGGCAGGGAACATTGTGAAGACAGGTGTAATGGAACATTGTGATTACAGGGGACATGGAGCATTTTGATGACATGGGCAGGCAACATTGTGATGACAGGTGTCATGGAGCAGTGGGATGACAATTGTCATGGAACGTTGTGCTGACAGGGATCATGGAGCATTGTGATGAGACGGTCATTGGAGCATTGTGATGACAGGTGTACTGGAGCCTTCTGAGGAAAGGTGTCATGAGTCATTGTGATTACAGCGATCATGGAACATTGTGATGACAGTGGTCATGGAGCCTTGTAATGACAGGGGCCATGGAGCATTGTGATGACAGGGGTCATGGGGCATTGTGATGACAGTGGTCATGGAGCATTGTGATGAAAGGGTTCATGGAGCACTGTGATCACAGGGGCCATGTATAATTGTGACGACAAAGACCATGGAGCATTGTGATGACAGTTGTCAAGGAGCATTGTGTTGAAAGGGGCATGGAGCATTGTGACGACAATGGTCATGGAGCATTGTGATGACTGGTACCATGGAGCATTGTTCTGAAACAGGTCATGGGGCAGTGTAATGACAAGTATCATGGAGGATGTGATGAAAGGAGTCATGGAGCATTGTGATTAAATGGATCATGAGGCATTTTGATGACAAGAGTCATGGAACATTGTGATGACAGGGCTAATGGAGCATTGTGATGACAAGAGCTATGGAGCATTGTGATGACTGGGGTCATGGAGCATTGTGATGAAAGGGGTCATGGATCACTACGATGACATGGGTAATGGAGCATTGTGATGATATGAGCATGGAGCATTGTGATGACAGGGGCCAGGGAGCATTGAGATGACAAGGGCAGGGAATATTGTGATGACAGCAGTCATGGATCATTGTGATGATACCTGTCATGGAACATTGTGCTTACAGGGGCTCTAGAGCATTGTGATGACAGGTGTCATGTGGCATTGTGATGACAGTGGTCATAGAGCATTGTGATGACAGGGGTCAAGGAGCATTGTGATGAAAGTGGTCATGGAGCACTGTGATGACACGGGAATGGAGCATTATGATGACAAGAGTTCTGGAGCATTGTGATGACAAGGGTATGGAGCATTGTGATTACAGGGACCATGGAGGAGAGTGATGATATCTGTCATGGAACATTGTGCTGACAGGGGCCATGGAGCATTGTGATGACAGGTATAATGTGGCATTGTAATGACAGGGGTCATAGAGCATTGTGATGAAATGGATCATGGAGCAATGTGATTACAGGGACCATGTAGCATTGCGAATGCATAGGCTATGGAGCATTGTGATGACAGGATTCAAGGAGCATTGTGATGTAAGTTGTCATGGATCATTGTGATGACAAGTGTCCTGGACCATTGTGATGACACGGGTCATGGAGCATTGTGATGGCAAGGACCATGGTGAATTGTGATGACATGTGTCTTGGGGCATTGTGATGACAGTGGTCATCTAGAATTGTGATAAAAGGTATCATGGAGCACGGTGATGACAGGGGCCATGGAGTGTTTTAATGACAAGGCCATGGAACATTGTGATGACAAGTATCATGGAGCTTTGTGATGACACGAGCATTCATCATTATGATGACAAGAGTTCTGGAGCATTGTGATGACAAGGGCATGGAGCATTGTGATTACAGGGTCATGGAGCATTGTGATGACAACTGTCATGGAACATTGTGATGACAGGGTTCATGGAGCATTGTGATTAAAGGGGCCATGGAGCATTTTGATGACAAGGGCAGGCGAACATTTTGATTACATTGGTAATGGAGCATTGTGATGACATGGGCAGGGAACATTGTGAAGACAGGTGTAATGAAACATTGTGATTACAGGGGACATGGAGCATTTTGATGACATGGGCAGGCAACATTGTGATGACAGGTGTCATGGAGCATTGTGATGACAATTGTCATGGAACGTTGTGCTGACAGGGATCATGGAGCATTGTGATGAGACGGTCATTGGAGCATTTTGATGACAGGCGTACTGGAGCCTTCTGAGGAAAGGTGTCATGAGTCATTGTGATTACAGCGATCATGGAACATTGTGATGACAGTGGTCATGGAGCATTGTAATGACAGGGGCCATGGAGCATTGTGATGACAGGGGTCATGGGGCATTGTGATGACAGTGGTCATGGAGCATTGTGATGAAAGGGGTCATGGAGCACTGTGATCACAGGGGCCATGTATAATTGTAATGACAAAGGACATGGAGCACTGTGATGACAGTTGTCATGGAGCATTGTGTTGAAAGGGGCATGGAGCATTGTGACGACAATGGTCATGGAACATTGTGATGACTGGTATCATGGAGCATTGTTCTGAAAAAGGTCATGGGGCAGTGTAATGACAAGTATCATGGAGGATGTGATGAAAGGAGTCATGGAGCATTGTGATTAAATGGATCATGAGGCATTTTGATGACAAGAGTCATGGAACATTGTGATGACAGGGCTAATGGAGCATTGTGATGACAAGGGCTATGGAGCATTGTGATGACTGGGGTCATGGAGCATTGTGATGAAAGGTGTCATGGATCACTACGATGACATGGGTAATGGAGCATTGTGATGATATGAGCATGGAGCATTGTGATGACAGGGGCCAGGGAGCATTGAGAATGACAAGGGCAGGGAACATTGTGATGACAGCAGTCATGGATCATTGTGATGATACCTGTCATGGAACATTGTGCTGACAGGGGCTATAGAGCATTGTGATGACAGGTGTCATGTGGCATTGTGATGACAGTGGTCATAGAGCATTGTGATGACAGGGGTCAAGGAGCATTGTGATGAAAGTGGTCATGGAGCACTGTGATGACACGGGCATGGAGCACTATGATGACAAGAGTTCTGGAGCATTGTGATGACAAGGGTATGGAGCATTGTGATTACAGGGGAACAGGAGCATTGTGATTACATGGGCAGTGAATATTGTGATGACAGGGGTCATGGAGCACTGTGATGACTAGTGTCCTGGAACACTGTGATGAAAGGGATCATGGAGCAATGTGATTACAGGAGCCATGGAGCATTGTGAATGCATAGGCCATGGAGCAATGAAATGACAGGGGTCAAGGAGCATTGTGATGTAAGTTGTCATGGAGCATTGTGATGACAAGTGTCCATGAACATCGTGATGACATGGTTCATGGAGCATTGTGATGACAAGTGCCATGGCGAATTGTGATGACAGGTGTCATGGGGCATTGTGATGACAGTGGTCATCTAGAATTGTGATGAAAGGTATCATGGAGGACTCTGACGACAGGGGCCGTGGAGCACTGTGATGACAGTGGTCATCTAAAATTGTGATGAAATATACCAGGGAGCATTGTGATGACAGGGGTCATGGATCACCGCAATTATAGAGGCCATGGAGCATTGTGAATACAAAGATCATGGAGCATTGAGATGACAGGGGTCATGGATCATTGTGATGACAAGGGTCCTGGAACCTTGTGATGCCACGGTTCATGGAGCATTGTAATGACAAGGTTCTTCAAGCATTGTGATGACACGGGCATGGAGCATTATGATGACAAGAGTTCTGGAGCATTGTGATGACAAGGGTATGGAGCACTATGATTACAGGGGACCAGGAGCATTGTGATTACATGGGCAGTGAATATTGTGATGACAGGGGTCATGGAGCACTGTGATGACTAGTGTCCTGGAACATTGTGATGAAAGGGATCATGGAGCATTGTGATGAGAGGGGCCTTGGAGCATTATGATGATAGGCGTCATGGGGCATTGTGATGACAGCGGTCTTGGAGCATTTTGATGAAAGGGATCATGGAGCAATGTGATTACAGGAGCCATGGAGCATTGTGAATGCATAGGCCATGGAGCAATGAAATGACAGGGGTCAAGGAGCATTGTGATGTAAGTTGTCATGGAGCATTGTGATGACTATTGTCCATGAACATTGTGATGACATGGTTCATGGAGCATTGTGATGACAGGTGTCATGTGGAATTGTGATGAGAGCGGTCATATAGATTTGTGATGAAAGGTATTAGGGAGGACTCTGATGACAGGGGCCGTGGAGCACTGTGATGACAGTGGTCATCTAGAATTGTGATGAAATATACCAGGGAGCATTGTGATGAATGTGGTCATAGTTCATTGTGATGATAAGTGTCCAGGAACATTGTGAGGACATGGATCATGGAGCATTCTGATGACAAGGGCCATGGCGAATTGTGATGACAGGTGTCATGGGGCATTGTGATGATAGTGGTCATCGAGAATTATGAGGAAAGGTAACATGGAGCACTGTGATAACAGGGGCCATGGAGCATTGTGATGACAAAGGCCATGGAGCATTTTGATGACAAGTGTCATGGAGCATTGTGATGAGACGGGCATGGAGCATTATGATGCCCAGTGTTCTGGAGCATTGTGGTGACAAGGGCATGGAGCATTGTGATGACAAGGGCCATGGCCAATTCTGATGACAGGTGTCCTCGGGCATTGTGATGACAGAGGTTATCTAGCATTGTGATGAAAGGTACCATGGATCACTGTGATAACAGGGGCCATGGAGCAT
Source organism: Balaenoptera borealis (assembly GCF_965194805.1). Classification (NCBI taxonomy): domain Eukaryota; kingdom Metazoa; phylum Chordata; class Mammalia; order Artiodactyla; family Balaenopteridae; genus Balaenoptera; species Balaenoptera borealis. The sequence goes on from NW_028123926.1 coordinate 703,374, forward strand.
TGTGATGATAAAGGCCATGGAGCATTTTAATGAAAAGTGTCATGGAGAATTGTGATGAGACGGGCATGGAGCATTATGATGACAAGAGTTCTGGAGCATTGCGTTGACAAGGGAATGGAGCATTGTGATTACAGGGACCATGGAGGAGAGTGATGACATCTGTCATGGAACATTGTGCTGACAGGGGCCATGGAGCATTGTGATGACAGGTATAATGTGGCATTGTAATGACAGGGGTCATAGAGCATTGTGATGAAATGGATCATGGAGCAATGTGATTACAGGGACCATGTAGCATTGCGAATGCATAGGCTATGGAGCATTGTGATGACAGGAGTCAAGGAGCATTGTGATGTAAGTGGTCATGGATCATTGTGATGACAAGTGTCCTGGACCATTGTGATGACACGGGTCATGGAGCATTGTGATGGCAAGGGCCATGGCGAATTGTGATGACATGTGTCTTGGGGCATTGTGATGACAGTGGTCATCTAGAATTGTGATAAAAGGTATCATGGAGCACTGTGATGACAGGGGCCATGGAGTATTGTAATGACAAGGCCATGGAACATTGTGATGACAAGTATCATGGAGCTTTGTGATGACACGAGCATTCATCATTATGATGACAAGAGTTCTGGAGCATTGTGATGACAAGGGCATGGAGCATTGTGATTACAGGGTCATGGAGCATTGTGATGACAACTGTCATGGAACATTGTGATGACAGGGTTCATGGAGCATTGTGATTAAAGGGGCCATGGAGCATTTTGATGACAAGGGCAGGCGAACATTTTGATTACATTGGTAATGGAGCATTGTGATGACATGGGCAGGGAACATTGTGAAGACAGGTGTAATGGAACATTGTGATTACAGGGGACATGGAGCATTTTGATGACATGGGCAGGCAACATTGTGATGACAGGTGTCATGGAGCAGTGGGATGACAATTGTCATGGAACGTTGTGCTGACAGGGATCATGGAGCATTGTGATGAGACGGTCATTGGAGCATTGTGATGACAGGTGTACTGGAGCCTTCTGAGGAAAGGTGTCATGAGTCATTGTGATTACAGCGATCATGGAACATTGTGATGACAGTGGTCATGGAGCCTTGTAATGACAGGGGCCATGGAGCATTGTGATGACAGGGGTCATGGGGCATTGTGATGACAGTGGTCATGGAGCATTGTGATGAAAGGGTTCATGGAGCACTGTGATCACAGGGGCCATGTATAATTGTGACGACAAAGACCATGGAGCATTGTGATGACAGTTGTCATGGAGCATTGTGTTGAAAGGGGCATGGAGCATTGTGACGACAATGGTCATGGAGCATTGTGATGACTGGTACCATGGAGCATTGTTCTGAAACAGGTCATGGGGCAGTGTAATGACAAGTATCATGGAGGATGTGATGAAAGGAGTCATGGAGAGTATTGTGATTAAATGGATCATGAGGCATTTTGATGACAAGAGTCATGGAACATTGTGATGACAGGGCTAATGGAGCATTGTGATGACAAGAGCTATGGAGCATTGTGATGACTGGGGTCATGGAGCATTGTGATGAAAGGGGTCATGGATCACTACGATGACATGGGTAATGGAGCATTGTGATGATATGAGCATGGAGCATTGTGATGACAGGGGCCAGGGAGCATTGAGATGACAAGGGCAGGGAATATTGTGATGACAGCAGTCATGGATCATTGTGATGATACCTGTCATGGAACATTGTGCTGACAGGGGCTATAGAGCATTGTGATGACAGGTGTCATGTGGCATTGTGATTACAGTGGTCATAGAGCATTGTGATGACAGGGGTCAAGGAGCATTGTGATGAAAGTGGTCATGGAGCACTGTGATGACACGGGAATGGAGCATTATGATGACAAGAGTTCTGGAGCATTGTGATGACAAGGGTATGGAGCATTGTGATTACAGGGACCATGGAGGAGAGTGATGATATCTGTCATGGAACATTGTGCTGACAGGGGCCATGGAGCATTGTGATGACAGGTATAATGTGGCATTGTAATGACAGGGGTCATAGAGCATTGTGATGAAATGGATCATGGAGCAATGTGATTACAGGGACCATGTAGCATTGCGAATGCATAGGCTATGGAGCATTGTGATGACAGGATTCAAGGAGCATTGTGATGTAAGTTGTCATGGATCATTGTGATGACAAGTGTCCTGGACCATTGTGATGACACGGGTCATGGAGCATTGTGATGGCAAGGGCCATGGCGAATTGTGATGACATGTGTCTTGGGGCATTGTGATGACAGTGGTCATCTAGAATTGTGATAAAAGTTATCATGGAGCACTGTGATGACAGGGGCCATGGAGTATTGTAATGACAAGGCCATGGAACATTGTGATGACAAGTATCATGGAGCTTTGTGATGACACGAGCATTCATCATTATGATGACAAGAGTTCTGGAGCATTGTGATGACAAGGGCATGGAGCATTGTGATTACAGGGTCATGGAGCATTGTGATGACAACTGTCATGGAACATTGTGATGACAGGGTTCATGGAGCATTGTGATTAAAGGGGCCATGGAGCATTTTGATGACAAGGGCAGGCGAACATTTTGATTACATTGGTAATGGAGCATTGTGATGACATGGGCAGGGAACATTGTGAAGACAGGTGTAATGGAACATTGTGATTACAGGGGACATGGAGCATTTTGATGACATGGGCAGGCAACATTTTGATGACAGGTGTCATGGAGCATTGGGATGACAATTGTCATGGAACGTTGTGCTGACAGGGATCATGGAGCATTGTGATGAGACGGTCATTGGAGCATTGTGATGACAGGCGTACTGGAGCCTTCTGAGGAAAGGTGTCATGGGTCATTGTGATTACAGCGATCATGGAACATTGTGATGACAGTGGTCATGGAGCATTGTAATGACAGGGGCCATGGAGCATTGTGATGACAGGGGTCATGGGGCATTGTGATGACAGTGGTCATGGAGCATTGTGATGAAAGGGGTCATGGAGCACTGTGATCACAGGGGCCATGTATAATTGTGATGACAAAGGCCATGGAGCATTGTGATGACAGTTGTCATGGAGCATTGTGTTGAAAGGGGCATGGAGCATTGTGACGACAATGGTCATGGAGCATTGTGATGACTGGTATCATGGAGCATTGTTCTGAAAAAGGTCATGGGGCAGTGTATTGACAAGTATCATGGAGGATGTGATGAAAGGAGTCATGGAGCATTGTGATTAAATGGATCATGAGGCATTTTGATGACAAGAGTCATGGAACATTGTGATGACAGGGCTAATGGAGCATTGTGATGACAAGGGCTATGGAGTATTGTGATGAATGGGGTCATGGGGCATGGTGATGACAGTGGTCATGGAGCATTGTGATGACAAAGACCAAGGAGCATTGTGATGACAGATGTCATGCAGCATTGTGATGAAAGGTGTCATGGATCACTACGATGACATGGGTAATGGAACATTGTGATGACAGGGGTCATGCAGCATTGTGATGACAGGGGCCATGCAGCATTTTGATGACATGGGCATGGAGCATAGTGATGACAAGAGTTCTGGAGCATTTTGATGACGAGGGCATGGATCATTTTGATGACAGGGGCCATGAAGCATTGAGATGACAAGGGAATGGAGCATTGTGATGAAAGCGGTCCTGGAGAATTGTGAGGAAACGGGTCATGGATTATTGTGATGGAAGGGTTCCTGGAGCATTCTGATGACAAGTGCCATGGAGCATTTTAATGAAAGGGGTACTGGAGCATTGTACAGAAATGGTTCATGGATCATCGTGATTACACGGATCATGGAATATTTTGATGACAAGGGTATGGAACATTGTGATTGCAGGGGACCAGGAGCATTGTGATTACATGGGCAGTGAATATTGTGATGACAGGGGTCATGGAGCACTGTGATGACTAGTGTCATGGAACATTGTGATGACAGGGATCATGGAGCATTTTGATGAGAGGGGCCTTGGAGCATTATGATGATAGGCGTCATGGCGTATTGTGATGAGAGTGGTCATAGAACATTAGAATATTGTGATGAAAGGGATCATGGAGCAATGTGATTACAGGGGCCATGGAGCATTGTGAATGCATAGGCCATGGAGCAATGAAATGACAGGGGTCAAGGAGCATTGTGATGTAAGTTGTCATGGAGCATTGTCATGACTATTGTCCATGAACATTGTGATGACATGGTTCATGGAGCATTGTGATGACAAGTGCCATGGCGATTGTGATGACAGGTGTTATGCGGCATTGTGATGACAGTGGTCATGTAGAATTGTAATGAAAGGTATCATGGAGGACTCTGACGACAGGGGCCGTGGAGCACTGTGATGACAGTGGTCATCTAGAATTGTGATGAAATATACCAGGGAGCATTGTGATGACAGGGGTCATGGATCACCGCAATTATAGGGGCCAGGGAGCATTGTGAATACAAAGATCATGGAGCATTGAGATGACAGGGGTCATGGATCATTGTGATGAAAGTGGTCATGGAGCACTGTGATGACACGGGCATGGAGCATTATGATGACAATAGTTCTGGAGCATTGTGATGACAAGGGTATGGAGCATTGTGATTACAGGGGAACAGGAGCATTGTGATTACATGGGCAGTGAATATTGTGATGACAGGGGTCATGGAGCACTGTGATGACTAGTGTCCTGGAACATTGTGATGAAAGGGATCATGGAGCATTGTGATGAGAGGGGCCTTGGAGCATTATGATGATAGGCGTCATGGGGCATTGTGATGACAGCGGTCTTGGAGCATTGTGATGAAAGGAATCATGGAGCAATGTGATTACAGGAGCCATGGAGCATTGTGAATGCATAGGCCATGGAGCAATGAAATGACAGGGGTCAAGGAGCATTGTGATGTAAGTTGTCATGGAGCATTGTGATGACTATTGTCCATGAACATTGTGATGACATGGTTCATGGAGCATTGTGATGACAGGTGTCATGTGGAATTGTGATGAGAGCGGTCATATAGAATTGTGATGAAAGGTATCAGGGAGGACTCTGATGACAGGGGCCGTGGAGCACTGTGATGACAGTGGTCATCTAGAATTGTGATGAAATATACCAGGGAGCATTGTGATGACAGGGGTCATGGATCACCGCAATTATAGGGGCCAGGGAGCATTGTGAATACAAAGATCATGGAGCATTGAGATGACAGGGCTCACGGATCATTGTGATGACAAGGGTCCTGGAACCTTGTGATGACACGGATCATGGAGCATTGTGATGACAAGGTTCTTCAAGCATTGTGATGACACGGGCATGGAGCATTATGATGACAAGTGTTCTGGAGCATTGTGATGAAAAGGGTATGGAGCACTGTGATTACAGGGCACCAGGAGCAGTGTGATTACATGGGCAGTGAATATTGTGATGACAGGGGTTCATGGAGCACTGTGATGACAAGTGTCATGGCACATTGTGATGACAGGGTTCATGGAGCATTGTGATGAGAGGGGCCTTGGAGCATTATGATGATAGGCGTCATGGGGTATTGTGATGAGAGTGGTCATAGAACATTTTGATGAAAGGGATCATGGAGCAATGTGATTACAGGGGCCATGGAGCATTTTCAATGCATAGTCCATGGAGCAGTGTGATAACAGGGGTCATGGAACATTGTGATGAATGTGGTGATAGTTCATTGTGATGATAAGTGTCCAGGAACATTGTGATGACATGGATCATGGAGCATTGTGATGACAAGGGCCATGGCGAATTGTGATGACAGGTGTCATGGGGCATTGTGATGACAGTGGTCATCGAGAATTATGAGGAAAGGTAACATGGAGCACTGTGATAACAGTGCCCATGGAGCATTGTGATGACAAAGGCCATGGAGCATTTTGATGACAAGTGTCATGGAACATTGTGATGAGACGGGCATGGAGCATTATGATGCCCAGAGTTCTGGAGCATTGTGGTGACAAGGGCATGGAGCATTGTGATGACAAGGGCCATGGCCAATTCTGATGACAGGTGTCCTCGGGCATTGTGATGACAGAGGTTATCTAGCATTGTGATGAAAGGTACCATGGATCACTGTGATAACAGGGGCCATGGAGCATTGTGATGATAAAGGCCATGGAGCATTTTAATGAAAAGTGTCATGGAGAATTGTGATGAGACGGGCATGGAGCATTATGATGACAAGAGTTCTGGAGCATTGCGTTGACAAGGGAATGGAGCATTGTGATTACAGGGACCATGGAGGAGAGTGATGACATCTGTCATGGAACATTGTGCTGACAGGGGCCATGGAGCATTGTGATGACAGGTATAATGTGGCATTGTAATGACAGGGGTCATAGAGCATTGTGATGAAATGGATCATGGAGCAATGTGATTACAGGGACCATGTAGCATTGCGAATGCATAGGCTATGGAGCATTGTGATGACAGGAGTCAAGGAGCATTGTGATGTAAGTGGTCATGGATCATTGTGATGACAAGTGTCCTGGACCATTGTGATGACACGGGTCATGGAGCATTGTGATGGCAAGGGCCATGGCGAATTGTGATGACATGTGTCTTGGGGCATTGTGATGACAGTGGTCATCTAGAATTGTGATAAAAGGTATCATGGAGCACTGTGATGACAGGGGCCATGGAGTATTGTAATGACAAGGCCATGGAACATTGTGATGACAAGTATCATGGAGCTTTGTGATGACACGAGCATTCATCATTATGATGACAAGAGTTCTGGAGCATTGTGATGACAAGGGCATGGAGCATTGTGATTACAGGGTCATGGAGCATTGTGATGACAACTGTCATGGAACATTGTGAAGACAGGTGTAATGGAGCATTGTGATTACAGGGGACATGGAGCATTTTGATGACATGGGCAGGCAACATTGTGATGACAGGTGTCATGGAGCATTGGGATGACAATTGTCATGGAACGTTGTGCTGACAGGGATCATGGAGCATTGTGATGAGACGGTCATTGGAGCATTGTGATGACAGGCATACTGGAGCCTTCTGAGGAAAGGTGTCATGGGTCATTGTGATTACAGCGATCATGGAACATTGTGATGACAGTGGTCATGGAGCATTGTAATGACAGGGGCCATGGAGCATTGTGATGACAGGGGTCATGGGGCATTGTGATGACAGTGGTCATGGAGCATTGTGATGAAAGGGGTCATGGAGCACTGTGATCACAGGGGCCATGTATAATTGTGATGACAAAGGCCATGGAGCATTGTGATGACAGTTGTCATGGAGCATTGTGTTGAAAGGGGCATGGAGCATTGTGACGACAATGGTCATGGAGCATTGTGATGACTGGTATCATGGAGCATTGTTCTGAAAAAGGTCATGGGGCAGTGTAATGACAAGTATCATGGAGGATGTGATGAAAGGAGTCATGGAGCATTGTGATTAAATGGATCATGAGGCATTTTGATGACAAGAGTCATGGAACATTGTGATGACAGGGCTAATGGAGCATTGTGATGACAAGGGCTATGGAGTATTGTGATGAATGGGGTCATGGGGCATGGTGATGACAGTGGTCATGGAGCATTGTGATGACAAAGACCAAGGAGCATTGTGATGACAGGTGTCATGCAGCATTGTGATGAAAGGTGTCATGGATCACTACGATGACATGGGTAATGGAGCATTGTGATGATACGGGCATGGAGCATTGTGATGACAGGGGTCATGCAGCATTGTGATGACAGGGGCCATGCAGCATTTTGATGACATGGGCATGGAGCATAGTGATGACAAGAGTTCTGGAGCATTTTGATGACAAGGGCATGGATCATTGTGATGACAGGGGCCATGAAGCATTGAGATGACAAGGGAATGGAGCATTGTGATGAAAGCGGTCCTGGAGAATTGTGAGGAAACGGGTCATGGATTATTGTGATGGAAGGGTTCCTGGAGCATTCTGATGACAAGTGCCATGGAGCATTTTAATGAAAGGGGTACTGGAGCATTGTACAGAAATGGTTCATGGATCATCGTGATTACACGGATCATGGAATATTGTGATGACAAGGGTTTCGGAGCATTGCGACGACAGGGGTCATGGAGCATTGTAATAGCAGGGGTGATGGGGCATTGTGATGACAGGGGCATGGAGCATTGTGATGACAGAAGTCATAGAATATTGTGATGACAAGGGCCATGGAGCATTGTCATGAAAGGTCTTATCTGGCATTGTGATGAGAGTGGTCATGGAGCATTGTGATAAAAGTTGTCCTGAAGCACTGTTATTACAGGGGCCATGTAGAATTTTGATGACAAAGGCCATGGAGCATTGTGATGACAGGCATCATGGAGCAATTTGATGAAAGTGGTCATGGAGCATTGTGATGAAATGCGCCATGGACCATTGTGAAGACAAGTGTCCTGGAGCATTGTGATGACAAGGGCCATGGCCAATTCTGATGACAGGTGTCATGGAGCATTGTGATGACAGTGGTCATCTATCATTATGATGAAAGGTATCACGGAGCACTGTGATGACAGGGGCCATGGAGCATTGTGATGACACGGGCATGGAGCATTATGATGAGAAGTGATCTGGAGCATTGCGATGACAAGGGTATGGAGCATTGTGATTACAGGGGTCAGGGAGCATTGAGATGACAAGGGCAGGGAACATTGTGATGAGAGTGGTCATGGATCATTGTGATGATATCTGTCATGGAACATTGTGCTGACAAGGGCCATAGAGCATTGTGATGACAGGTGTCGTGTGGCCTTGTGATGACAGTGGTCATAGAGCATTGTGATGAAAAGGGTCATGGAGCAATGTGATTACAGGGGTCAAGGAGCATTGCGATGAAAGTGGTCATGGAGCATTGTGATGACACGAGCATGGAGCATTATGATGACAAGAGTTCTGGAGCATTGTGATGATAAGGGTATGGAGCATTGTGATTACAGGGGACCAGGATCATTGTGATTACATGGGCAGTGATTATTGTGATGACAGGGGTTCATGGAGCACTGTGATGACAAGTGTCATGGAACATTGTGATGACAGGGTTCATGGAGCATTGTGATGAGAGGGGCCTTGGAGCATTATGATGATAGGCGTCATGGCGTATTGTGATGAGAGTGGTCATAGAACATTAGAATATTGTGATGAAAGGGATCATGGAGCATTGTGAATGCATAGGCCATGGAGCAATGAAATGACAGGGGTCAAGGAGCATTGTGATGTAAGTTGTCATGGAGCATTGTCATGACTATTGTCCATGAACATTGTGATGACATGGTTCATGAAGCATTGTGATGACAAGTGCCATGGCGAATTGTGATGACAGGTGTCATGCGGCATTGTGAAGACAGTGGTCATGTAGAATTGTAATGAAAGGTATCATGGAGGACTCTGACAACAGGGGCCGTGGAGCACTGTGATGACAGTGGTCATCTAGAATTGTGATGAAATATACCAGGGAGCATTGTGATGACAGGGGTCATGGATCACCGCAATTATAGGGGCCAGGGAGCATTGTGAATACAAAGATCATGGAGCATTGAGATGACAGGGGTCATGGATCATTGTGATGACAAGGGTCCTGGAACCTTGTGATGACACGGTTCATGGAGCATTGTGATGACAATGTTCTTCAAGCATTGTGATGACACGGGTATGGAGCACTATGATTACAGGGGACCAGGAGCATTGTGATTACATGGGCAGTGAATATTGTGATGACAGGGGTCATGGAGCACTGTGATGACTAGTGTCATGGAACATTGTGATGACAGGGATCATGGAGCATTGTGATGAGAGGGGCCTTAGAGCATTATGAAGATAGGCGTCATGGGGCATTGTGATGACAGCGGTCTTGGAGCATTGTGATGAAAGGGATCATGGAGCAATGTGATTACAGGAGCCATGGAGCATTGTGAATGCATAGGCCGTGGAGCAATGAAATAACAGGGGTCAAGGAGCATTGTGATGTAAGATGTCATGGAGCATTGTGATGACAAGTGTCCATGAACATTGTGATGACATGGTTCATGGAGCATTGTGATGACAAGTGCCATGGCGAATTGTGATGACAGGTGTCATGGGGCATTGTGTTGAAAGGGGCATGGAGCATTGTGACGACAATGGTCATGGAGCATTGTGATGACTGGTATCATGGAGCATTGTTCTGAAAAAGGTCATGGGGCAGTGTAATGACAAGTATCATGGAGGATGTGATGAAAGGAGTCATGGAGCATTGTGATTAAATGGATCATGAGGCATTTTGATGACAAGAGTCATGGAACTTTGTGATGACAGGGCTAATGGAGCATTGTGATGACAAGGGCTATGGAGCATTGTGATGACAGGTGTCATGCAGCATTGTGATGAAAGGGGTCATGGATCACTACGATGACATGGGTAATGGAGCATTGTGATGATATGGGCATGGAGCATTGTGATAACAGGGGCCAGGGAGCATTGAGATGACAAGAGCAGGGAACATTCTGATGACAGCAGTCATGTATCATTGTGATGATACCTGTCATGGAACATTGTGCTGACAGGGGCTATAGAGCATTGTGATGACAAGTTTCATGTGGCATTGTGATGACAGTGGTCAAAGAGCATTGTGATGAAAAGGATCATGGAGCAATGTGATTACAGGTGTCATGTGGCATTGTGATGACAGTGGTCATAGAGCATTGTGATGACAGGGGTCAAGGAGCATTGTGATGAAAGTGGTCATGGAGCACTGTGATGACACGGGCATGGAGCATTATGATGACAAGAGTTCTGGAGCATTGTGATGACAAGCGTATGGAGCATTGTGATTACAGGGGAACAGGAGCATTGTGATTACATGGGCAGTGAATATTGTGATGACAGGGGTCATGGAGCACTGTGATGACTAGTGTCATGGAACATTGTGATGACAGGGATCATGGAGTATTGTGATGAGAGGGGCCTTGGAGCATTATGATGATAGGCGTCATGGGGCATTGTGATGACAGCGGTCTTGGAGCATTGTGATGAAAGGGATCATGGAGCAATGTAATTACAGGAGCCATGGAGCATTGTGAATGCATAGGCCATGGATCAATGAAATGACAGGGGTCAAGGAGCATTGTGATGTAAGTTGTCATGGAGCATTGTCATGACTATTGTCCATGAACATTGTGATGACATGGTTCATGGAGCATTGTGATGACAAGTGCCATGGCGAATTGTGATGACAGGTGTCATGCGGCATTGTGATGACAGTGGTCATGTAGAATTGTAATGAAAGGTATCATGGAGGACTCTGACGACAGGGGCCGTGGAGCACTGTGATGACAGTGGTCATCTAGAATTGTGATGAAATATACCAGGGAGCATTGTGATGACAGGGGTCATGGATCACCGCAATTATAGGGGCCAGGGAGCATTGTGAATACAAAGATCATGGAGCATTGAGATGACAGGGGTCATGGATCATTGTGATGACAAGGGTCCTGGAACCTTGTGATGACACGGTTCATGGAGCATTGTGATGACAAGGTTCTTCAAGCATTGTGATGACACGGGCATGGAGCATTATGATGACAAGAGTTCTGGAGCATTGTGATGAAAAGGGTATGGAGCAGTGTGATTACAGGGGAGCAGGAGCATTGTGATTACATGGGCAGTGAATATTGTTATGACAGGGGTTCATGTAGCACTGTGATGACAAGTGTCATGGAACATTGTGATGACAGGGTTCATGTAGCATTGTGATGAGAGGGGCCTTGGAGCATTATGATGATACGCGTTATGGGGCCTTGTGATGACAGCGGTCTTGGAGCATTGTGATGAAAGGGATCATGGAGCAATGTGATTACAGGGGCCATGGAGCATTTTGAATGCATAGGCCATGGAGCAGTGTGATGACAGGGGTCATGGAGCATTGTGATGAATGTGGTCATAGTTCATTGTGATGATAAGTGTCCAGGAACATTGTGATGACATGGATCATGGAGCATTGTGATGACAAGGGCCATGGCGAATTGTGATGACAGGTGTCATGGGGCCTTGTGATGACAGTGGTCATCTAGAATTGTGATGAAAGGTAACATGGAGCACTGTGATAACAGGGCCCATGGAGCATTGTGATGACAAAGGCCATGGAGCATTTTGATGACAAGTGTCATGGAGCATTGTGATGAGACGGGCATGGAGCATTATGATGCCCAGAGTTCTCAGCATTGTGGTGACAAGGGCATGGAGCATTGTGATGACAAGGGCCATGGCCAATTCTGATGACAGGTGTCCTCGGGCATTGTGATGACAGAGGTTATCTAGCATTGTGATGAAAGGTACCATGGATCACTGTGATAACAGGGGCCATGGAGCATTGTGATGATAAAGGCCATGGAGCATTTTAATGAAAAGTGTCATGGAGAATTGTGATGAGACGGGCATGGAGCATTATGATGACAAGAGTTCTGGAGCATTGCGTTGACAAGGGAATGGAGCATTGTGATTACAGGGACCATGGAGGAGAGTGATGACATCTGTCATGGAACATTGTGCTGACAGGGGCCATGGAGCATTGTGATGACAGGTATAATGTGGCATTGTAATGACAGGGGTCATAGAGCATTGTGATGAAATGGATCATGGAGCAATGTGATTACAGGGACCATGTAGCATTGCGAATGCATAGGCTATGGAGCATTGTGATGACAGGAGTCAAGGAGCATTGTGATGTAAGTGGTCATGGATCATTGTGATGACAAGTGTCCTGGACCATTGTGATGACACGGGTCATGGAGCATTGTGATGGCAAGGGCCATGGCGAATTGTGATGACATGTGTCTTGGGGCATTGTGATGACAGTGGTCATCTAGAATTGTGATAAAAGGTATCATGGAGCACTGTGATGACAGGGGCCATGGAGTATTGTAATGACAAGGCCATGGAACATTGTGATGACAAGTATCATGGAGCTTTGTGATGACACGAGCATTCATCATTATGATGACAAGAGTTCTGGAGCATTGTGATGACAAGGGCATGGAGCATTGTGATTACAGGGTCATGGAGCATTGTGATGACAACTGTCATGGAACATTGTGATGACATGGTTCATGGAGCATTGTGATGACAAGTGCCATGGCGAATTGTGATGACAGGTGTCATGGGGCATTGTGTTGAAAGGGGCATGGAGCATTGTGACGACAATGGTCATGGAGCATTGTGATGACTGGTATCATGGAGCATTGTTCTGAAAAAGGTCATGGGGCAGTGTAATGACAAGTATCATGGAGGATGTGATGAAAGGAGTCATGGAGCATTGTGATTAAATGGATCATGAGGCATTTTGATGACAAGAGTCATGGAACTTTGTGATGACAGGGCTAATGGAGCATTGTGATGACAAGGGCTATGGAGCATTGTGATGACAGGTGTCATGCAGCATTGTGATGAAAGGGGTCATGGATCACTACGATGACATGGGTAATGGAGCATTGTGATGATATGGGCATGGAGCATTGTGATAACAGGGGCCAGGGAGCATTGAGATGACAAGAGCAGGGAACATTCTGATGACAGCAGTCATGTATCATTGTGATGATACCTGTCATGGAACATTGTGCCGACAGGGGCTATAGAGCATTGTGATGACAAGTGTCATGTGGCATTGTGATGACAGTGGTCAAAGAGCATTGTGATGAAAAGGATCATGGAGCAATGTGATTACAGGTGTCATGTGGCATTCTGATGACAGGGGTCAAGGAGCATTGTGATGAAAGTGGTCATGGAGCACTGTGATGACACGGGCATGGAGCATTATGATGACAAGAGTTCTGGAGCATTGTGATGACAAGCGTATGGAGCATTGTGATTACAGGGGAACAGGAGCATTGTGATTACATGGGCAGTGAATATTGTGATGACAGGGGTCATGGAGCACTGTGATGACTAGTGTCATGGAACATTGTGATGACAGGGATCATGGAGTATTGTGATGAGAGGGGCCTTGGAGCATTATGATGATAGGCGTCATGGGGCATTGTGATGACAGCGGTCTTGGAGCATTGTGATGAAAGGGATCATGGAGCAATGTGATTACAGGAGCCATGGAGCATTGTGAATGCATAGGCCATGGATCAATGAAATGACAGGGGTCAAGGAGCATTGTGATGTAAGTTGTCATGGAGCATTGTCATGACTATTGTCCATGAACATTGTGATGACATGGTTCATGGAGCATTGTGATGACAAGTGCCATGGCGAATTTTGATGACAGGTGTCATGCGGCATTGTGATGACAGTGGTCATGTAGAATTGTAATGAAAGGTATCATGGAGGACTCTGACGACAGGGGCCGTGGAGCACTGTGATGACAGTGGTCATCTAGAATTGTGATGAAATATACCAGGGAGCATTGTGATGACAGGGGTCATGGATCACCGCAATTATAGGGGCCAGGGAGCATTGTGAATACAAAGATCATGGAGCATTGAGATGACAGAGGTCATGGATCATTGTGATGACAAGGGTCCTGGAACCTTGTGATGACACGGTTCATGGAGCATTGTGATGACAAGGTTCTTCAAGCATTGTGATGACACGGGCATGGAGCATTATGATGACAAGAGTTCTGGAGCATTGTGATGAAAAGGGTATGGAGCACTGTGATTACAGGGGACCAGGAGCATTGTGATTACATGGGCAGTGAATATTGTGATGACAGGTGTTCATGGAGCACTGTGATAACAAGTGTCATGGAACATTGTGATGACAGGGTTCATGGAGCATTGTGATGAGAGGGGCCTTGGAGCATTATGATGATAGGCGTCATGGGGTATTGTGATGAGAGTGGTCATAGAACATTGTGATGAAAGGGATCATGGAGCAATGTGATTACAGGGGCCATGGAGCATTTTGAATGCATAGTCCATGGAGCAGTGTGATGACAGGGGTCATGGAGCATTGTGATGAATGTGGTCATAGTTCATTGTGATGATAAGTGTCCAGGAACATTGTGAGGACATGGATCATGGAGCATTGTGATGACAAGGGCCATGGCGAATTGTGATGACAGGTGTCATGGGGCATTGTGATGATAGTGGTCATCGAGAATTATGAGGAAAGGTAACATGGAGCACTGTGATAACAGGGGCCATGGAGCATTGTGATGACAAAGGCCATGGAGCATTTTGATGACAAGTGTCATGGAGCATTGTGATGAGACGGGCATGGAGCATTATGATGCCCAGTGTTCTGGAGCATTGTGGTGACAAGGGCATGGAGCATTGTGATGACAAGGGCCATGGCCAATTCTGATGACAGGTGTCCTCGGGCATTGTGATGACAGAGGTTATCTAGCATTGTGATGAAATGTACCATGGATCACTGTGATAACAGGGGCCATGGAGCATTGTGATGATAAAGGCCATGGAGCATTTTAATGAAAAGTGTCATGGAGAATTGTGATGAGACGGGCATGGAGCATTATGATGACAAGAGTTCTGGAGCATTGCGTTGACAAGGGAATGGAGCATTGTGATTACAGGGACCATGGAGGAGAGTGATGACATCTGTCATGGAACATTGTGCTGACAGGGGCCATGGAGCATTGTGATGACAGGTATAATGTGGCATTGTAATGACAGGGGTCATAGAGCATTGTGATGAAATGGATCATGGAGCAATGTGATTACAGGGACCATGTAGCATTGCGAATGCATAGGCTATGGAGCATTGTGATGACAGGAGTCAAGGAGCATTGTGATGTAAGTGGTCATGGATCATTGTGATGACAAGTGTCCTGGACCATTGTGATGACACGGGTCATGGAGCATTGTGATGACAAGGGCCATGGCGAATTGTGATGACATGTGTCTTGGGGCATTGTGATGACAGTGGTCATCTAGAATTGTGATAAAAGGTATCATGGAGCACTGTGATGACAGGGGCCATGGAGTATTGTAATGACAAGGCCATGGAACATTGTGATGACAAGTATCATGGAGCTTTGTGATGACACGAGCATTCATCATTATGATGACAAGAGTTCTGGAGCATTGTGATGACAAGGGCATGGAGCATTGTGATTACAGGGTCATGGAGCATTGTGATGACAACTGTCATGGAACATTGTGATGACAGGGTTCATGGAGCATTGTGATTAAAGGGGCCATGGAGCATTTTGATGACAAGGGCAGGCGAACATTTTGATTACATTGGTAATGGAGCATTGTGATGACATGGGCAGGGAACATTGTGAAGACAGGTGTAATGGAACATTGTGATTACAGGGGACATGGAGCATTTTGATGACATGGGCAGGCAACATTGTGATGACAGGTGTCATGGAGCAGTGGGATGACAATTGTCATGGAACGTTGTGCTGACAGGGATCATGGAGCATTGTGATGAGACGGTCATTGGAGCATTGTGATGACA
Organism: Balaenoptera borealis; assembly: GCF_965194805.1. Classification (NCBI taxonomy): domain Eukaryota; kingdom Metazoa; phylum Chordata; class Mammalia; order Artiodactyla; family Balaenopteridae; genus Balaenoptera; species Balaenoptera borealis. The sequence continues at coordinate 719,834 of NW_028123926.1, forward strand.
GGTGTACTGGAGCCTTCTGAGGAAAGGTGTCATGAGTCATTGTGATTACAGCGATCATGGAACATTGTGATGACAGTGGTCATGGAGCCTTGTAATGACAGGGGCCATGGAGCATTGTGATGACAGGGGTCATGGGGCATTGTGATGACAGTGGTCATGGAGCATTGTGATGAAAGGGTTCATGGAGCACTGTGATCACAGGGGCCATGTATAATTGTGACGACAAAGACCATGGAGCATTGTGATGACAGTTGTCATGGAGCATTGTGTTGAAAGGGGCATGGAGCATTGTGACGACAATGGTCATGGAGCATTGTGATGACTGGTACCATGGAGCATTGTTCTGAAAAAGGTCATGGGGCAGTGTAAAGACAAGTATCATGGAGGATGTGATGAAAGGAGTCATGGAGCATTGTGATTAAATGGATCATGAGGCATTTTGATGACAAGAGTCATGGAACATTGTGATGACAGGGCTAATGGAGCATTGTGATGACAAGAGCTATGGAGCATTGTGATGACTGGGGTCATGGAGCATTGTGATGAAAGGGGTCATGGATCACTACGATGACATGGGTAATGGAGCATTGTGATGATATGAGCATGGAGCATTGTGATGACAGGGGCCAGGGAGCATTGAGATGACAAGGGCAGGGAATATTGTGATGACAGCAGTCATGGATCATTGTGATGATACCTGTCATGGAACATTGTGCTGACAGGGGCTATAGAGCATTGTGATGACAGGTGTCATGTGGCATTGTGATGACAGTGGTCATAGAGCATTGTGATGACAGGGGTCAAGGATCATTGTGATGAAAGTGGTCATGGAGCACTGTGATGACACGGGAATGGAGCATTATGATGACAAGAGTTCTGGAGCATTGTGATGACAAGGTTATGGAGCATTGTGATTACAGGGACCATGGAGGAGAGTGATGATATCTGTCATGGAACATTGTGCTGACAGGGGCCATGGAGCATTGTGATGACAGGTATAATGTGGCATTGTAATGACAGGGGTCATAGAGCATTGTGATGAAATGGATCATGGAGCAATGTGATTACAGGGACCATGTAGCATTGCGAATGCATAGGCTATGGAGCATTGTGATGACAGGATTCAAGGAGCATTGTGATGTAAGTTGTCATGGATCATTGTGATGACAAGTGTCCTGGACCATTGTGATGACACGGGTCATGGAGCATTGTGATGGCAAGGACCATGGTGAATTGTGATGACATGTGTCTTGGGGCATTGTGATGACAGTGGTCATCTAGAATTGTGATAAAAGGTATCATGGAGCACGGTGATGACAGGGGCCATGGAGTGTTTTAATGACAAGGCCATGGAACATTGTGATGACAAGTATCATGGAGCTTTGTGATGACACGAGCATTCATCATTATGATGACAAGCGTTCTGGAGCATTGTGATGACAAGGGCATGGAGCATTGTGATTACAGGGTCATGGAGCATTGTGATGACAACTGTCATGGAACATTGTGATGACAGGGTTCATGGAGCATTGTGATTAAAGGGGCCATGGAGCATTTTGATGACAAGGGCAGGCGAACATTTTGATTACATTGGTAATGGAGCATTGTGATGACATGGGCAGGGAACATTGTGAAGACAGGTGTAATGAAACATTGTGATTACAGGGGACATGGAGCATTTTGATGACATGGGCAGGCAACATTGTGATGACAGGTGTCATGGAGCATTGTGATGACAATTGTCATGGAACGTTGTGCTGACAGGGATCATGGAGCATTGTGATGAGACGGTCATTGGAGCATTTTGATGACAGGCGTACTGGAGCCTTCTGAGGAAAGGTGTCATGAGTCATTGTGATTACAGCGATCATGGAACATTGTGATGACAGTGGTCATGGAGCATTGTAATGACAGGGGCCATGGAGCATTGTGATGACAGGGGTCATGGGGCATTGTGATGACAGTGGTCATGGAGCATTGTGATGAAAGGGGTCATGGAGCACTGTGATCACAGGGGCCATGTATAATTGTAATGACAAAGGACATGGAGCACTGTGATGACAGTTGTCATGGAGCATTGTGTTGAAAGGGGCATGGAGCATTGTGACGACAATGGTCATGGAACATTGTGATGACTGGTATCATGGAGCATTGTTCTGAAAAAGGTCATGGGGCAGTGTAATGACAAGTATCATGGAGGATGTGATGAAAGGAGTCATGGAGCATTGTGATTAAATGGATCATGAGGCATTTTGATGACAAGAGTCATGGAACATTGTGATGACAGGGCTAATGGAGCATTGTGATGACAAGGGCTATGGAGCATTGTGATGACTGGGGTCATGGAGCATTGTGATGAAAGGTGTCATGGATCACTACGATGACATGGGTAATGGAGCATTGTGATGATATGAGCATGGAGCATTGTGATGACAGGGGCCAGGGAGCATTGAGAATGACAAGGGCAGGGAACATTGTGATGACAGCAGTCATGGATCATTGTGATGATACCTGTCATGGAACATTGTGCTGACAGGGGCTATAGAGCATTGTGATGACAGGTGTCATGTGGCATTGTGATGACAGTGGTCATAGAGCATTGTGATGACAGGGGTCAAGGAGCATTGTGATGAAAGTGGTCATGGAGCACTGTGATGACACGGGCATGGAGCATTATGATGACAAGAGTTCTGGAGCATTGTGATGACAAGGGTATGGAGCATTGTGATTACAGGGGAACAGGAGCATTGTGATTACATGGGCAGTGAATATTGTGATGACAGGGGTCATGGAGCACTGTGATGACTAGTGTCCTGGAACACTGTGATGAAAGGGATCATGGAGCAATGTGATTACAGGAGCCATGGAGCATTGTGAATGCATAGGCCATGGAGCAATGAAATGACAGGGGTCAAGGAGCATTGTGATGTAAGTTGTCATGGAGCATTGTGATGACAAGTGTCCATGAACATCGTGATGACATGGTTCATGGAGCATTGTGATGACAAGTGCCATGGCGAATTGTGATGACAGGTGTCATGGGGCATTGTGATGACAGTGGTCATCTAGAATTGTGATGAAAGGTATCATGGAGGACTCTGACGACAGGGGCCGTGGAGCACTGTGATGACAGTGGTCATCTAAAATTGTGATGAAATATACCAGGGAGCATTGTGATGACAGGGGTCATGGATCACCGCAATTATAGAGGCCATGGAGCATTGTGAATACAAAGATCATGGAGCATTGAGATGACAGGGGTCATGGATCATTGTGATGACAAGGGTCCTGGAACCTTGTGATGCCACGGTTCATGGAGCATTGTAATGACAAGGTTCTTCAAGCATTGTGATGACACGGGCATGGAGCATTATGATGACAAGAGTTCTGGAGCATTGTGATGACAAGGGTATGGAGCACTATGATTACAGGGGACCAGGAGCATTGTGATTACATGGGCAGTGAATATTGTGATGACAGGGGTCATGGAGCACTGTGATGACTAGTGTCCTGGAACATTGTGATGAAAGGGATCATGGAGCATTGTGATGAGAGGGGCCTTGGAGCATTATGATGATAGGCGTCATGGGGCATTGTGATGACAGCGGTCTTGGAGCATTTTGATGAAAGGGATCATGGAGCAATGTGATTACAGGAGCCATGGAGCATTGTGAATGCATAGGCCATGGAGCAATGAAATGACAGGGGTCAAGGAGCATTGTGATGTAAGTTGTCATGGAGCATTGTGATGACTATTGTCCATGAACATTGTGATGACATGGTTCATGGAGCATTGTGATGACAGGTGTCATGTGGAATTGTGATGAGAGCGGTCATATAGATTTGTGATGAAAGGTATTAGGGAGGACTCTGATGACAGGGGCCGTGGAGCACTGTGATGACAGTGGTCATCTAGAATTGTGATGAAATATACCAGGGAGCATTGTGATGAATGTGGTCATAGTTCATTGTGATGATAAGTGTCCAGGAACATTGTGATGACATGGATCATGGAGCATTGTGATGACAAGGGCCATGGCGAATTGTGATGACAGGTGTCATGGGGCCTTGTGATGACAGTGGTCATCTAGAATTGTGATGAAAGGTAACATGGAGCACTGTGATAACAGGGCCCATGGAGCATTGTGATGACAAAGGCCATGGAGCATTTTGATGACAAGTGTCATGGAGCATTGTGATGAGACGGGCATGGAGCATTATGATGCCCAGAGTTCTCAGCATTGTGGTGACAAGGGCATGGAGCATTGTGATGACAAGGGCCATGGCCAATTCTGATGACAGGTGTCCTCGGGCATTGTGATGACAGAGGTTATCTAGCATTGTGATGAAAGGTACCATGGATCACTGTGATAACAGGGGCCATGGAGCATTGTGATGATAAAGGCCATGGAGCATTTTAATGAAAAGTGTCATGGAGAATTGTGATGAGACGGGCATGGAGCATTATGATGACAAGAGTTCTGGAGCATTGCGTTGACAAGGGAATGGAGCATTGTGATTACAGGGACCATGGAGGAGAGTGATGACATCTGTCATGGAACATTGTGCTGACAGGGGCCATGGAGCATTGTGATGACAGGTATAATGTGGCATTGTAATGACAGGGGTCATAGAGCATTGTGATGAAATGGATCATGGAGCAATGTGATTACAGGGACCATGTAGCATTGCGAATGCATAGGCTATGGAGCATTGTGATGACAGGAGTCAAGGAGCATTGTGATGTAAGTGGTCATGGATCATTGTGATGACAAGTGTCCTGGACCATTGTGATGACACGGGTCATGGAGCATTGTGATGGCAAGGGCCATGGCGAATTGTGATGACATGTGTCTTGGGGCATTGTGATGACAGTGGTCATCTAGAATTGTGATAAAAGGTATCATGGAGCACTGTGATGACAGGGGCCATGGAGTATTGTAATGACAAGGCCATGGAACATTGTGATGACAAGTATCATGGAGCTTTGTGATGACACGAGCATTCATCATTATGATGACAAGAGTTCTGGAGCATTGTGATGACAAGGGCATGGAGCATTGTGATTACAGGGTCATGGAGCATTGTGATGACAACTGTCATGGAACATTGTGATGACAGGGTTCATGGAGCATTGTGATTAAAGGGGCCATGGAGCATTTTGATGACAAGGGCAGGCGAACATTTTGATTACATTGGTAATGGAGCATTGTGATGACATGGGCAGGGAACATTGTGAAGACAGGTGTAATGGAACATTGTGATTACAGGGGACATGGAGCATTTTGATGACATGGGCAGGCAACATTGTGATGACAGGTGTCATGGAGCAGTGGGATGACAATTGTCATGGAACGTTGTGCTGACAGGGATCATGGAGCATTGTGATGAGACGGTCATTGGAGCATTGTGATGACAGGTGTACTGGAGCCTTCTGAGGAAAGGTGTCATGAGTCATTGTGATTACAGCGATCATGGAACATTGTGATGACAGTGGTCATGGAGCCTTGTAATGACAGGGGCCATGGAGCATTGTGATGACAGGGGTCATGGGGCATTGTGATGACAGTGGTCATGGAGCATTGTGATGAAAGGGTTCATGGAGCACTGTGATCACAGGGGCCATGTATAATTGTGATGACAAAGACCATGGAGCATTGTGATGACAGTTGTCATGGAGCATTGTGTTGAAAGGGGCATGGAGCATTGTGACGACAATGGTCATGGAGCATTGTGATGACTGGTACCATGGAGCATTGTTCTGAAACAGGTCATGGGGCAGTGTAATGACAAGTATCATGGAGGATGTGATGAAAGGAGTCATGGAGCATTGTGATTAAATGGGTCATGAGGCATTTTGATGACAAGAGTCATGGAACATTGTGATGACAGGGCTAATGGAGCATTGTGATGACAAGAGCTATGGAGCATTGTGATGACTGGGGTCATGGAGCATTGTGATGAAAGGGGTCATGGATCACTACGATGACATGGGTAATGGAGCATTGTGATGATATGAGCATGGAGCATTGTGATGACAGGGGCCAGGGAGCATTGAGATGACAAGGGCAGGGAATATTGTGATGACAGCAGTCATGGATCATTGTGATGATACCTGTCATGGAACATTGTGCTGACAGGGGCTATAGAGCATTGTGATGACAGGTGTCATGTGGCATTGTGATGACAGTGGTCATAGAGCATTGTGATGACAGGGGTCAAGGAGCATTGTGATGAAAGTGGTCATGGAGCACTGTGATGACACGGGAATGGAGCATTATGATGACAAGAGTTCTGGAGCATTGTGATGACAAGGTTATGGAGCATTGTGATTACAGGGACCATGGAGGAGAGTGATGATATCTGTCATGGAACATTGTGCTGACAGGGGCCATGGAGCATTGTGATGACAGGTATAATGTGGCATTGTAATGACAGGGGTCATAGAGCATTGTGATGAAATGGATCATGGAGCAATGTGATTACAGGGACCATGTAGCATTGCGAATGCATAGGCTATGGAGCATTGTGATGACAGGATTCAAGGAGCATTGTGATGTAAGTTGTCATGGATCATTGTGATGACAAGTGTCCTGGACCATTGTGATGACACGGGTCATGGAGCATTGTGATGGCAAGGACCATGGTGAATTGTGATGACATGTGTCTTGGGGCATTGTGATGACAGTGGTCATCTAGAATTGTGATAAAAGGTATCATGGAGCACGGTGATGACAGGGGCCATGGAGTGTTTTAATGACAAGGCCATGGAACATTGTGATGACAAGTATCATGGAGCTTTGTGATGACACGAGCATTCATCATTATGATGACAAGCGTTCTGGAGCATTGTGATGACAAGGGCATGGAGCATTGTGATTACAGGGTCATGGAGCATTGTGATGACAACTGTCATGGAACATTGTGATGACAGGGTTCATGGAGCATTGTGATTAAAGGGGCCATGGAGCATTTTGATGACAAGGGCAGGCGAACATTTTGATTACATTGGTAATGGAGCATTGTGATGACATGGGCAGGGAACATTGTGAAGACAGGTGTAATGAAACATTGTGATTACAGGGGACATGGAGCATTTTGATGACATGGGCAGGCAACATTGTGATGACAGGTGTCATGGAGCATTGTGATGACAATTGTCATGGAACGTTGTGCTGACAGGGATCATGGAGCATTGTGATGAGACGGTCATTGGAGCATTTTGATGACAGGCGTACTGGAGCCTTCTGAGGAAAGGTGTCATGAGTCATTGTGATTACAGCGATCATGGAACATTGTGATGACAGTGGTCATGGAGCATTGTAATGACAGGGGCCATGGAGCATTGTGATGACAGGGGTCATGGGGCATTGTGATGACAGTGGTCATGGAGCATTGTGATGAAAGGGGTCATGGAGCACTGTGATCACAGGGGCCATGTATAATTGTAATGACAAAGGACATGGAGCACTGTGATGACAGTTGTCATGGAGCATTGTGTTGAAAGGGGCATGGAGCATTGTGACGACAATGGTCATGGAACATTGTGATGACTGGTATCATGGAGCATTGTTCTGAAAAAGGTCATGGGGCAGTGTAATGACAAGTATCATGGAGGATGTGATGAAAGGAGTCATGGAGCATTGTGATTAAATGGATCATGAGGCATTTTGATGACAAGAGTCATGGAACATTGTGATGACAGGGCTAATGGAGCATTGTGATGACAAGGGCTATGGAGCATTGTGATGACTGGGGTCATGGAGCATTGTGATGAAAGGTGTCATGGATCACTACGATGACATGGGTAATGGAGCATTGTGATGATATGAGCATGGAGCATTGTGATGACAGGGGCCAGGGAGCATTGAGAATGACAAGGGCAGGGAACATTGTGATGACAGCAGTCATGGATCATTGTGATGATACCTGTCATGGAACATTGTGCTGACAGGGGCTATAGAGCATTGTGATGACAGGTGTCATGTGGCATTGTGATGACAGTGGTCATAGAGCATTGTGATGACAGGGGTCAAGGAGCATTGTGATGAAAGTGGTCATGGAGCACTGTGATGACACGGGCATGGAGCATTATGATGACAAGAGTTCTGGAGCATTGTGATGACAAGGGTATGGAGCATTGTGATTACAGGGGAACAGGAGCATTGTGATTACATGGGCAGTGAATATTGTGATGACAGGGGTCATGGAGCACTGTGATGACTAGTGTCCTGGAACACTGTGATGAAAGGGATCATGGAGCAATGTGATTACAGGAGCCATGGAGCATTGTGAATGCATAGGCCATGGAGCAATGAAATGACAGGGGTCAAGGAGCATTGTGATGTAAGTTGTCATGGAGCATTGTGATGACAAGTGTCCATGAACATCGTGATGACATGGTTCATGGAGCATTGTGATGACAAGTGCCATGGCGAATTGTGATGACAGGTGTCATGGGGCATTGTGATGACAGTGGTCATCTAGAATTGTGATGAAAGGTATCATGGAGGACTCTGACGACAGGGGCCGTGGAGCACTGTGATGACAGTGGTCATCTAAAATTGTGATGAAATATACCAGGGAGCATTGTGATGACAGGGGTCATGGATCACCGCAATTATAGAGGCCATGGAGCATTGTGAATACAAAGATCATGGAGCATTGAGATGACAGGGGTCATGGATCATTGTGATGACAAGGGTCCTGGAACCTTGTGATGCCACGGTTCATGGAGCATTGTAATGACAAGGTTCTTCAAGCATTGTGATGACACGGGCATGGAGCATTATGATGACAAGAGTTCTGGAGCATTGTGATGACAAGGGTATGGAGCACTATGATTACAGGGGACCAGGAGCATTGTGATTACATGGGCAGTGAATATTGTGATGACAGGGGTCATGGAGCACTGTGATGACTAGTGTCCTGGAACATTGTGATGAAAGGGATCATGGAGCATTGTGATGAGAGGGGCCTTGGAGCATTATGATGATAGGCGTCATGGGGCATTGTGATGACAGCGGTCTTGGAGCATTTTGATGAAAGGGATCATGGAGCAATGTGATTACAGGAGCCATGGAGCATTGTGAATGCATAGGCCATGGAGCAATGAAATGACAGGGGTCAAGGAGCATTGTGATGTAAGTTGTCATGGAGCATTGTGATGACTATTGTCCATGAACATTGTGATGACATGGTTCATGGAGCATTGTGATGACAGGTGTCATGTGGAATTGTGATGAGAGCGGTCATATAGATTTGTGATGAAAGGTATTAGGGAGGACTCTGATGACAGGGGCCGTGGAGCACTGTGATGACAGTGGTCATCTAGAATTGTGATGAAATATACCAGGGAGCATTGTGATGAATGTGGTCATAGTTCATTGTGATGATAAGTGTCCAGGAACATTGTGAGGACATGGATCATGGAGCATTGTGATGACAAGGGCCATGGCGAATTGTGATGACAGGTGTCATGGGGCATTGTGATGATAGTGGTCATCGAGAATTATGAGGAAAGGTAACATGGAGCACTGTGATAACAGGGGCCATGGAGCATTGTGATGACAAAGGCCATGGAGCATTTTGATGACAAGTGTCATGGAGCATTGTGATGAGACGGGCATGGAGCATTATGATGCCCAGTGTTCTGGAGCATTGTGGTGACAAGGGCATGGAGCATTGTGATGACAAGGGCCATGGCCAATTCTGATGACAGGTGTCCTCGGGCATTGTGATGACAGAGGTTATCTAGCATTGTGATGAAAGGTACCATGGATCACTGTGATAACAGGGGCCATGGAGCATTGTGATGATAAAGGCCATGGAGCATTTTAATGAAAAGTGTCATGGAGAATTGTGATGAGACGGGCATGGAGCATTATGATGACAAGAGTTCTGGAGCATTGCGTTGACAAGGGAATGGAGCATTGTGATTACAGGGACCATGGAGGAGAGTGATGACATCTGTCATGGAACATTGTGCTGACAGGGGCCATGGAGCATTGTGATGACAGGTATAATGTGGCATTGTAATGACAGGGGTCATAGAGCATTGTGATGAAATGGATCATGGAGCAATGTGATTACAGGGACCATGTAGCATTGCGAATGCATAGGCTATGGAGCATTGTGATGACAGGAGTCAAGGAGCATTGTGATGTAAGTGGTCATGGATCATTGTGATGACAAGTGTCCTGGACCATTGTGATGACACGGGTCATGGAGCATTGTGATGGCAAGGGCCATGGCGAATTGTGATGACATGTGTCTTGGGGCATTGTGATGACAGTGGTCATCTAGAATTGTGATAAAAGGTATCATGGAGCACTGTGATGACAGGGGCCATGGAGTATTGTAATGACAAGGCCATGGAACATTGTGATGACAAGTATCATGGAGCTTTGTGATGACACGAGCATTCATCATTATGATGACAAGAGTTCTGGAGCATTGTGATGACAAGGGCATGGAGCATTGTGATTACAGGGTCATGGAGCATTGTGATGACAACTGTCATGGAACATTGTGATGACAGGGTTCATGGAGCATTGTGATTAAAGGGGCCATGGAGCATTTTGATGACAAGGGCAGGCGAACATTTTGATTACATTGGTAATGGAGCATTGTGATGACATGGGCAGGGAACATTGTGAAGACAGGTGTAATGGAACATTGTGATTACAGGGGACATGGAGCATTTTGATGACATGGGCAGGCAACATTGTGATGACAGGTGTCATGGAGCAGTGGGATGACAATTGTCATGGAACGTTGTGCTGACAGGGATCATGGAGCATTGTGATGAGACGGTCATTGGAGCATTGTGATGACAGGTGTACTGGAGCCTTCTGAGGAAAGGTGTCATGAGTCATTGTGATTACAGCGATCATGGAACATTGTGATGACAGTGGTCATGGAGCCTTGTAATGACAGGGGCCATGGAGCATTGTGATGACAGGGGTCATGGGGCATTGTGATGACAGTGGTCATGGAGCATTGTGATGAAAGGGTTCATGGAGCACTGTGATCACAGGGGCCATGTATAATTGTGATGACAAAGACCATGGAGCATTGTGATGACAGTTGTCATGGAGCATTGTGTTGAAAGGGGCATGGAGCATTGTGACGACAATGGTCATGGAGCATTGTGATGACTGGTACCATGGAGCATTGTTCTGAAACAGGTCATGGGGCAGTGTAATGACAAGTATCATGGAGGATGTGATGAAAGGAGTCATGGAGCATTGTGATTAAATGGGTCATGAGGCATTTTGATGACAAGAGTCATGGAACATTGTGATGACAGGGCTAATGGAGCATTGTGATGACAAGAGCTATGGAGCATTGTGATGACTGGGGTCATGGAGCATTGTGATGAAAGGGGTCATGGATCACTACGATGACATGGGTAATGGAGCATTGTGATGATATGAGCATGGAGCATTGTGATGACAGGGGCCAGGGAGCATTGAGATGACAAGGGCAGGGAATATTGTGATGACAGCAGTCATGGATCATTGTGATGATACCTGTCATGGAACATTGTGCTGACAGGGGCTATAGAGCATTGTGATGACAGGTGTCATGTGGCATTGTGATGACAGTGGTCATAGAGCATTGTGATGACAGGGGTCAAGGAGCATTGTGATGAAAGTGGTCATGGAGCACTGTGATGACACGGGAATGGAGCATTATGATGACAAGAGTTCTGGAGCATTGTGATGACAAGGGTATGGAGCATTGTGATTACAGGGACCATGGAGGAGAGTGATGATATCTGTCATGGAACATTGTGCTGACAGGGGCCATGGAGCATTGTGATGACAGGTATAATGTGGCATTGTAATGACAGGGGTCATAGAGCATTGTGATGAAATGGATCATGGAGCAATGTGATTACAGGGACCATGTAGCATTGCGAATGCATAGGCTATGGAGCATTGTGATGACAGGATTCAAGGAGCATTGTGATGTAAGTTGTCATGGATCATTGTGATGACAAGTGTCCTGGACCATTGTGATGACACGGGTCATGGAGCATTGTGATGGCAAGGACCATGGTGAATTGTGATGACATGTGTCTTGGGGCATTGTGATGACAGTGGTCATCTAGAATTGTGATAAAAGGTATCATGGAGCACGGTGATGACAGGGGCCATGGAGTGTTTTAATGACAAGGCCATGGAACATTGTGATGACAAGTATCATGGAGCTTTGTGATGACACGAGCATTCATCATTATGATGACAAGCGTTCTGGAGCATTGTGATGACAAGGGCATGGAGCATTGTGATTACAGGGTCATGGAGCATTGTGATGACAACTGTCATGGAACATTGTGATGACAGGGTTCATGGAGCATTGTGATTAAAGGGGCCATGGAGCATTTTGATGACAAGGGCAGGCGAACATTTTGATTACATTGGTAATGGAGCATTGTGATGACATGGGCAGGGAACATTGTGAAGACAGGTGTAATGAAACATTGTGATTACAGGGGACATGGAGCATTTTGATGACATGGGCAGGCAACATTGTGATGACAGGTGTCATGGAGCATTGTGATGACAATTGTCATGGAACGTTGTGCTGACAGGGATCATGGAGCATTGTGATGAGACGGTCATTGGAGCATTTTGATGACAGGCGTACTGGAGCCTTCTGAGGAAAGGTGTCATGAGTCATTGTGATTACAGCGATCATGGAACATTGTGATGACAGTGGTCATGGAGCATTGTAATGACAGGGGCCATGGAGCATTGTGATGACAGGGGTCATGGGGCATTGTGATGACAGTGGTCATGGAGCATTGTGATGAAAGGGGTCATGGAGCACTGTGATCACAGGGGCCATGTATAATTGTAATGACAAAGGACATGGAGCACTGTGATGACAGTTGTCATGGAGCATTGTGTTGAAAGGGGCATGGAGCATTGTGACGACAATGGTCATGGAACATTGTGATGACTGGTATCATGGAGCATTGTTCTGAAAAAGGTCATGGGGCAGTGTAATGACAAGTATCATGGAGGATGTGATGAAAGGAGTCATGGAGCATTGTGATTAAATGGATCATGAGGCATTTTGATGACAAGAGTCATGGAACATTGTGATGACAGGGCTAATGGAGCATTGTGATGACAAGGGCTATGGAGCATTGTGATGACTGGGGTCATGGAGCATTGTGATGAAAGGTGTCATGGATCACTACGATGACATGGGTAATGGAGCATTGTGATGATATGAGCATGGAGCATTGTGATGACAGGGGCCAGGGAGCATTGAGAATGACAAGGGCAGGGAACATTGTGATGACAGCAGTCATGGATCATTGTGATGATACCTGTCATGGAACATTGTGCTGACAGGGGCTATAGAGCATTGTGATGACAGGTGTCATGTGGCATTGTGATGACAGTGGTCATAGAGCATTGTGATGACAGGGGTCAAGGAGCATTGTGATGAAAGTGGTCATGGAGCACTGTGATGACACGGGCATGGAGCATTATGATGACAAGAGTTCTGGAGCATTGTGATGACAAGGGTATGGAGCATTGTGATTACAGGGGAACAGGAGCATTGTGATTACATGGGCAGTGAATATTGTGATGACAGGGGTCATGGAGCACTGTGATGACTAGTGTCCTGGAACACTGTGATGAAAGGGATCATGGAGCAATGTGATTACAGGAGCCATGGAGCATTGTGAATGCATAGGCCATGGAGCAATGAAATGACAGGGGTCAAGGAGCATTGTGATGTAAGTTGTCATGGAGCATTGTGATGACAAGTGTCCATGAACATCGTGATGACATGGTTCATGGAGCATTGTGATGACAAGTGCCATGGCGAATTGTGATGACAGGTGTCATGGGGCATTGTGATGACAGTGGTCATCTAGAATTGTGATGAAAGGTATCATGGAGGACTCTGACGACAGGGGCCGTGGAGCACTGTGATGACAGTGGTCATCTAAAATTGTGATGAAATATACCAGGGAGCATTGTGATGACAGGGGTCATGGATCACCGCAATTATAGAGGCCATGGAGCATTGTGAATACAAAGATCATGGAGCATTGAGATGACAGGGGTCATGGATCATTGTGATGACAAGGGTCCTGGAACCTTGTGATGCCACGGTTCATGGAGCATTGTAATGACAAGGTTCTTCAAGCATTGTGATGACACGGGCATGGAGCATTATGATGACAAGAGTTCTGGAGCATTGTGATGACAAGGGTATGGAGCACTATGATTACAGGGGACCAGGAGCATTGTGATTACATGGGCAGTGAATATTGTGATGACAGGGGTCATGGAGCACTGTGATGACTAGTGTCCTGGAACATTGTGATGAAAGGGATCATGGAGCATTGTGATGAGAGGGGCCTTGGAGCATTATGATGATAGGCGTCATGGGGCATTGTGATGACAGCGGTCTTGGAGCATTTTGATGAAAGGGATCATGGAGCAATGTGATTACAGGAGCCATGGAGCATTGTGAATGCATAGGCCATGGAGCAATGAAATGACAGGGGTCAAGGAGCATTGTGATGTAAGTTGTCATGGAGCATTGTGATGACTATTGTCCATGAACATTGTGATGACATGGTTCATGGAGCATTGTGATGACAGGTGTCATGTGGAATTGTGATGAGAGCGGTCATATAGATTTGTGATGAAAGGTATTAGGGAGGACTCTGATGACAGGGGCCGTGGAGCACTGTGATGACAGTGGTCATCTAGAATTGTGATGAAATATACCAGGGAGCATTGTGATGAATGTGGTCATAGTTCATTGTGATGATAAGTGTCCAGGAACATTGTGAGGACATGGATCATGGAGCATTGTGATGACAAGGGCCATGGCGAATTGTGATGACAGGTGTCATGGGGCATTGTGATGATAGTGGTCATCGAGAATTATGAGGAAAGGTAACATGGAGCACTGTGATAACAGGGGCCATGGAGCATTGTGATGACAAAGGCCATGGAGCATTTTGATGACAAGTGTCATGGAGCATTGTGATGAGACGGGCATGGAGCATTATGATGCCCAGTGTTCTGGAGCATTGTGGTGACAAGGGCATGGAGCATTGTGATGACAAGGGCCATGGCCAATTCTGATGACAGGTGTCCTCGGGCATTGTGATGACAGAGGTTATCTAGCATTGTGATGAAAGGTACAATGGATCACTGTGATAACAGGGGCCATGGAGCATTGTGATGATAAAGGCCATGGAGCATTTTAATGAAAAGTGTCATGGAGAATTGTGATGAGACGGGCATGGAGCATTATGATGACAAGAGTTCTGGAGCATTGCGTTGACAAGGGAATGGAGCATTGTGATTACAGGGACCATGGAGGAGAGTGATGACATCTGTCATGGAACATTGTGCTGACAGGGGCCATGGAGCATTGTGATGACAGGTATAATGTGGCATTGTAATGACAGGGGTCATAGAGCATTGTGATGAAATGGATCATGGAGCAATGTGATTACAGGGACCATGTAGCATTGCGAATGCATAGGCTATGGAGCATTGTGATGACAGGAGTCAAGGAGCATTGTGATGTAAGTGGTCATGGATCATTGTGATGACAAGTGTCCTGGACCATTGTGATGACACGGGTCATGGAGCATTGTGATGGCAAGGGCCATGGCGAATTGTGATGACATGTGTCTTGGGGCATTGTGATGACAGTGGTCATCTAGAATTGTGATAAAAGGTATCATGGAGCACTGTGATGACAGGGGCCATGGAGTATTGTAATGACAAGGCCATGGAACATTGTGATGACAAGTATCATGGAGCTTTGTGATGACACGAGCATTCATCATTATGATGACAAGAGTTCTGGAGCATTGTGATGACAAGGGCATGGAGCATTGTGATTACAGGGTCATGGAGCATTGTGATGACAACTGTCATGGAACATTGTGATGACAGGGTTCATGGAGCATTGTGATTAAAGGGGCCATGGAGCATTTTGATGACAAGGGCAGGCGAACATTTTGATTACATTGGTAATGGAGCATTGTGATGACATGGGCAGGGAACATTGTGAAGACAGGTGTAATGGAACATTGTGATTACAGGGGACATGGAGCATTTTGATGACATGGGCAGGCAACATTGTGATGACAGGTGTCATGGAGCAGTGGGATGACAATTGTCATGGAACGTTGTGCTGACAGGGATCATGGAGCATTGTGATGAGACGGTCATTGGAGCATTGTGATGACAGGTGTACTGGAGCCTTCTGAGGAAAGGTGTCATGAGTCATTGTGATTACAGCGATCATGGAACATTGTGATGACAGTGGTCATGGAGCCTTGTAATGACAGGGGCCATGGAGCATTGTGATGACAGGGGTCATGGGGCATTGTGATGACAGTGGTCATGGAGCATTGTGATGAAAGGGTTCATGGAGCACTGTGATCACAGGGGCCATGTATAATTGTGATGACAAAGACCATGGAGCATTGTGATGACAGTTGTCATGGAGCATTGTGTTGAAAGGGGCATGGAGCATTGTGACGACAATGGTCATGGAGCATTGTGATGACTGGTACCATGGAGCATTGTTCTGAAACAGGTCATGGGGCAGTGTAATGACAAGTATCATGGAGGATGTGATGAAAGGAGTCATGGAGCATTGTGATTAAATGGGTCATGAGGCATTTTGATGACAAGAGTCATGGAACATTGTGATGACAGGGCTAATGGAGCATTGTGATGACAAGAGCTATGGAGCATTGTGATGACTGGGGTCATGGAGCATTGTGATGAAAGGGGTCATGGATCACTACGATGACATGGGTAATGGAGCATTGTGATGATATGAGCATGGAGCATTGTGATGACAGGGGCCAGGGAGCATTGAGATGACAAGGGCAGGGAATATTGTGATGACAGCAGTCATGGATCATTGTGATGATACCTGTCATGGAACATTGTGCTGACAGGGGCTATAGAGCATTGTGATGACATGTGTCATGTGGCATTGTGATGACAGTGGTCATAGAGCATTGTGATGACAGGGGTCAAGGAGCATTGTGATGAAAGTGGTCATGGAGCACTGTGATGACACGGGAATGGAGCATTATGATGACAAGAGTTCTGGAGCATTGTGATGACAAGGGTATGGAGCATTGTGATTACAGGGACCATGGAGGAGAGTGATGATATCTGTCATGGAACATTGTGCTGACAGGGGCCATGGAGCATTGTGATGACAGGTATAATGTGGCATTGTAATGACAGGGGTCATAGAGCATTGTGATGAAATGGATCATGGAGCAATGTGATTACAGGGACCATGTAGCATTGCGAATGCATAGGCTATGGAGCATTGTGATGACAGGATTCAAGGAGCATTGTGATGTAAGTTGTCATGGATCATTGTGATGACAAGTGTCCTGGACCATTGTGATGACACGGGTCATGGAGCATTGTGATGGCAAGGACCATGGTGAATTGTGATGACATGTGTCTTGGGGCATTGTGATGACAGTGGTCATCTAGAATTGTGATAAAAGGTATCATGGAGCACGGTGATGACAGGGGCCATGGAGTGTTTTAATGACAAGGCCATGGAACATTGTGATGACAAGTATCATGGAGCTTTGTGATGACACGAGCATTCATCATTATGATGACAAGAGTTCTGGAGCATTGTGATGACAAGGGCATGGAGCATTGTGATTACAGGGTCATGGAGCATTGTGATGACAACTGTCATGGAACATTGTGATGACAGGGTTCATGGAGCATTGTGATTAAAGGGGCCATGGAGCATTTTGATGACAAGGGCAGGCGAACATTTTGATTACATTGGTAATGGAGCATTGTGATGACATGGGCAGGGAACATTGTGAAGACAGGTGTAATGAAACATTGTGATTACAGGGGACATGGAGCATTTTGATGACATGGGCAGGCAACATTGTGATGACAGGTGTCATGGAGCATTGTGATGACAATTGTCATGGAACGTTGTGCTGACAGGGATCATGGAGCATTGTGATGAGACGGTCATTGGAGCATTGTGATGACAGGCGTACTGGAGCCTTCTGAGGAAAGGTGTCATGAGTCATTGTGATTACAGCGATCATGGAACATTGTGATGACAGTGGTCATGGAGCATTGTAATGACAGGGGCCATGGAGCATTGTGATGACAGGGGTCATGGGGCATTGTGATGACAGTGGTCATGGAGCATTGTGATGAAAGGGGTCATGGAGCACTGTGATCACAGGGGCCATGTATAATTGTAATGACAAAGGACATGGAGCACTGTGATGACAGTTGTCATGGAGCATTGTGTTGAAAGGGGCATGGAGCATTGTGACGACAATGGTCATGGAACATTGTGATGACTGGTATCATGGAGCATTGTTCTGAAAAAGGTCATGGGGCAGTGTAATGACAAGTATCATGGAGGATGTGATGAAAGGAGTCATGGAGCATTGTGATTAAATGGATCATGAGGCATTTTGATGACAAGAGTCATGGAACATTGTGATGACAGGGCTAATGGAGCATTGTGATGACAAGGGCTATGGAGCATTGTGATGACTGGGGTCATGGAGCATTGTGATGAAAGGTGTCATGGATCACTACGATGACATGGGTAATGGAGCATTGTGATGATATGAGCATGGAGCATTGTGATGACAGGGGCCAGGGAGCATTGAGAATGACAAGGGCAGGGAACATTGTGATGACAGCAGTCATGGATCATTGTGATGATACCTGTCATGGAACATTGTGCTGACAGGGGCTATAGAGCATTGTGATGACAGGTGTCATGTGGCATTGTGATGACAGTGGTCATAGAGCATTGTGATGACAGGGGTCAAGGAGCATTGTGATGAAAGTGGTCATGGAGCACTGTGATGACACGGGCATGGAGCATTATGATGACAAGAGTTCTGGAGCATTGTGATGACAAGGGTATGGAGCATTGTGATTACAGGGGAACAGGAGCATTGTGATTACATGGGCAGTGAATATTGTGATGACAGGGGTCATGGAGCACTGTGATGACTAGTGTCCTGGAACACTGTGATGAAAGGGATCATAGAGCAATGTGATTACAGGAGCCATGGAGCATTGTGAATGCATAGGCCATGGAGCAATGAAATGACAGGGGTCAAGGAGCATTGTGATGTAAGTTGTCATGGAGCATTGTGATGACAAGTGTCCATGAACATCGTGATGACATGGTTCATGGAGCATTGTGATGACAAGTGCCATGGCGAATTGTGATGACAGGTGTCATGGGGCATTGTGATGACAGTGGTCATCTAGAATTGTGATGAAAGGTATCATGGAGGACTCTGACGACAGGGGCCGTGGAGCACTGTGATGACAGTGGTCATCTAAAATTGTGATGAAATATACCAGGGAGCATTGTGATGACAGGGGTCATGGATCACCGCAATTATAGAGGCCATGGAGCATTGTGAATACAAAGATCATGGAGCATTGAGATGACAGGGGTCATGGATCATTGTGATGACAAGGGTCCTGGAACCTTGTGATGCCACGGTTCATGGAGCATTGTAATGACAAGGTTCTTCAAGCATTGTGATGACACGGGCATGGAGCATTATGATGACAAGAGTTCTGGAGCATTGTGATGACAAGGGTATGGAGCACTATGATTACAGGGGACCAGGAGCATTGTGATTACATGGGCAGTGAATATTGTGATGACAGGGGTCATGGAGCACTGTGATGACTAGTGTCCTGGAACATTGTGATGAAAGGGATCATGGAGCATTGTGATGAGAGGGGCCTTGGAGCATTATGATGATAGGCGTCATGGGGCATTGTGATGACAGCGGTCTTGGAGCATTTTGATGAAAGGGATCATGGAGCAATGTGATTACAGGAGCCATGGAGCATTGTGAATGCATAGGCCATGGAGCAATGAAATGACAGGGGTCAAGGAGCATTGTGATGTAAGTTGTCATGGAGCATTGTGATGACTATTGTCCATGAACATTGTGATGACATGGTTCATGGAGCATTGTGATGACAGGTGTCATGTGGAATTGTGATGAGAGCGGTCATATAGATTTGTGATGAAAGGTATTAGGGAGGACTCTGATGACAGGGGCCGTGGAGCACTGTGATGACAGTGGTCATCTAGAATTGTGATGAAATATACCAGGGAGCATTGTGATGACAGGGGTCATGGATCACCGCAATTATAGAGGCCATGGAGCATTGTGAATACAAAGACCATGGAACATTGAGATGACAGGGGTCATGGATCATTGTGATGACAAGGGTCCTGGAACCTTGTGATGACACGGTTCATGGAGCATTGTGATGACAAGGTTCTTCAAGCATTGTGATGACACGGGCATGGAGCATTATGATGACAAGAGTTCTGGAGCATTGTGATGACAAGGGTATGGAGCACTATGATTACAGGGGACCAGGAGCATTGTGATTACATGGGCAGTGAATATTGTGATGACAGGGGTCATGGAGCACTGTGATGACTAGTGTCATGGAACATTGTGATGACAGGGATCATGGAGCATTGTGATGAGAGGGGTCTTAGAGCATTATGATGATAGGCGTCATGGGGCATTGTGATGACAGCGATCTTGGAGCATTGTGATGAAATGGATCATGGAGCAATGTGCTTACAGGAGCCATGGAGCATTGTGAATGCATAGGCCATGGAGCAATGAAATGACAGGAGTCAAGGAGCACTGTGATGTAAGATGTCATGGAGCATTGTGATGACAAGTGTCCATGAACATTGTGATGACATGGTTCATGGAGCATTGTGATGACAAGTGCCATGGCGAATTGTGATGACAGGTGTCATGGGGCATTGTGTTGAAAGGGGCATGGAGCATTGTGACGACAATGGTCATGGAGCATTGTGATGACTGGTATCATGGAGCATTGTTCTGAAAAAGGTCATGGGGCAGTGTAATGACAAGTATCATGGAGGATGTGATGAAAGGAGTCATGGAGCAATGTGATTAAATGGATCATGAGGAATTTTGATGACAAGAGTCATGGAACATTGTGATGACATGGCTAATGGAGCATTGTGATGACAAGGGCTATGGAGCATTGTGATGACAGGTGTCATGCAGCATTGTGATGAAAGGGGTCATGGATCACTACGATGACATGGGTAAGGGAGCATTGTGGTGATATGAGCATGGAGCATTGTGAGGACAGGGGCCAGGGAGCATTGAGATGATAAGGGCAGGGAACATTGTGATGACAGCAGTCATGGATCATTGTGATGATACCTGTCATGGAACATTGTGCTGACAGGGGCTATAGAGCATTGTGATGACAGGTGTCATGTGGCATTGTGATGAAAGTGGTCATAGAGCATTGTTATGACAGGGGTCAAGGAGCATTGTGATGAAAGTGGTCATGGAGCACTGTGATGACACGGGCATGGAGAATTATGATGACAAGAGTTCTGAAGCATTGTGATGACAAGGGTATGGAGCATTGTGATTACAGGGGACCAGGAGCATTGTGATTACATGGGCAGTGAATATTGTGATGACAGGGGTCATGGAGCACTGTGATGACTAGTGTCATGGAACATTGGGAGGACAGGGATCATGGAGCATTGTGATAAGAGTGGCCTTGGAGCATTATGATGATAGGCATCATGGGGCATTGTAATGACAGCGGTCTTGGAGCATTGTGATGAAAGGGATCATGGAGCAATGTGATTACAGGAGCCATGGAGCATTGTGAATGAATAGGCCATGGAGCAATGAAATGACAGGGGTCAAGGAGCATTGTGATGTAAGTTGTCATGGAGCATTGTGATGATAAGTGTCCATGAACTTTGTGATGACATGGATCATGGATCATTGTGATGACAAGGGCCATGGCGAATTGTGATGACAGGTGTCATGGGGCATTGTGATGACAGTGGTCATCGAGAATTGTGAGGAAAGGTAACATGGAGCACTGTGATAACAGGGGCCATGGAGCATTGTGATGACAAAGGCCATGGAGCATTTTGATGACAAGTGTCATGGAGCATTGTGATGAGACGGGCATGGAGCATTATGATGCCAAGCGTTCTGGAGCATTGTGGTGACAAGGGAATGGAGCATAGTGATGACAAGAGTTCTGGAGCATTGTGATGAAAAGGGTATGGAGCACTGTGATTACAGGGGACCAGGAGCATTGTGATTACATGGGCAGTGAATATTGTGATGACAGGCGTTGATGGAGCACTGTGATGACAATTGTCATGGAACGTTGTGCTGACAGGGATCATGGAGCATTGTGATGAGACGGTCATTGGAGCATTGTGATGACAGGCGTACTGGAGCCTTCTGAGGAAAGGTGTCATGGGTCATTGTGATTACAGCGATCATGGAACATTGTGATGACAGTGGTCATGGAGCATTGTAATGACATTGGTCATGGAGCATTGTGATGACAGGGGTCATGGGGCATTGTGATGACAGTGGTCATGGAGCATTGTGATGAAAGGGGTCATGGAGCACTGTGATCACAGGGGCCATGTATAATTGTGATGACAAAGACCATGGAGCATTGTGATGACAGTTGTCATGGAGCATTATGTTGAAAGGGGCATGGAGCATTGTGACTACAATGGTCATGGAGCATTGTGATGACTGGTATCATGGGGCATTGTTCTGAAAAAGGTCATGGGGCAGTGTAATGACAAGTATCATGGAGGATGTGATGAAAGGAGTCATGGAGCATTGTGATTAAATGGATCATGAGGCATTTTGATGACAAGAGTCATGGAACATTGTGATGACAGGGCTAATGGAGCACTGTGATGTCAAGAGCTATGGAGCATTGTGATGACTGGGGTCATGGAGCATTGTGATGAAAGGTGTCATGGATCACTACGATGACATGGGTAATGGAGTATTGTGATGATATGAGCATGGAGCATTGTGATGACAGGGGCCAGGGAGCATTGAGAATGACAAGGGCAGGGAACATTGTGATGACAGCAGTCATGGATCATTGTGATGATACCTGTCATGGAACATAGTGCTGACAGGGGCTATAGAGCATTGTGATGACAGGTGTCATGTGGCATTGTGATGACAGTGGTCATAGAGCATTGTGATGACAGGGGTCAAGGAGCATTGTGATGAAAGTGGTCATGGAGCACTGTGATGACACGGGAATGGAGCATTATGATGACAAGAGTTCTGGAGCATTGTGATGACAAGTGTATGGAGCATTGTGATTACAGGGGACCAGGATCATTGTGATTACATGGGCAGTGAATATTGTGATGACAGGGGTCATGGAGCACTGTGATGACTAGTGTCATGGAACATTGGGAGGACAGGGATCATGGAGCATTGTGATGAGAGGGGCCTTGGAGCATTATGATGATAGGCGTCATGGGGCATTGTGATGACAGCGGTCTTGGAGCATTGTGATGAAAGGGATCATGGAGCAATGTGATTACAGGAGCCATGGAGCATTGTGAATGCATAGGCCATGGAGCAATGGAATGACAGGGGTCAAGGAGCATTGTGATGTAAGTTGTCATGGAGCATTGTGATGACTATTGTCCATGAACATTGTGATGACATGGTTCATGGAGCATTGTGATGACAGGTGTCATGTGGAATTGCGATGAGAGCGGTCATATACAATTGTGATGAAAGGTATCAGCGAGGACTCTGATGACAGGGGCCGTGGAGCACTGTGATGACAGTGGTCATCTAGAATTGTGATGAAATATACCAGGGAGCATTGTGATGACAGGGGTCATGGATCACCGCAATTATAGAGGCCATGGAGCATTGTGAATACAAAGATCATGGAGCATTGAGATGAGAGGGGTCATGGATCATTGTGATGACAAGGGTCCTGGAACCTTGTGATGACACGGTTCATGGAGCATTGTGATGACAAGGTTCTTCAAGCATTGTGATGACACGGGCATGGAGCATTATGATGACAAGAGTTCTGGAGCATTGTGATGACAAGTGTATGGAGCATTGTGATTACAGGGGACCAGGAGCATTGTGATTACATGGGCAGTGAATATTGTGATGACAGGGGTCATGGCGCACTGTGATGACTAGTGTCATGGAACATTGGGAGGACAGGGATCATGGAGCATTGTGATAAGAGGGGCCTTGGAGCATTATGATGATAGGCATCATGGGGCATTTTGATGACAGCGGTCTTGGAGCATTTTGATGAAAGGGATCATGGAGCAATGTGATTACAGGAGCCATGGAGCATTGTGAATGCATAGGCCATGGAGCAATGAAATGACAGGGGTCAAGGAGCATTGTGATGTAAGTTGTCATGGAGCATTGTGATGACAAGTGTCCATGAACATTGTGATGACATGCATCATGGATCATTGTGATGACAAGGGCCATGGCGAATTGTGATGACAGGTGTCATGGGGCATTGTGATGACAGTGGTCATCGAGAATTGTGAGGAAAGGTAACATGGAGCACTGTGATAACAGGGGCCATAGAGCATTGTGATGACAAAGGCCATGGAGCATTTTGATGACAAGTGTCATGGAGCATTGTGATGAGACGGGCATGGAGCATTATGATGCCCAGAGTTCTGGAGCATTGTGGTGACAAGGGCATGGAGCATAGTGATGACAAGAGTTCTGGAGCATTGTGATGAAAAGGGTAAGGAGCACTGTGATTACAGGGGACCAGGAGCATTGTGATTACATGGGCAGTGAATATTGTGATGACAGGCGTTCATGGAGCACTGTGATGACAAGTGTCATTGAACATTGTGATGACAGGGTTCATGGAGCATTGTGATGAGAGGGGCTTTGGAGCATTATGATGATAGGCGTCATGGGATATTGTGATGAGAGTGGTCATAGAACATTGTGATGAAAGGGATCATGGAGCAATGTGCTTACAGGAGCCATGGAGCATTGTGAATGCATAGGCCATGGAGCATTGTGATGACAAATGCCATGGCGAATTGTGATGACAGGTGTCATGGGGCATTGTGATGACAGTGGTCATGTAGAATTGTAATGAAAGGTATCATGGAGGACTCTGACGACAGGGGCCGTGGAGCACTGTGATGACAGTGGTCATCTAGAATTGTGATGAAATATTCCAGGGAGCATTGTGATGACAGGGGTCATGGATCACCGCAATTATAGGGGCCATGGAGCATTGTGAATACAAAGATCATGGAGCATTGAGATGACAGGGGTCATGGATCATTGTGATGACAAGGGTCCTGGAACCTTGTGATGACACGGTTCATGGAGCATTGTGATGACAAGGTTCTTCAAGCATTGTGATGACACGGGCATGGAGCATTATGATGACAAGAGTTCTGGAGCATTGTGATGAAAAGGGTATGGAGCACTGTGATTACAGGGGACGAGGAGCAGTGTGATTACATGGGCAGTGAATATTGTGATGACAGGGGTTCATGGAGCACTGTGATGACAAGAGTCATGGAACATTGTGATGACAGGGTTCATGGAGCATTGTGATAAGAGGGGCCTTGGAGCATTATGATGATAGGCGTCATGGGGTATTGTGATGAGAGTGGTCATAGAACATTGTGATGAAAGGGATCATGGAGCAATGTGATTACAGGGGCCATGGAGCATTTTGAATTCATAGGCCATGGAGCAGTGTGATGACAGGGGTCATGGAGCATTGTGATGAATGTGGTCATAGTTCATTGTGATGATATGTGTCCAGGAACATTGTGATGACATGGATCATGGAGCATTGTGATGACAAGGGCCATGGCGAATTGTGATGACAGGTGTCATGGGGCATTGTGATGACAGTGGTCATCTAGAATTGTGATGAAAGGTAACATGGAGCACTGTGATAACAGGGGCCATGGAGCATTGTGATGACAAAGGCCATGGAGCATTTTGATGACAAGTGTCATGGAGCATTGTGATGAGACGGACATGGAGCATTATGATGGATGAGTTCTGGAGCATTGTGGTGACAAGGGCATGGAGCATTGTGATGACAAGGGCCATGGCCAAATCTGATGACAGGTGTCATCGGGCATTGTGATTACAGAGGTTATCTAGCATTGTGATGAAAGGTACAATGGATCAATGTGATAACAGGAGCCATGGAGCATTGTGATGATAAAGACCATGGAGCATTTTAATGAAAAGTGTCATGGAGAATTGTGATGAGACGGGCATGGAGCATTATGATGACAAGAGTTCTGGAGCATTGCGTTGACAAGGGAATGGAGCATTGTGATTACAGGGACCATGGAGGATAGTGATGACATCTGTCATGGAATATTGGGCTGACAGAGGCCATGGAGCATTGTGATGACAGGTATAATGTGGCATTGTAATGACAGTGGTCATAGAGCATTGTGATGAAATGGATCATGGAGCAATGTGATTACAGGGACCATGTAGCATTGCGAATGCATAGGCTATGGAGCATTGTGATGACAGGAGTCAAGGAGCATTGTGATGTAAGTGGTCATGGATCATTGTGATGACAAGTGTCCTGGACCACAGTGATGACACGGGTCATGGAGCATTGTGATGGCAAGGGCCATGGCGAATTGTGATGACATGTGTCTTGGGGCATTGTGATGACAGTGGTCATCTAGAATTGTGATAAAAGGTATCATGGAGCACTGTGATGACAGGGGCCATGGAGTATTGTAATGACAAGGCCATGGAACATTGTGATGACAAGTATCATGGAGCTTTGTGATGCCACGAGCATTCATCATTATGATGACAAGAGTTCTGGAGCATTGTGATGACAAGGGCATGGAGCATTGTGAATACAGGGTCATGGAGCATTGTGATGACAACTGTCATGGAACATTGTGATGACAGGGTTCATGGAGCATTGTGATTAAAGGGGCCATGGAGCATTTTGATGACAAGGGCAGGCGAACATTTTGATTACATTGGTAATGGAGCATTGTGATGACATGGGCAGGGAACATTGTGAAGACAGGTGTATTGGAACATTGTGATTACAGGGGACATGGAGCATTTTGAGGACATGGGCAGGCAACATTGTGATGACAGGTGTCATGGAGCATTGTGATGACAATTGTCATGGAACGTTGTGCTGACAGGGATCATGGAGCATTGTGATGAGACGGTCATTGGAGCATTGTGATGACAGGCGTACTGGAGCCTTCTGAGGAAAGGTGTCATGGGTCATTGTGATTACAGCGATCATGGAACATTGTGATGACAGTGGTCATGGAGCATTGTAATGACAGGGGCCATGGAGCATTGTGATGACAGGGGTCATGGGGCATTGTGATGACAGTGGTCATGGAGCATTGTGATGAAAGGGGTCATGGAGCACTGTGATCACAGGGGCCATGTATAATTGTGATGACAAAGACCATGGAGCATGGTGATGACAGTTGTCATGGAGCATTGTGTTGAAAGGGGCATGGAGCATTGTGACGACAATGGTCATGGAGCATTGTGATGACTGGTATCATGGAGCATTGTTCTGAAAAAGGTCATGGGGCAGTGTAACGACAAGTATCATGGAGGATGTGATGAAAGGAGTCATGGAGCATTGTGATTAAATGGATCATGAGGCATTTTGATGACAAGAGTCATGGAACATTGTGATGACAGGGCTAATGGAGCATTGTGATGACAAGGGCTATGGAGCATTGTGATGACTGGGGTCATGGAGCATTGTGATGAAAGGGGTCATGGATCACTACGACGACATGGGTAATGGAGCATTGTGATGATATGAGCATGGAGCATTGTGATGACAGGGGCCAGGGAGCATTGAGATGACAAGGGCAGGGAAAATTGTGATGACAGCAGTCATGGATCATTGTGATGATACCTGTCATGGAATATTGTGCTGACAGGGGCTATAGAGCATTGTGATAACAGGTGTCATGTGGCATTGTGATGACAGTGGTCATAGAGCATGGTGATGACAGGGGTCAAGGAACATTGTGATGAAAGTGGTCATGGAGCATTGTGATGACACGGGCATGGAGCATTATGATGACAAGTGTTCTGGAGCATTGTGATGACAAGGGTATGGAACATTGTGATTACAGGGGACCAGGAGCATTGTGATTACATGGGCAGTGAATATTGTGATGACAGGGGCCATGAAGCATTGAGATGACAAGGGAATGGAGCATTGTGATGAAAGCGGTCCTGGAGAATTGTGAGGAAACGGGTCATGGATTATTGTGATGGAAGGGTTCCTGGAGCATTCTGATGACAAGTGCCATGGAGCATTTTAATGAAAGGGGTACTGGAGCATTGTACAGAAATGGTTCATGGATCATCGTGATTACACGGATCATGGAATATTGTGATGACAAGAGTTTCGGAGCATTGTGATGACAGGGGTCAAGGAGCATTGTGATGAAAGTGGTCATGGAGCACTGTGATGACACGGGCATGGAGCATTATGATGACAAGAGTTCTGGAGCATTGTGATGACAAGCGTATGGAGCATTGTGATTACAGGGGAACAGGAGCATTGTGATTACATGGGTAGTGAATATTGTGATGACAGGGGTCATGGAGCACTGTGATGACTAGTGTCATGGAACATTGTGATGACAGGGATCATGGAGTATTGTGATGAGAGGGGCCTTGGAGCATTATGATGATAGGCGCCATGGGGCATTGTGATGACAGCGGTCTTGGAGCATTGTGATGAAAGGGATCATGGAGCAATGTGATTACAGGAACCATGGAGCATTGTGAATGCATAGGCCATGGATCAATGAAATGACAGGGGTCAAGGAGCATTGTGATGTAAGTTGTCATGGAGCATTGTGATGACAAGTGTCCATGAATATTGTGATGACCTGGTTCATGGAGCATTGTGATGACAAGTGCCATGGCGAATTGTGATGACAGGTGTCATGGGGCATTATGATAACAGTGGTCATGTAGAATTGTAATGAAAGGTATCATGGAGGACTCTGACGACAGGGGCCGTGGAGCACTGTGATGACAGTGGTCATCTAGAATTGTGATGAAATATACCAGGGAGCATTGTGATGACAGGGGTCATGGATCACCGCAATTATAGGGGCCATGGAGCATTGTGAATACAAAGATCATGGAGCATTGAGATGACAGGGGTCATGGATCATGTGATGACAAGGGTCCGGGAACCTTGTGATGACACGGTTCATGGAGCATTGTGATGACAAGGTTCTTCAAGCATTGTGATGACATGGGCATGGAGCATTATGATGACAAGAGTTCTGGAGCATTGTGATGAAAAGGGTATGGAGCACTGTGATTACAGGGGACCAGGAGCATTGTGATTACATGGGCAGTGAATATTGTGATGACAGGGGTTCATGGAGCACTGTGATGACAAGTGTCATGGAACATTGTGATGACAGGGTTCATGGAGCATTGTGATGAGAGGGGCCTTGGAGCATTATGATGATAGGCGTCATGGGGTATTGTGATGAGAGTGGTCATAGAACATCGTGATGAAAGGGCTCATGGAGCAATGTGATTACAGGGGCCATGGAGCATTTTGAATGCATAGGCCATGGAGCAGTGTGATGACAGGGGTCATGGATCATTGTGATGACAAGTGTCCTGGACCATTGTGATGACACGGGTCATGGAGCATTGTGATGGCAAGGGCCATGGCGAATTGTGATGACATGTGTCTTGGGGCATTGTGATGACAGTGGTCATCTAGAATTGTGATAAAAGGTATCATGGAGCACTGTGATGACAGGGGCCATGGAGTATTGTAATGACAAGGCCATGGAACATTGTGATGACAAGTATCATGGAGCTTTGTGATGACACGAGCATTCATCATTATGATGACAAGAGTTCTGGAGCATCGTGATGACAAGGGCATGGAGCATTGTGATTACAGGGTCATGGAGCATTGTGATGACTACTGTCATGGAACATTGTGATGACAGGGTTCATGGAGCATTGTGATTAAAGGGGCCATGGAGCATTTTGATGACAAGGGCAGGCGAACATTTTGATTACATTGGTAATGGAGCATTGTGATGACATGGGCAGGGAACATTGTGAAGACAGGTGTAATGGAACATTGTGATTACAGGGGACATGGAGCATTTTGATGACATGGGCAGGCAACATTGTGATGACAGGTGTCATGGAGCATTGTGATGACAATTGTCATGGAACGTTGTGCTGACAGGGATCATGGAGCATTGTGATGAGACAGTCATTGGAGCATTGTGATGACAGGCGTACTGGAGCCTTCTGAGGAAAGGTGTCATGGGTCATTGTGATTACAGCGATCATGGAACATTGTGATGACAGTGGTCATGGAGCATTGTAATGACAGGGGCCATGGAGCATTGTGATGACAGGGGTCATGGGGCATTGTGATGACAGTGGTCATGGAGCATTGTGATGAAAGGGGTCATGGAGCACTGTGATCACAGGGGCCATGTATAATTGTGATGACAAAGGCCATGGAGCATTGTGATGACAGTTGTCATGGAGCATTGTGTTGAAAGGGGCATGGAGCATTGTGACGACAATGGTCATGGAGCATTGTTCTGAAAAAGGTCATGGGGCAGTGTAATGACAAGTATCATGGAGGATGTGATGAAAGGAGTCATGGAGCATTGTGATTAAATGGATCATGAGGCATTTTGATGACAAGAGTCATGGAACATTGTGATGACAGGGCTAATGGAGCATTGTGATGAGAAGGGCTATGGAGTATTGTGATGAATGGGGTCATGGGGCATGGTGATGACAGTGGTCATGGAGCATTGTGATGACAAAGACCAAGGAGCATTGTGATGACAGGTGTCATGCAGCATTGTGATGAAAGGTGTCATGGATCACTACGATGACATGGGTAATGGAGCATTGTGATGATACGGGCATGGAGCATTGTGATGACAGGGGTCATGCAGCATTGTGATGACAGGGGCCATGCAGCATTTTGATGACATGGGCATGGAGCATAGTGATGACAAGAGTTCTGGAGCATTTTGATGACAAGGGCATGGATCATTTTGATGACAGGGGCCATGAAGCATTGAGATGACAAGGGAATGGAGCATTGTGATGAAAGCGGTCCTGGAGAATTGTGAGGAAACGGGTCATGGATTATTGTGATGGAAGGGTTCCTGGAGCATTCTGATGACAAGTGCCATGGAGCATTTTAATGAAAGGGGTACTGGAGCATTGTACAGAAATGGTTCATGGATCATCGTGATTACACGGATCATGGAATATTGTGATGACAAGGGTTTCGGAGCATTGCGACGACAGGGGTCATGGAGCATTGTAATAGCAGGGGTGATGGGGCATTGTGATGACAGGGGCATGGAGCATTGTGATGACAGAAGTCATAGAATATTGTGATGACAAGGGCCATGGAGCATTGTCATGAAAGGTCTTATCTGGCATTGTGATGAGAGTGGTCATGGAGCATTGTGATAAAAGTTGTCCTGAAGCACTGTTATTACAGGGGCCATGTAGAATTTTGATGA
Organism: Balaenoptera borealis; assembly: GCF_965194805.1. Classification (NCBI taxonomy): domain Eukaryota; kingdom Metazoa; phylum Chordata; class Mammalia; order Artiodactyla; family Balaenopteridae; genus Balaenoptera; species Balaenoptera borealis. The sequence continues at coordinate 751,352 of NW_028123926.1, forward strand.
CAAAGGCCATGGAGCATTGTGATGACAGGCATCATGGAGCAATTTGATGAAAGTGGTCATGGAGCATTGTGATGAAATGCGCCATGGACCATTGTGAAGACAAGTGTCCTGGAGCATTGTGATGACAAGGGCCATGACCAATTCTGATGACAGGTGTCATGGAGCATTGTGATGACAGTGGTCATCTATCATTATGATGAAAGGTATCACGGAGCACTGTGATGACAGGGGCCATAGAGCATTGTGATGACACGGGCATGGAGCATTATGATGAGAAGTGATCTGGAGCATTGCGATGACAAGGGTATGGAGCATTGTGATTACAGGGGCCAGGGAGCATTGAGATGACAAGGGCAGGGAACATTGTGATGAGAGTGGTCATGGATCATTGTGATGATATCTGTCATGGAACATTGTGCTGACAGGGGCCATAGAGCATTGTGATGACAGGTGTCGTGTGGCCTTGTGATGACAGTGGTCATAGAGCATTGTGATGAAAAGGGTCATGGAGCAATGTGATTACAGGGGCCATGGAGCATTGTGAATACATAGGCCATGGAGCATTGCGATGACAGGGGTCAAGGAGAATTGCGATGAAAGTGGTCAAGGAGCATTGTGATGACACGAGCATGGAGCATTATGATGACAAGAGTTCTGGAGCATTGTGATGATAAGGGTATGGAGCATTGTGATTACAGGGGACCAGGATCATTGTGATTACATGGGCAGTGATTATTGTGATGACAGGGGTTCATGGAGCACTGTGATGACAAGTGTCATGGAACATTGTGATGACAGGGTTCATGGAGCATTGTGATGAGAGGGGCCTTGGAGCATTATGATGATAGGCGTCATGGCGTATTGTGATGAGAGTGGTCATAGAACATTAGAATATTGTGATGAAAGGGATCATGGAGCAATGTGATTACAGGGGCCATGGAGCATTGTGAATGCATAGGCCATGGAGCAATGAAATGACAGGGGTCAAGGAGCATTGTGATGTAAGTTGTCATGGAGCATTGTCATGACTATTGTCCATGAACATTGTGATGACATGGTTCATGGAGCATTGTGATGACAAGTGCCATGGCGAATTGTGATGACAGGTGTCATGCGGCATTGTGATGACAGTGGTCATGTAGAATTGTAATGAAAGGTATCATGGAGGACTCTGACGACAGGGGCCGTGGAGCACTGTGATGACAGTGGTCATCTAGAATTGTGATGAAATATACCAGGGAGCATTGTGATGACAGGGGTCATGGATCACCGCAATTATAGGGGCCAGGGAGCATTGTGAATACAAAGATCATGGAGCATTGAGATGACAGGGGTCATGGATCATTGTGATGACAAGGGTCCTGGAACCTTGTGATGACACGGTTCATGGAGCATTGTGATGACAAGGTTCTTCAAGCATTGTGATGACACGGGCATGGAGCATTATGATGACAAGAGTTCTGGAGCATTGTGATGAAAAGGGTATGGAGCACTGTGATTACAGGGGACCAGGAGCATTGTGATTACATGGGCAGTGAATATTGTGATGACAGGTGTTCATGGAGCACTGTGATAACAAGTGTCATGGAACATTGTGATGACAGGGTTCATGGAGCATTGTGATGAGAGGGGCCTTGGAGCATTATGATGATAGGCGTCATGGGGTATTGTGATGAGAGTGGTCATAGAACATTGTGATGAAAGGGATCATGGAGCAATGTGATTACAGGGGCCATGGAGCATTTTGAATGCATAGTCCATGGAGCAGTGTGATGACAGGGGTCATGGAGCATTGTGATGAATGTGGTCATAGTTCATTGTGATGATAAGTGTCCAGGAACATTGTGAGGACATGGATCATGGAGCATTGTGATGACAAGGGCCATGGCGAATTGTGATGACAGGTGTCATGGGGCATTGTGATGATAGTGGTCATCGAGAATTATGAGGAAAGGTAACATGGAGCACTGTGATAACAGGGGCCATGGAGCATTGTGATGACAAAGGCCATGGAGCATTTTGATGACAAGTGTCATGGAGCATTGTGATGAGACGGGCATGGAGCATTATGATGCCCAGAGTTCTGGAGCATTGTGGTGACAAGGGCATGGAGCATTGTGATGACAAGGGCCATGGCCAATTCTGATGACAGGTGTCCTCGGGCATTGTGATGACAGAGGTTATCTAGCATTGTGATGAAAGGTACCATGGATCACTGTGATAACAGGGGCCATGGAGCATTGTGATGATAAAGGCCATGGAGCATTTCAATGAAAAGTGTCATGGAGAATTGTGATGAGACGGGCATGGAGCATTATGATGACAAGAGTTCTGGAGCATTGCGTTGACAAGGGAATGGAGCATTGTGATTACAGGGACCATGGAGGAGAGTGATGACATCTGTCATGGAACATTGTGCTGACAGGGGCCATGGAGCATTGTGATGACAGGTATAATGTGGCATTGTAATGACAGGGGTCATAGAGCATTGTGATGAAATGGATCATGGAGCAATGTGATTACAGGGACCATGTAGCATTGCGAATGCATAGGCTATGGAGCATTGTGATGACAGGAGTCAAGGAGCATTGTGATGTAAGTGGTCATGGATCATTGTGATGACAAGGGTCCTGGAACCTTGTGATGACACGGTTCATGGAGCATTGTGATGACAAGGTTCTTCAAGCATTGTGATGACACGGGCATGGAGCATTATGATGACAAGAGTTCTGGAGCATTGTGATGACAAGCGTATGGAGCATTGTGATTACAGGGGACCAGGAGCATTGTGATTACATGGGCAGTGAATATTGTGATGACAGGGGTCATGGAGCACTGTGATGACTAGTGTCATGGAACATTGTGATGACAGGGATCATGGAGCATTGTGATGAGAGGGGCCTTAGAGCATTATGAAGATAGGCGTCATGGGGCATTGTGATGACAGCGGTCTTGGAGCATTGTGATGAAAGGGATCATGGAGCAATGTGATTACAGGAGCCATGGAGCATTGTGAATGCATAGGCCGTGGAGCAATGAAATGACAGGGGTCAAGGAGCATTGTGATGTAAGATGTCATGGAGCATTGTGATGACAAGTGTCCATGAACATTGTGATGACAGGGTTCATGGAGCATTGTGATGACAAGTGCCATGGCGAATTGTGATGACAGGTGTCATGGGGCATTGTGTTGAAAGGGGCAGGGAGCATTGTGACGACAATGGTCATGGAGCATTGTGATGACTGGTATCATGGAGCATTGTTCTGAAAAAGGTCATGGGGCAGTGTAATGACAAGTATCATGGAGGATGTGATGAAAGGAGTCATGGAGCATTGTGATTAAATGGATCATGAGGCATTTTGATGACAAGAGTCATGGAACTTTGTGATGACAGGGCTAATGGAGCATTGTGATGACAAGGGCTATGGAGCATTGGGATGACAGGTGTCATGCAGCATTGTGATGAAAGGTGTCATGGATCACTACGATGACATGGGTAATGGAGCATTGTGATGATACGGGCATGGAGCATTGTGATGACAGGGGTCATGCAGCATTGTGATGACAGGGGCCATGCAGCATTTTGATGACATGGGCATGGAGCATAGTGATGACAAGAGTTCTGGAGCATTTTGATGACAAGGGCATGGATCATTTTGATGACAGGGGCCATGAAGCATTGAGATGACAAGGGAATGGAGCATTGTGATGAAAGCGGTCCTGGAGAATTGTGAGGAAACGGGTCATGGATTATTGTGATGGAAGGGTTCCTGGAGCATTCTGATGACAAGTGCCATGGAGCATTTTAATGAAAGGGGTACTGGAGCATTGTACAGAAATGGTTCATGGATCATCGTGATTACACGGATCATGGAATATTGTGATGACAAGGGTTTCGGAGCATTGCGACGACAGGGGTCATGGAGCATTGTAATAGCAGGGGTGATGGGGCATTGTGATGACAGGGGCATGGAGCATTGTGATGACAGAAGTCATAGAATATTGTGATGACAAGGGCCATGGAGCATTGTCATGAAAGGTCTTATCTGGCATTGTGATGAGAGTGGTCATGGAGCATTGTGATAAAAGTTGTCCTGAAGCACTGTTATTACAGGGGCCATGTAGAATTTTGATGACAAAGGCCATGGAGCATTGTGATGACAGGCATCATGGAGCAATTTGATGAAAGTGGTCATGGAGCATTGTGATGAAATGCGCCATGGACCATTGTGAAGACAAGTGTCCTGGAGCATTGTGATGACAAGGGCCATGGCCAATTCTGATGACAGGTGTCATGGAGCATTGTGATGACAGTGGTCATCTATCATTATGATGAAAGGTATCACGGAGCACTGTGATGACAGGGGCCATGGAGCATTGTGATGACACGGGCATGGAGCATTATGATGAGAAGTGATCTGGAGCATTGCGATGACAAGGGTATGGAGCATTGTGATTACAGGGGCCAGGGAGCATTGAGATGACAAGGGCAGGGAACATTGTGATGAGAGTGGTCATGGATCATTGTGATGATATCTGTCATGGAACATTGTGCTGACAGGGGCCATAGAGCATTGTGATGACAGGTGTCGTGTGGCCTTGTGATGACAGTGGTCATAGAGCATTGTGATGAAAAGGGTCATGGAGCAATGTGATTACAGGGGCCATGGAGCATTGTGAATACATAGGCCATGGAGCATTGCGATGACAGGGGTCAAGGAGCATTGCGATGAAAGTGGTCATGGAGCATTTTGATGACACGAGCATGGAGCATTATGATGACAAGAGTTCTGGAGCATTGTGATGATAAGGGTATGGAGCATTGTGATTACAGGGGACCAGGATCATTGTGATTACATGGGCAGTGATTATTGTGATGACAGGGGTTCATGGAGCACTGTGATGACAAGTGTCATGGAACAGTGTGATGACAGGGTTCATGGAGCATTGTGATGAGAGGGGCCTTGGAGCATTATGAGGAAAGGCGTCATGGCGTATTGTGATGAGAGTGGTCATAGAACATTAGAATATTGTGATGAAAGGGATCATGGAGCAATGTGATTACAGGGGCCATGGAGCATTGTGAATGCATAGGCCATGGAGCAATGAAATGACAGGGGTCAAGGAGCATTGTGATGTAAGTTGTCATGGAGCATTGTCATGACTATTGTCCATGAACATTGTGATGACATGGTTCATGGAGCATTGTGATGACAAGTGCCATGGCGAATTGTGATGACAGGTGTCATGCGGCATTGTGAAGACAGTGGTCATGTAGAATTGTAATGAAAGGTATCATGGAGGACTCTGACAGCAGGGGCCGTGGAGCACTGTGATGACAGTGGTCATCTAGAATTGTGATGAAATATACCAGGGAGCATTGTGATGACAGGGGTCATGGATCACCACAATTATACGGGCCAGGGAGCATTGTGAATACAAAGATCATGGAGCATTGAGATGACAGGGGTCATGGATCATTGTGATGACAAGGGTCCTGGAACCTTGTGATGACACGGTTCATGGAGCATTGTGATGACAAGGTTCTTCAAGCATTGTGATGACACGGGTATGGAGCACTATGATTACAGGGGACCAGGAGCATTGTGATTACATGGGCAGTGAATATTGTGATGACAGGGGTCATGGAGCACTGTGATGACTAGTGTCATGGAACATTGTGATGACAGGGATCATGGAGCATTGTGATGAGAGGGGCCTTAGAGCATTATGAAGATAGGCGTCATGGGGCATTGTGATGACAGCGGTCTTGGAGCATTGTGATGAAAGGGATCATGGAGCAATGTGATTACAGGAGCCATGGAGCATTGTGAATGCATAGGCCGTGGAGCAATGAAATGACAGGGGTCAAGGAGCATTGTGATGTAAGATGTCATGGAGCATTGTGATGACAAGTGTCCATGAACATTGTGATGACATGGTTCATGGAGCATTGTGGTGACAAGTGCCATGGCGAATTGTGATGACAGGTGTCATGGGGCATTGTGTTGAAAGGGGCATGGAGCATTGTGACGACAATGGTCATGGAGCATTGTGATGACTGGTATCATGGAGCATTGTTCTGAAAAAGGTCATGGGGCAGTGTAATGACAAGTATCATGGAGGATGTGATGAAAGGAGTCATGGAGCATTGTGATTAAATGGATCATGAGGCATTTTGATGACAAGAGTCATGGAACTTTGTGATGACAGGGCTAATGGAGCATTGTGATGACAAGGGCTATGGAGCATTGGGATGACAGGTGTCATGCAGCATTGTGATGAAAGGGGTCATGGATCACTACGATGACATGGGTAATGGAGCATTGTGATGATATGGGCATGGAGCATTGTGATAACAGGGGCCAGGGAGCATTGAGATGACAAGAGCAGGGAACATTCTGATGACAGCAGTCATGTATCATTGTGATGATACCTGTCATGGAACATTGTGCTGACAGGGGCTATAGAGCATTGTGATGACAAGTGTCATGTGGCATTGTGATGACAGTGGTCATAGAGCATTGTGATGACAGGGGTCAAGGAGCATAGTGATGAAAGGGGTCATGGAGCACTGTGATGCCACGGGCATGGAGCATTATGATGACAAGAGTTCTGGAGCATTGTGATGACAAGCGTATGGAGCATTTTGATTACAGGGGAACAGGAGCATTGTGATTACATGGGCAGTGAATATTGTGATGACAGGGGTCATGGAGCACTGTGATGACTAGTGTCATGGAACATTGTGATGACAGGGATCATGGAGTATTGTGATGAGAGGGGCCTTGGAGCATTATGATGATAGGCGCCATGGGGCATTGTGATGACAGCGGTCTTGGAGCATTGTGATGAAAGGGATCATGGAGCAATGTGATTACAGGAGCCATGGAGCATTGTGAATGCATAGGCCATGGATCAATGAAATGAGAGGGGTCAAGGAGCATTGTGATGTAAGTTGTCATGGAGCATTGTGATGACAAGTGTCCATGAATATTGTGATGACCTGGTTCATGGAGCATTGTGATGACAAGTGCCATGGCGAATTGTGATGACAGGTGTCATGGGGCATTATGATAACAGTGGTCATGTAGAATTGTAATGAAAGGTATCATGGAGGACTCTGACGACAGGGGCCATGGAGCACTGTGATGACAGTGGTCATCTAGAATTGTGATGAAATATACCAGGCAGCATTGTGATGACAGGGGTCATGGATCACCGCAATTATAGGGGCCATGGAGCATTGTGAATACAAAGATCATGGAGCATTGAGATGACAGGGGTCATGGATCATGTGATGACAAGGGTCCGGGAACCTTGTGATGACACGGTTCATGGAGCATTGTGATGACAAGGTTCTTCAAGCATTGTGATGACATGGGCATGGAGCATTATGATGACAAGAGTTCTGGAGCATTGTGATGAAAAGGGTATGGAGCACTGTGATTACAGGGGACCAGGAGCATTGTGATTACATGGGCAGTGAATATTGTGATGACAGGGGTTCATGGAGCACTGTGATGACAAGTGTCATGGAACATTGTGATGACAGGGTTCATGGAGCATTGTGATGAGAGGGGCCTTGGAGCATTATGATGATAGGCGTCATGGGGTATTGTGATGAGAGTGGTCATAGAACATCGTGATGAAAGGGCTCATGGAGCAATGTGATTACAGGGGCCATGGAGCATTTTGAATGCATAGGCCATGGAGCAGTGTGATGACAGGGGTCATGGATCATTGTGATGACAAGTGTCCTGGACCATTGTGATGACACGGGTCATGGAGCATTGTGATGGCAAGGGCCATGGCGAATTGTGATGACATGTGTCTTGGGGCATTGTGATGACAGTGGTCATCTAGAATTGTGATAAAAGGTATCATGGAGCACTGTGATGACAGGGGCCATGGAGTATTGTAATGAGAAGGCCATGGAACATTGTGATTACAAGTATCATGGAGCTTTGTGATGACACGAGCATTCATCATTATGATTACAAGAGTTCTGGAGCATCGTGATGACAAGGGCATGGAGCATTGTGATTACAGGGTCATGGAGCATTGTGATGACTACTGTCATGGAACATTGTGATGACAGGGTTCATGGAGCATTGTGATTAAAGGGGCCATGGAGCATTTTGATGACAAGGGCAGGCGAACATTTTGATTACATTGGTAATGGAGCATTGTGATGACATGGGCAGGGAACATTGTGAAGACAGGTGTAATGGAACATTGTGATTACAGGGGACATGGAGCATTTTGATGACATGGGCAGGCAACATTGTGATGACAGGTGTCATGGAGCATTGTGATGACAATTGTCATGGAACGTTGTGCTGACAGGGATCATGGAGCATTGTGATGAGACGGTCATTGGAGCATTGTGATGACAGGCGTACTGGAGCCTTCTGAGGAAAGGTGTCATGGGTCATTGTGATTACAGCGCTCATGGAACATTGTGATGACAGTGGTCATGGAGCATTGTAATGACAGGGGCCATGGAGCATTGTGATGACAGGGGTCATGGGGCATTGTGATGACAGTGGTCATGGAGCATTGTGATGAAAGGGGTCATGGAGCACTGTGATCACAGGGGCCATGTATAATTGTGATGACAAAGGCCATGGAGCATTGTGATGACAGTTGTCATGGAGCATTGTGTTGAAAGGGGCATGGAGCATTGTGACGACAATGGTCATGGAGCATTGTTCTGAAAAAGGTCATGGGGCAGTGTAATGACAAGTATCATGGAGGATGTGATGAAAGGAGTCATGGAGCATTGTGATTAAATGGATCATGAGGCATTTTGATGACAAGAGTCATGGAACATTGTGATGACAGGGCTAATGGAGCATTGTGATGACAAGGGCTATGGAGTATTGTGATGAATGGGGTCATGGGGCATGGTGATGACAGTGGTCATGGAGCATTGTGATGACAAAGACCAAGGAGCATTGTGATGACAGGTGTCATGCAACATTGTGATGAAAGGTGTCATGGATCACTACGATGACATGGGTAATGGAGCATTGTGATGATACGGGCATGGAGCATTGTGATGACAGGGGTCATGCAGCATTGTGATGACAGGGGCCATGCAGCATTTTGATGACATGGGCATGGAGCATAGTGATGACAAGAGTTCTGGAGCATTTTGATGACAAGGGCATGGATCATTTTGATGACAGGGGCCATGAAGCATTGAGATGACAAGGGAATGGAGCATTGTGATGAAAGCGGTCCTGGAGAATTGTGAGGAAACGGGTCATGGATTATTGTGATGGAAGGGTTCCTGGAGCAGTCTGATGACAAGTGCCATGGAGCATTTTAATGAAAGGGGTACTGGAGCATTGTACAGAAATGGTTCATGGATCATCGTGATTACACGGATCATGGAATATTGTGATGACAAGGGTTTCGGAGCATTGCGACGACAGGGGTCATGGAGCATTGTAATAGCAGGGGTGATGGGGCATTGTGATGACAGGGGCATGGAGCATTGTGATGACAGAAGTCATAGAATATTGTGATGACAAGGGCCATGGAGCATTGTCATGAAAGGTCTTATCTGGCATTGTGATGAGAGTGGTCATGGAGCATTGTGATAAAAGTTGTCCTGAAGCACTGTTATTACAGGGGCCATGTAGAATTTTGATGACAAAGGCCATGGAGCATTGTGATGACAGGCATCATGGAGCAATTTGATGAAAGTGGTCATGGAGCATTGTGATGAAATGCGCCATGGACCATTGTGAAGACAAGTGTCCTGGAGCATTGTGATGACAAGGGCCATGACCAATTCTGATGACAGGTGTCATGGAGCATTGTGATGACAGTGGTCATCTATCATTATGATGAAAGGTATCACGGAGCACTGTGATGACAGGGGCCATAGAGCATTGTGATGACACGGGCATGGAGCATTATGATGAGAAGTGATCTGGAGCATTGCGATGACAAGGGTATGGAGCATTGTGATTACAGGGGCCAGGGAGCATTGAGATGACAAGGGCAGGGAACATTGTGATGAGAGTGGTCATGGATCATTGTGATGATATCTGTCATGGAACATTGTGCTGACAGGGGCCATAGAGCATTGTGATGACAGGTGTCGTGTGGCCTTGTGATGACAGTGGTCATAGAGCATTGTGATGAAAAGGGTCATGGAGCAATGTGATTACAGGGGCCATGGAGCATTGTGAATACATAGGCCATGGAGCATTGCGATGACAGGGGTCAAGGAGCATTGCGATGAAAGTGGTCATGGAGCATTGTGATGACACGAGCATGGAGCATTATGATGACAAGAGTTCTGGAGCATTGTGATGATAAGGGTATGGAGCATTGTGATTACAGGGGACCAGGATCATTGTGATTACATGGGCAGTGATTATTGTGATGACAGGGGTTCATGGAGCACTGTGATGACAAGTGTCATGGAACATTGTGATGACAGGGTTCATGGAGCATTGTGATGAGAGGGGCCTTGGAGCATTATGATGATAGGCGTCATGGCGTATTGTGATGAGAGTGGTCATAGAACATTAGAATATTGTGATGAAAGGGATCATGGAGCAATGTGATTACAGGGGCCATGGAGCATTGTGAATGCATAGGCCATGGAGCAATGAAATGACAGGGGTCAAGGAGCATTGTGATGTAAGTTGTCATGGAGCATTGTCATGACTATTGTCCATGAACATTGTGATGACATGGTTCATGGAGCATTGTGATGACAAGTGCCATGGCGAATTGTGATGACAGGTGTCATGCGGCATTGTGATGACAGTGGTCATGTAGAATTGTAATGAAAGGTATCATGGAGGACTCTGACGACAGGGGCCGTGGAGCACTGTGATGACAGTGGTCATCTAGAATTGTGATGAAATATACCAGGGAGCATTGTGATGACAGGGGTCATGGATCACCGCAATTATAGGGGCCAGGGAGCATTGTGAATACAAAGATCATGGAGCATTGAGATGACAGGGGTCATGGATCATTGTGATGACAAGGGTCCTGGAACCTTGTGATGACACGGTTCATGGAGCATTGTGATGACAAGGTTCTTCAAGCATTGTGATGACACGGGCATGGAGCATTATGATGACAAGAGTTCTGGAGCATTGTGATGAAAAGGGTATGGAGCACTGTGATTACAGGGGACCAGGAGCATTGTGATTACATGGGCAGTGAATATTGTGATGACAGGTGTTCATGGAGCACTGTGATAACAAGTGTCATGGAACATTGTGATGACAGGGTTCATGGAGCATTGTGATGAGAGGGGCCTTGGAGCATTATGATGATAGGCGTCATGGGGTATTGTGATGAGAGTGGTCATAGAACATTGTGATGAAAGGGATCATGGAGCAATGTGATTACAGGGGCCATGGAGCATTTTGAATGCATAGTCCATGGAGCAGTGTGATGACAGGGGTCATGGAGCATTGTGATGAATGTGGTCATAGTTCATTGTGATGATAAGTGTCCAGGAACATTGTGAGGACATGGATCATGGAGCATTGTGATGACAAGGGCCATGGCGAATTGTGATGACAGGTGTCATGGGGCATTGTGATGATAGTGGTCATCGAGAATTATGAGGAAAGGTAACATGGAGCACTGTGATAACAGGGGCCATGGAGCATTGTGATGACAAAGGCCATGGAGCATTTTGATGACAAGTGTCATGGAGCATTGTGATGAGACGGGCATGGAGCATTATGATGCCCAGAGTTCTGGAGCATTGTGGTGACAAGGGCATGGAGCATTGTGATGACATGGGCCATGGCCAATTCTGATGACAGGTGTCCTCGGGCATTGTGATGACAGTGGTTATCTAGCATTGTGATGAAAGGTACCATGAATCACTGTGATAACAGGGGCCACGGAGGATTGTGATGATAAAGGCCATGGAGCATTTCAATGAAAAGTGTCATGGAGAATTGTGATGAGACGGGCATGGAGCATTATGATGACAAGAGTTCTGGAGCATTGCGTTGACAAGGGAATGGAGCATTGTGATTACAGGGACCATGGAGGAGAGTGATGACATCTGTCATGGAACATTGTGCTGACAGGGGCCATGGAGCATTGTGATGACAGGTATAATGTGGCATTGTAATGACAGGGGTCATAGAGCATTGTGATGAAATGGATCATGGAGCAATGTGATTACAGGGACCATGTAGCATTGCGAATGCATAGGCTATGGAGCATTGTGATGACAGGAGTCAAGGAGCATTGTGATGTAAGTGGTCATGGATCATTGTGATGACAAGTGTCCTGGACCATTGTGATGACACGGGTCATGGAGCATTGTGATGGCAAGGGCCATGGCGAATTGTGATGACATGTGTCTTGGGGCATTGTGATGACAGTGGTCATCTAGAATTGTGATAAAAGGTATCATGGAGCACTGTGATGACAGGGGCCATGGAGTATTGTAATGACAAGGCCATGGAACATTGTGATGACAAGTATCATGGAGCTTTGTGATGACACGAGCATTCATCATTATGATGACAAGAGTTCTGGAGCATTGTGATTTCAAGGGCATGGAGCATTGTGATTACAGGGTCATGGAGCATTGTGATGACAACTGTCATGGAACATTGTGATGACAGGGTTCATGGAGCATTGGGATTAAAGGGGCCATGGAGCATTTTGATGACAAGGGCAGGCGAACATTTTGATTACATTGGTAATGGAGCATTGTGATGACATGGGCAGGGAACATTGTGAAGACAGGTGTAATGGAACATTGTGATTACAGGGGACATGGAGCATTGTGCTGACAGGGATCATGGAGCATTGTGATGAGACGGTCATTGGAGCATTGTGATGACAGGCGTACTGGAGCCTTCTGAGGAAAGGTGTCATGAGTCATTGTGATTACAGCGATCATGGAACATTGTGATGACAGTGGTCATGGAGCATTGTAATGACAGGGGCCATGGAGCATTGTGATGACAGGGGTCATGGGGCATTGTGATGACAGTGGTCATGGAGCATTGTGATGAAAGGGGTCATGGAGCACTGTGATCACAGGGGCCATGTATAATTGTGATGACAAAGACCATGGAGCATTGTGATGACAGTTGTCATGGAGCATTGTGTTGAAAGGGGCATGGAGCATTGTGACGACAATGGTCATGGAGCATTGTGATGACTGGTATCATGGAGCATTGTTCTGAAAAAGGTCATGGGGCAGTGTAATGACAAGTATCATGGAGGATGTGATGAAAGGAGTCATGGAGCATTGTGATTAAATGGATCATGAGGCATTTTGATGACAAGAGTCATGGATCATTGTGATGACAGGGCTAATGGAGCATTGTGATGACAAGGGCTATGGAGCATTGTGATGACTGGTGTCATGGAGCATTGTGATGAAAGGGGTCATGGATCACATCGATGACATGGGTAATGGAGCATTGTGATGATATGAGCATGGAGCATTGTGATGACAGGGGCCAGGGAGCATTGAGAATGACAAGGGCAGGGAACATTGTGATGACAGCAGTCATGGATCATTGTGATGATACCTGTCATGGAACATTGTGCTGACAGGGGCTATAGAGCATTGTGATGACAGGTGTCATGTGGCATTGTGATGACAGTGGTCATAGAGCATTGTGATGACAGGGGTCAAGGAGCATTGTGATGAAAGTGGTCATGGAGCACTGTGATGACACGGGCATGGAGCATTATGATGACAAGAGTTCTGGAGCATTGTGATGACAAGGGTATGGAGCATTGTGATTACAGGGGACCAGGAGCATTGTGATTACATGGGCAGTGAATATTGTGATGACAGGGGTCATGGAGCACTGTGATGACAAGTGTCATGGAACATTGTGATGACAGGGATCATGGAGCATTGTGATGAGAGGGACCTTGGAGCATTATGATGATAGGCGTCATGGGGCATTGTGATGACAGCGGTCTTGGAGCATTGTGATGAAAGGGATCATGGAGCAATGTGATTACAGGAGCCATGGAGCATTGTGAATGCATAGGCCATGGAGCAATGGAATGACAGGGGTCAAGGAGCATTGTGATGTAAGTTGTCATGGAGCATTGTGATGACAAGTGTCCATGAACATTGTGATGACATGGTTCATGGAGCATTGTGATGACAAGTGCCATGGCGAATTGTGATGACAGGTGTCATGGGGCATTGTGATGACAGTGGTCATGTAGAATTGTAATGAAAGGTATCATGGAGGACTCTGACAACAGGGGCCGTGGAGCACTGTGATGACAGTGGTCATCTAGAATTGTGATGAAATATACCAGGGAGCATTGTGATGACAGGGGTCATGGATCACCGCAATTATAGGGGCCAGGGAGCATTGTGAATACAAAGATTATGGAGCATTGAGATGACAGGGGTCATGGATCATTGTGATGACAAGGGTCCTGGAACCTTGTGATGACACGGTTCATGGAGCATTGTGATGACAAGGTTCTTCAAGCATTGTGATGACACGGGCATGGAGCATTATGATGACAAGAGTTCTGGAGCATTGTGATGAAAAGGGTATGGAGCACTGTGATTACAGGGGACCAGGAGCATTGTGATTACATGGGCAGTGAATATTGTGATGACAGGGGTTCATGGAGCACTGTGATGACAAGTGTCATGGAACATTGTGATGACAGGGTTCATGGAGCATTGTGATGAGAGGGGCCTTGGAGCATTATGATGATACGCGTCATGGAGCCTTGTGATGACAGCGGTCTTGGAGCATTGTGATGAAAGGGATCATGGAGCAATGTGATTACAGGGGCCATGGAGCATTTTGAATGCATAGGCCATGGAGCAGTGTGATGACAGGGGTCATGGAGCATTGTGATGAATGTGGTCATAGTTCATTGTGATGATAAGTGTCCAGGAACATTGTGATGACATGGATCATGGAGCATTGTGATGACAAGGGCCATGGCGAATTGTGATGACAGGTGTCATGGGGCCTTGTGATGACAGTGGTCATCTAGAATTGTGATGAAAGGTAACATGGAGCACTATGATAACAGGGGCCATGGAGCATTGTGATGACAAAGGCCATGGAGCATTTTGATGACAAGTGTCATGGAGCATTGTGATGAGATGGGCATGGAGCATTATGATGCCCAGAGTTCTGGAGCATTGTGGTGACAAGGGCATGGAGCATTGTGATGACAACGGCCATGGCCAATTCTGATGACAGGTGTCCTCGGGCATTGTGATGACAGAGGTTATCTAGCATTGTGATGAAAGGTACCATGGATCACTGTGATAACAGGGGCCATGGAGCATTGTGATGATAAAGGCCATGGAGCATTTTAATGAAAAGTGTCATGGAGAATTGTGATGAGACGGGCATGGAGCATTATGATGACAAGAGTTCTGGAGCATTGCGTTGACAAGGGAATGGAGCATTGTGATTACAGGGACCATGGAGGAGAGTGATGACATCTGTCATGGAACATTGTGCTGACAGGGGCCATGGAGCATTGTGATGACAGGTATAATGTGGCATTGTAATGACAGGGGTCATAGAGCATTGTGATGAAATGGATCATGGAGCAATGTGATTACAGGGACCATGTAGCATTGCGAATGCATAGGCTATGGAGCATTGTGATGACAGGAGTCAAGGAGCATTGTGATGTAAGTGGTCATGGATCATTGTGATGACAAGTGTCCTGGACCATTGTGATGACACGGGTCATGGAGCATTGTGATGGCAAGGGCCATGGCGAATTGTGATGACATGTGTCTTGGGGCATTGTGATGACAGTGGTCATCTAGAATTGTGATAAAAGTTATCATGGAGCACTGTGATGACAGGGGCCATGGAGTATTGTAATGACAAGGCCATGGAACATTGTGATGACAAGTATCATGGAGCTTTGTGATGACACGAGCATTCATCATTATGATGACAAGAGTTCTGGAGCATTGTGATGACAAGGGCATGGAGCATTGTGATTACAGGGTCATGGAGCATTGTGATGACAACTGTCATGGAACATTGTGATGACAGGGTTCATGGAGCATTGGGATTAAAGGGGCCATGGAGTATTTTGATGACAAGGGCAGGCGAATATTTTGATTACATTGGTAATGGAGCATTGTGATGACATGGGCAGGGAACATTGTGAAGACAGGTGTAATGGAACATTGTGATTACAGGGGACATGGAGCATTTTGATGACATGGGCAGGCAACATTGTGATGACAGGTGTCATGGAGCATTGTGATGACAATTGTCATGGAACGTTGTGCTGACAGGGATCATGGAGCATTGTGATGAGACGGTCATTGGAGCATTGTGATGACAGGCGTACTGGAGCCTTCTGAGGAAAGGTGTCATGAGTCATTGTGATTACAGCGATCATGGAACATTGTGATGACAGTGGTCATGGAGCATTGTAATGACAGGGGCCATGGAGCATTGTGATGAAAGGGGTCATGGAGCACTGTGATCACAGGGGCCATGTATAATTGTGATGACAAAGACCATGGAGCATTGTGATGACAGTTGTCATGGAGCATTGTGTTGAAAGGGGCATGGAGCATTGTGACGACAATGGTCATGGAACATTGTGATGACTGGTATCATGGAGCATTGTTCTGAAAAAGGTCATGGGGCAGTGTAATGACAAGTATCAGGGAGGATGTGATGAAAGGAGTCATGGAGCATTGTGATTAAATGGATCAGGAGGCATTTTGATGACAAGAGTCATGGAACATTGTGATGACAGGGCTAATGGAGCATTGTGATGACAAGGGCTATGGAGCATTGTGATGACTGGGGTCATGGAGCATTGTGATGAAAGGGGTCATGGATCACATCGATGACATGGGTAATGGAGCATTGTGATGATATGAGCATGGAGCATTGTGATGACAGGGGCCAGGGAGCATTGAGAATGACAAGGGCAGGGAACATTGTGATGACAGCAGTCATGGATCATTGTGATGATACCTGTCATGGAACATTGTGCTGACAGGGGCTATAGAGCATTGTGATGACAGGTGTCATGTGGCATTGTGATGACAGTGTTCATAGAGCATTGTGATGACAGGGGTCAAGGAGCATTGTGATGAAAGTGGTCATGGAGCACTGTGATGACACGGGAATGGAGCATTATGATGACAAGAGTTCTGGAGCACTGTGATGACAAGGGTATGGAGCATTGTGATTACAGGGGACCAGGAGCATTGTGATTACATGGGCAGTGAATATTGTGATGACAGGGGTCATGGAGCACTGTGATGACTAGTGTCATGGAACATGTGATGACAGGGTTCATGGAGCATTGTGATGAGAGGGGCCTTGGAGCATTATGATGATAGGCGTCATGGGGCATTGTGATGACAGCGGTCTTGGAGCATTGTGATGAAGGGGATCATGGAGCAATGTGCTTACAGGAGCCATGGAGCATTGTTAATGCATAGGCCATGGAGCAATGAAATGACAGGTGTCAAGGAGCATTGTGATGTAAGATGTCATGGAGCATTGTGATGACAAGTGTCCATGAACATTGTGATGACATGGTTCATGGAGCATTGTGATGACAAGTGCCATGGCGAATTGTGATGACAGGTGTCATGGGGCTTTCTGATGACAGTTGTCATGTAGAATTGTAATGACAGGGGCCATGGAGCATTGTGATGACAGGGGTCATGGGGCAATGTGATGACAGTGGTCATGGAGCATTGTGATGAAAGGGGTCATGGAGCACTGTGATCACAGGGGCCATGTATAATTGTGATGACAAAGGCCATGGAGCATTGTGATGACAGTTGTCATGGAGCATTGTGTTGAAAGGGGCATGGAGCATTGTGACGACAATGGTCATGGAGCATTTTGATGACTGGTATCATGGAGCATTGTTCTGAAAAAGGTCATGAGGCAGTGTAATGACAAGTATCATGGAGGATGTGATGAAAGGAGTCATGGAGCATTGTGATTAAATGGATCATGAGGCATTTTGATGACAAGAGTCATGGAACATTGTGATGACAGGGCTAATGGAGCATTGTGATGACAAGGGCTATGGAGCATTGTGATGACTGGGGTCATGGAGCATTGTGATGAAAGGGGTCATGGATCACTACAATGACATGGGTAATGGAGCATTGTGATGATATGAGCATGGAGCATTGTGATGACAGGGGCCAGGGAGCATTGAGATGACAAGGGCAGGGAAAATTGTGATGACAGCAGTCATGGATCATTGTGATGATACCTGTCATGGAATATTGTGCTGACAGGGGCTATAGAGCATTGTGATGACAGGTGTCATGTGGCATTGTGATGACAGTGGTCATAGAGCATGGTGATGACAGGGGTCAAGGAACATTGTGATGAAAGTGGTCATGGAGCATTGTGATGACACGGGCATGGAGCATTATGATGACAAGTGTTCTGGAGCATTGTGATGACAAGGGTATGGAACACTGTGATTACAGGAGACCAGGAGCATTGTGATTACATGGGCAGTGAATATTGTGATGACAGGGGTCATGGAGCACTGTGATGACTACTGTCATGGAACATTGTGATGACAGGGATCATGGAGCATTGTGATGAGAAGGGTCTTGGGGCAGTATGATGAGAGGCGTCATGGGGCATTGTGATGACAGCGGTCTTGGAGCATTGTGATGAAAGGTTTCATGGAGCAATGTGCTTACAGGAGCCATGGAGCATTGTTAATGCATAGGCCATGGAGCAATGAAATGACAGGGGTCAAGGAGCATTGTGATGTAAGTTGTCATGGAGCATTGTGATGACTATTGTCCATGAACATTATGATGACATTGTTCATGGAGCATTGTGATGACAGGTGTCATGTGGAATTGTGATGAGAGCGGTCATATAGAATTGTGATGAAAGGTATCAGGGAGGACTCTGTTGACAGGGGCCGTGGAGCACTGTGATGACAGTGGTCATCTAGAATTGTGATGAAATATACCAGGGAGCATTGTGATGACAGGGGTCATGGATCACCGCAATTATAGAGGCCATGGAGCATTGTGAATACAAAGATCATGGAGCATTGAGATGACAGGGGTCACGGATCATTGTGATGACAATGGTCCTGGAACCTTGTGATGACACGGTTCATGGAGCATTGTGATGACAAGGTTCTTCAAGCATTGTGATGACACGGGCATGGAGCATTATGATGACAAGAGTTCTGGAGCATTGTGATGAAAAGGGTATGGAGCACTGTGATTACAGGGGACCAGGAGCATTGTGATTACATGGGCAGTGAATATTGTGATGACAGGGGTTCATGGAGCACTGTGATGACAAGTGTCATGGAACATTGTGATGACAGGGTTCATGGAGCATTGTGATGAGAGGGGCCTTGGAGCATTATGATGATACGCGTCATGGGGCCTTCTGATGACAGCGGTCTTGGAGCATTGTGATGAAAGGGATCAGGGAGCAATGTGATTACAGGGGCCATGGAGCATTTTGAATGCATAGGCCATGGAGCAGTGTGATGACAGGGGTCATGGAGCATTGTGATGAATGTGGTCATAGTTCATTGTGATGATAAGTGTCCAGGAACATTGTGATGACATGGATCATGGAGCATTGTGATGACAAGGGCCATGGCGAATTGTGATGACAGGTGTCATGGGGCCTTGTGATGACAGTGGTCATCTAGAATTGTGATGAAAGGTAACATGGAGCACTATGATAACAGGGGCCATGGAGCATTGTGATGACAAAGGCCATGGAGCATTTTGATGACAAGTGTCATGGAGCATTGTGATGAGACGGGCATGGAGCATTATGATGCCCAGAGTTCTGGAGCATTGTGGTGACAAGGGCATGGAGCATTGTGATGACAACGGCCATGGCCAATTCTGATGATAGGTGTCCTCGGGCATTGTGATGACAGAGGTTATCTAGCATTGTGATGAAAGGTACCATGGATCACTGTGATAACAGGGGCCATGGAGCATGGTGATGATAAAGGCCATGGAGCATTTTAATGAAAAGTGTCATGGAGAATTGTGATGAGACGGGCATGGAGCATTATGATGACAAGAGTTCTGGAGCATTGCGTTGACAAGGGAATGGAGCATTGTGATTACAGGGACCATGGAGGAGAGTGATGACATCTGTCATGGAACATTGTGCTGACAGGGGCCATGGAGCATTGTGATGACAGGTATAATGTGGCATTGTAATGACAGTGGTCATAGAGCATTGTGATGAAATGGATCATGGAGCAATGTGATTACAGGGACCATGTAGCATTGCGAATGCATAGGCTATGGAGCATTGTGATGACAGGAGTCAAGGGGCATTGTGATGTAAGTGGTCATGGATCATTGTGATGACAAGTGTCCTGGACCATTGTGATGACACGGGTCATGGAGCATTGTGATGGCAAGGGCCATGGCGAATTGTGATGACATGTGTCTTGGGGCATTGTGATGACAGTGGTCATCTAGAATTGTGATAAAAGGTATCATGGAGCACTGTGATGACAGGGGCCATGGAGTATTGTAATGACAAGGCCATGGAACATTGTGATGACAAGTATCATGGAGCTTTGTGATGACACGAGCATTCATCATTATGATGACAAGAGTTCTGGAGCATTGTGATGACAAGGGCATGGAGCATTGTGATTACAGGGTCATGGAGCATTGTGATGACAACTGTCATGGAACATTGTGATGACAGGGTTCATGGAGCATTGTGATTAAAGGGGCCATGGAGCATTTTGATGACAAGGGCAGGCGAACATTTTGATTACATTGGTAATGGAGCATTGTGATGACATGGGCAGGGAACATTGTGAAGACAGGTGTAATGGAACATTGTGATTACAGGGGACATGGAGCATTTTGATGACATGGGCAGGCAACATTGTGATGACAGGTGTCATGGAGCATTGTGATGACAATTGTCATGGAACGTTGTGCTGACAGGGATCATGGAGCATTGTGATGAGACGGTCATTGGAGCATTGTGATGACAGGCGTACTGGAGCCTTCTGAGGAAAGGTGTCATGAGTCATTGTGATTACAGCGATCATGGAACATTGTGATGACAGTGGTCATGGAGCATTGTAATGACAGGGGCCATGGAGCATTGTGATGACAGGGATCATGGGGCATTGTGATGACAGTGGTCATGGAGCATTGTGATGAAAGGGGTCATGGAGCACTGTGATCACAGGGGCCATGTATAATTGTGATGACAAAGACCATGGAGCATTGTGATGACAGTTGTCATGGAGCATTGTGTTGAAAGGGGCATGGAGCATTGTGACGACAATGGTCATGGAACATTGTGATGACTGGTATCATGGAGCATTGTTCTGAAAAAGGTCATGGGGCAGTGTAATGACAAGTATCAGGGAGGATGTGATGAAAGGAGTCATGGAGCATTGTGATTAAATGGATCAGGAGGCATTTTGATGACAAGAGTCATGGAACATTGTGATGACAGGGCTAATGGAGCATTGTGATGACAAGGGCTATGGAGCATTGTGATGACTGGGGTCATGGAGCATTGTGATGAAAGGGGTCATGGATCACATAGATGACATGGGTAATGGAGCATTGTGATGATATGAGCATGGAGCATTGTGATGACAGGGGCCAGGGAGCATTGAGAATGACAAGGGCAGGGAACATTGTGATGACAGCAGTCATGGATCATTGTGATGATACCTGTCATGGAACATTGTGCTGACAGGGGCTATAGAGCATTGTGATGACAGGTGTCATGTGGCATTGTGATGACAGTGGTCATAGAGCATTGTGATGACAGGGGTCAAGGAGCATTGTGATGAAAGTGGTCATGGAGCACTGTGATGACACGGGAATGGAGCATTATGATGACAAGAGTTCTGGAGCACTGTGATGACAAGGGTATGGAGCATTGTGATTACAGGGGACCAGGAGCATTGTGATTACATGGGCAGTGAATATTGTGATGACAGGGGTCATGGAGCACTGTGATGACTAGTGTCATGGAACATGTGATGACAGGGTTCATGGAGCATTGTGATGAGAGGGGCCTTGGAGCATTATGATGATAGGCGTCATGGGGCATTGTGATGACAGCGGTCTTGGAGCATTGTGATGAAGGGGATCATGGAGCAATGTGCTTACAGGAGCCATGGAGCATTGTGAATGCATAGGCCATGGAGCAATGAAATGACAGGGGTCAAGGAGCATTGTGATGTAAGTTGTCATGGAGCATTGTGATGACAAGTGTCCATGAACATTGTGATGACATGGTTCATGGAGCATTGTGATGACAAGTGCCATGGCGAATTGTGATGACAGGTGTCATGGGGCATTGTGATGACAGTGGTCATGTAGAATTGTAATGAAAGGTATCATGGAGGACTCTGACGACAGGGGCCGTGGAGCACTGTGATGACAGTGGTCATCTAGAATTGTGATGAAATATACCAGGGAGCATTGTGATGACAGGGGTCATGGATCACCGCAATTATAGGGGCCAGGGAGCATTGTGAATACAAAGATCATGGAGCATTGAGATGACAGGGGTCATGGATCATTGTGATGACAAGGGTCCTGGAACCTTGTGATGACACGGTTCATGGAGCATTGTGATGACAAGGTTCTTCAAGCATTGTGATGACACGGGCATGGAGCATTATGATGACAAGAGTTCTGGAGCATTGTGATGAAAAGGGTATGGAGCACTGTGATTACAGGGGACCAGGAGCATTGTGATTACATGGGCAGTGAATATTGTGATGACAGGGGTTCATGGAGCACTGTGCTGACAAGTGTCATGGAACATTGTGATGACAGGGTTCATGGAGCATTGTGATGAGACGGGACTTGGAGCATTGTGATGACAGGGGTCATGGGGCATTGTGATGACAGTGGTCATGGAGCATTGTGATGAAAGGGGTCATGGAGCACTGTGATCACAGGGGCCATGTATAATTGTGATGACAAAGGCCATGGAGCATTGTGATGACAGTTGTCATGGAGCATTGTGTTGAAAGGGGCATGGAGCATTGTGACGACAATGGTCATGGAGCATTGTGATGACTGGTATCATGGAGCATTGTTCTGAAAAAGGTCATGAGGCAGTGTAATGACAAGTATCATGGAGGATGTGATGAAAGGAGTCATGGAGCATTGTGATTAAATGGATCATGAGGCATTTTGATGACAAGAGTCATGGAACATTGTGATGACAGGGCTAATGGAGCATTGTGATGACAAGGGCTATGGAGCATTGTGATGACTGGGGTCATGGAGCATTGTGATGAAAGGGGTCATGGATCACTACAATGACATGGGTAATGGAGCATTGTGATGATATGAGCATGGAGCATTGTGATGACAGGGGCCAGGGAGCATTGAGATGACAAGGGCAGGGAAAATTGTGATGACAGCAGTCATGGATCATTGTGATGATACCTGTCATGGAATATTGTGCTGACAGGGGCTATAGAGCATTGTGATGACAGGTGTCATGTGGCATTGTGATGACAGTGGTCATAGAGCATGGTGATGACAGGGGTCAAGGAACATTGTGATGAAAGTGGTCATGGAGCATTGTGATGACACGGGCATGGAGCATTATGATGACAAGTGTTCTGGAGCATTGTGATGACAAGGGTATGGAACATTGTGATTACAGGAGACCAGGAGCATTGTGATTACATGGGCAGTGAATATTGTGATGACAGGGATCATGGAGCATTGTGATGAGAGGGGTCTTGGGGCAGTATGATGAGAGGCGTCATGGGGCATTGTGATGACAGCGGTCTTGGAGCATTGTGATGAAAGGTTTCATGGAGCATTGTTAATGCATAGGCCATGGAGCAATGAAATGACAGGGGTCAAGGAGCATTGTGATGTAAGTTGTCATGGAGCATTGTGATGACTATTGTCCATGAACATTATGATGACATTGTTCATGGAGCATTGTGATGACAGGTGTCATGTGGAATTGTGATGAGAGCGGTCATATAGAATTGTGATGAAAGGAATCAGGGAGGACTCTGATGACAGGGGCCGTGGAGCACTGTGATGACAGTGGTCATCTAGAATTGTGATGAAATATACCAGGGAGCATTGTGATGACAGGGGTCATGGATCACCGCAATTATAGAGGCCATGGAGCATTGTGAATACAAAGATCATGGAGCATTGAGATGACAGGGGTCACGGATCATTGTGATGACAAGGGTCCTGGAACCTTGTGATGACACGGTTCATGGAGCATTGTGATGACAAGGTTCTTCAAGCATTGTGATGACACGGGCATGGAGCATTATGATGACAAGAGTTCTGGAGCATTGTGATGACAAGGGTATGGAGCACTATGATTACAGGGGACCAGGAGCATTGTGATTACATGGGCAGTGAATATTGTGATGACAGGGGTTATGGAGCACTGTGATGACTAGTGTCATGGAACATTGTGATGACAGGGATCATGGAGCATTGTGATGAGAGGGGACTTAGAGCATTATGATGATAGGCGTCATGGGGCATTGTGATGACAGCGGTCTTGGAGCATTGTGATGAAATGGATCATGGAGCAATGTGATTACAGGAGCCATGGAGCATTGTGAATGCATAGGCCATGGAGCAATGAAATGACAGGGGTCAAGGAGCATTGTGATGTAAGTTGTCATGGAGCATTGTGATGACAAGTGTCCATGAACATTGTGATGACATGGTTCATGGAGCATTGTGATGACAAGTGCCATGGCGAATTGTGATGACAGGTGTCATGGGGCATTGTGATGACAGTGGTCATGTAGAATTGTAATGAAAGGTATCATGGAAGACTCTGACGACAGGGGCCGTGGAGCACTGTGATGACAGTGGTCATCTAGAATTGTGATGAAATATACCAGGGAGCATTGTGATGAAAGGGGTCATGGATCACCGCAATTATAGGGGCCAGGGAGCATTGTGAATACAAAGATCATGGAGCATTGAGATGACAGGGGTCATGGATCATTGTGATGACAAGGGTCCTGGAACCTTGTGATGACACGGTTCATGGAGCATTGTGATGACAAGGTTCTTCAAGCATTGTGATGAGACGGGCATGGAGCATTATGATGACAAGAGTTCTGGAGCATTGTGATGAAAAGGGTATGGAGCACTGTGATTACAGGGGACCAGGAGCATTGTGATGATAAAGGCCATGGAGCATTTTAATGAAAAGTGTCATGGAGAATTGTGATGAGACGGGCATGGAGCATTATGATGACAAGAGTTCTGGAGCATTGCGTTGACAAGGGAATGGAGCATTGTGATTACAGGGACCATGGAGGAGAGTGATGACATCTGTCATGGAACATTGTGCTGACAGGGGCCATGGAGCATTGTGATGACAGGTATAATGTGGCATTGTAATGACAGGGGTCATAGAGCATTGTGATGAAATGGATCATGGAGCAATGTGATTACAGGGACCATGTAGCATTGCGAATGCATAGGCTATGGAGCATTGTGATGACAGGAGTCAAGGAGCATTGTGATGTAAGTGGTCATGGATCATTGTGATGACAAGTGTCCTGGACCATTGTGATGACACGTGTCATGGAGCATTGTGATGGCAAGGGCCATGGCGAATTGTGATGACATGTGTCTTGGGGCATTGTGATGACAGTGGTCATCTAGAATTGTGATAAAAGGTATCATGGAGCACGGTGATGACAGGGGCCATGGAGTATTGTAATGACAAGGCCATGGAACATTGTGATGACAAGTATCATGGAGCTTTGTGATGACACGAGCATTCATCATTATGATGACAAGAGTTCTGGAGCATTGTGATTTCAAGGGCATGGAGCATTGTGATTACAGGGTCATGGAGCATTGTGATGACAACTGTCATGGAACATTGTGATGACAGGGTTCATGGAGCATTGGGATTAAAGGGGCCATGGAGCATTTTGATGACAAGGGCAGGCGAACATTTTGATTACATTGGTAATGGAGCATTGTGATGACATGGGCAGGGAACATTGTGAAGACAGGTGTAATGGAACATTGTGATTACAGGGGACATGGAGCATTTTGATGACATGGGCAGGCAACATTGTGATGACAGGTGTCATGGAGCATTGTGATGACAATTGTCATGGAACGTTGTGCTGACAGGGATCATGGAGCATTGTGATGAGACGGTCATTGGAGCATTGTGATGACAGGTGTACTGGAGCCTTCTGAGGAAAGGTGTCATGAGTCATTGTGATTACAGCGATCATGGAACATTGTGATGACAGTGGTCATGGAGCATTGTAATGACAGGGGCCATGGAGCATTGTGATGACAGGGGTCATGGGGCATTGTGATGACAGTGGTCATGGAGCATTGTGATGAAAGGGGTCATGGAGCACTGTGATCACAGGGGCCATGTATAATTGTGATGACAAAGACCATGGAGCATGGTGATGACAGTTGTCATGGAGCATTGTGTTGAAAGGGGCATGGAGCATTGTGACGACAATGGTCATGGAGCATTGTGATGAATGGTATCATGGAGCATTGTTCTGAAAAAGGTCATGGGGCAGTGTAATGACAAGTATCATGGAGGATGTGATGAAAGGAGTCATGGAGCATTGTGATTAAATGGATCATGAGGCATTTTGAAGACAAGAGTCATGGATCATTGTGATGACAGGGCTAATGGAGCATTGTGATGACAAGGGCTATGGAGCATTGTGATGACTGGGGTCATGGAGCATTGTGATGAAAGGGGTCATGGATCACTACGATGACATGGGTAATGGAGCATTGTGATGATATGAGCATGGAGCATTGTGATGACAGGGGCCAGGGAGCATTGAGAATGACAAGGGCAGGGAACATTGTGATGACAGCAGTCATGGATCATTGTGATGATACCTGTCATGGAACATTGTGCTGACAGGGGCTATAGAGCATTGTGATGACAGGTGTCATGTGGCATTGTGATGACAGTAGTCATAGAGCATTGTGATGACAGGGGTCAAGGAGCATTGTGATGAAGTGGTCATGGAGCACTGTGATGACACGGGCATGGAGAATTATGATGACAAGAGTTCTGGAGCATTGTGATGACAAGCGTATGGAGCATTGTGATTACAGGGGACCAGGAGCATTGTGATTACATGGGCAGTGAATATTGTGATGACAGGGGTCATGGAGCACTGTGATGACTAGTGTCATGGAACATTGGGAGGACAGGGATCATGGAGCATTGTGATAAGAGTGGCCTTGGAGCATTATGATGATAGGCATCATGGGGCATTGTGATGACAGCGGTCTTGGAGCATTGTGATGAAAGGGATCATGGAGCAATGTGATTACAGAAGCCAGGGAGCATTGTGAATGCATAGGCCATGGAGCAATGAAATGACAGGGGTCAAGGAGCATTGTGATGTAAGTTGTCATGGAGCATTGTGATGACAAGTGTCCATGAACATTGTGATGACATGGTTCATGGAGCATTGTGATGACAGGTGTCATGTGGAATTGTGATGAGAGCGGTCATATAGAATTGTGATGAAAGGTATCAGGGAGGACTCTGATGACAGGGGCCGTGGAGCACTGTGATGACAGTGGTCATCTAGAATTGTGATGAAATATACCAAGGAGCATTGTGATGACAGGGGTCATGGATCACCGCAATTATAGGGGCCATGGAGCATTGTGAATACAAAGATCATGGAGCATTGAGATGACAGGGGTCACGGATCATTGTGATGACAAGGGTCCTGGAACCTTGTGATGACACGGTTCATGGAGCATTGTGATGACAAGGTTCTTCAAGCATTGTGATGACACGGGCATGGAGCATTATGATGACAAGAGTTCTGGAGCATTGTGATGACTGGTATCATGGAGCATTGTTCTGAAAAAGGTCATGGGGCAGTGTAATGACAAGTATCATGGAGGATGTGATGAAAGGAGTCATGGAGCATTGTGATTAAATGGATCATGAGGCATTTTGATGACAAGAGTCATGGAACTTTGTGATGACAGGGCTAATGGAGCATTGTGATGACAAGGGCTATGGAGCATTGGGATGACAGGTGTCATGCAGCATTGTGATGAAAGGTGTCATGGATCACTACGATGACATGGGTAATGGAGCATTGTGATGATACGGGCATGGAGCATTGTGATGACAGGGGTCATGCAGCATTGTGATGACAGGGGCCATGCAGCATTTTGATGACATGGGCATGGAGCATAGTGATGACAAGAATTCTGGAGCATTTTGATGACAAGGGCATGGATCATTTTGATGACAGGGGCCATGAAGCATTGAGATGACAAGGGAATGGAGCATTGTGATGAAAGCGGTCCTGGAGAATTGTGAGGAAACGGGTCATGGATTATTGTGATGGAAGGGTTCCTGGAGCATTCTGATGACAAGTGCCATGGAGCATTTTAATGAAAGGGGTACTGGAGCATTGTACAGAAATGGTTCATGGATCATCGTGATTACACGGATCATGGAATATTGTGATGACAAGGGTTTCGGAGCATTGCGACGACAGGGGTCATGGAGCATTGTAATAGCAGGGGTGATGGGGCATTGTGATGACAGGGGCATGGAGCATTGTGATGACAGAAGTCATAGAATATTGTGATGACAAGGGCCATGGAGCATTGTCATGAAAGGTCTTATCTGGCATTGTGATGAGAGTGGTCATGGAGCATTGTGATAAAAGTTGTCCTGAAGCACTGTTATTACAGGGGCCATGTAGAATTTTGATGACAAAGGCCATGGAGCATTGTGATGACAGGCATCATGGAGCAATTTGATGAAAGTGGTCATGGAGCATTGTGATGAAATGCGCCATGGACCATTGTGAAGACAAGTGTCCTGGAGCATTGTGATGACAAGGGCCATGGCCAATTCTGATGACAGGTGTCATGGAGCATTGTGATGACAGTGGTCATCTATCATTATGATGAAAGGTATCACGGAGCACTGTGATGACAGGGGCCATGGAGCATTGTGATGACACGGGCATGGAGCATTATGATGAGAAGTGATCTGGAGCATTGCGATGACAAGGGTATGGAGCATTGTGATTACAGGGGCCAGGGAGCATTGAGATGACAAGGGCAGGGAACATTGTGATGAGAGTGGTCATGGATCATTGTGATGATATCTGTCATGGAACATTGTGCTGACAGGGGCCATAGAGCATTGTGATGACAGGTGTCGTGTGGCCTTGTGATGACAGTGGTCATAGAGCATTGTGATGAAAAGGGTCATGGAGCAATGTGATTACAGGGGCCATGGAGCATTGTGAATACATAGGCCATGGAGCATTGCGATGACAGGGGTCAAGGAGCATTGCGATGAAAGTGGTCATGGAGCATTGTGATGACACGAGCATGGAGCATTATGATGACAAGAGTTCTGGAGCATTGTGATGATAAGGGTATGGAGCATTGTGATTACAGGGGACCAGGATCATTGTGATTACATGGGCAGTGATTATTGTGATGACAGGGGTTCATGGAGCACTGTGATGACAAGTGTCATGGAACAGTGTGATGACAGGGTTCATGGAGCATTGTGATGAGAGGGGCCTTGGAGCATTATGAGGAAAGGCGTCATGGCGTATTGTGATGAGAGTGGTCATAGAACATTAGAATATTGTGATGAAAGGGATCATGGAGCAATGTGATTACAGGGGCCATGGAGCATTGTGAATGCATAGGCCATGGAGCAATGAAATGACAGGGGTCAAGGAGCATTGTGATGTAAGTTGTCATGGAGCATTGTCATGACTATTGTCCATGAACATTGTGATGACATGGTTCATGGAGCATTGTGATGACAAGTGCCATGGCGAATTGTGATGACAGGTGTCATGCGGCATTGTGAAGACAGTGGTCATGTAGAATTGTAATGAAAGGTATCATGGAGGACTCTGACAGCAGGGGCCGTGGAGCACTGTGATGACAGTGGTCATCTAGAATTGTGATGAAATATACCAGGGAGCATTGTGATGACAGGGGTCATGGATCACCACAATTATACGGGCCAGGGAGCATTGTGAATACAAAGATCATGGAGCATTGAGATGACAGGGGTCATGGATCATTGTGATGACAAGGGTCCTGGAACCTTGTGATGACACGGTTCATGGAGCATTGTGATGACAAGGTTCTTCAAGCATTGTGATGACACGGGTATGGAGCACTATGATTACAGGGGACCAGGAGCATTGTGATTACATGGGCAGTGAATATTGTGATGACAGGGGTCATGGAGCACTGTGATGACTAGTGTCATGGAACATTGTGATGACAGGGATCATGGAGCATTGTGATGAGAGGGGCCTTAGAGCATTATGAAGATAGGCGTCATGGGGCATTGTGATGACAGCGGTCTTGGAGCATTGTGATGAAAGGGATCATGGAGCAATGTGCTTACAGGAGCCATGGAGCATTGTGAATGCATAGGCCGTGGAGCAATGAAATGACAGGGGTCAAGGAGCATTGTGATGTAAGATGTCATGGAGCATTGTGATGACAAGTGTCCATGAACATTGTGATGACATGGTTCATGGAGCATTGTGGTGACAAGTGCCATGGCGAATTGTGATGACAGGTGTCATGGGGCATTGTGTTGAAAGGGGCATGGAGCATTGTGACGACAATGGTCATGGAGCATTGTGATGACTGGTATCATGGAGCATTGTTCTGAAAAAGGTCATGGGGCAGTGTAATGACAAGTATCATGGAGGATGTGATGAAAGGAGTCATGGAGCATTGTGATTAAATGGATCATGAGGCATTTTGATGACAAGAGTCATGGAACTTTGTGATGACAGGGCTAATGGAGCATTGTGATGACAAGGGCTATGGAGCATTGGGATGACAGGTGTCATGCAGCATTGTGATGAAAGGGGTCATGGATCACTACGATGACATGGGTAATGGAGCATTGTGATGATATGGGCATGGAGCATTGTGATAACAGGGGCCAGGGAGCATTGAGATGACAAGAGCAGGGAACATTCTGATGACAGCAGTCATGTATCATTGTGATGATACCTGTCATGGAACATTGTGCTGACAGGGGCTATAGAGCATTGTGATGACAAGTGTCATGTGGCATTGTGATGACAGTGGTCATAGAGCATTGTGATGACAGGGGTCAAGGAGCATAGTGATGAAAGGGGTCATGGAGCACTGTGATGCCACGGGC
This sequence comes from Balaenoptera borealis, assembly GCF_965194805.1. Taxonomy (NCBI): domain Eukaryota; kingdom Metazoa; phylum Chordata; class Mammalia; order Artiodactyla; family Balaenopteridae; genus Balaenoptera; species Balaenoptera borealis. Next base: position 782,576 of record NW_028123926.1, read on the forward strand.
ATGGAGCATTATGATGACAAGAGTTCTGGAGCATTGTGATGACAAGCGTATGGAGCATTGTGATTACAGGGGAACAGGAGCATTGTGATTACATGGGCAGTGAATATTGTGATGACAGGGGTCATGGAGCACTGTGATGACTAGTGTCATGGAACATTGTGATGACAGGGATCATGGAGTATTGTGATGAGAGGGGCCTTGGAGCATTATGATGATAGGCGCCATGGGGCATTGTGATGACAGCGGTCTTGGAGCATTGTGATGAAAGGGATCATGGAGCAATGTGATTACAGGAGCCATGGAGCATTGTGAATGCATAGGCCATGGATCAATGAAATGAGAGGGGTCAAGGAGCATTGTGATGTAAGTTGTCATGGAGCATTGTGATGACAAGTGTCCATGAATATTGTGATGACCTGGTTCATGGAGCATTGTGATGACAAGTGCCATGGCGAATTGTGATGACAGGTGTCATGGGGCATTATGATAACAGTGGTCATGTAGAATTGTAATGAAAGGTATCATGGAGGACTCTGACGACAGGGGCCATGGAGCACTGTGATGACAGTGGTCATCTAGAATTGTGATGAAATATACCAGGCAGCATTGTGATGACAGGGGTCATGGATCACCGCAATTATAGGGGCCATGGAGCATTGTGAATACAAAGATCATGGAGCATTGAGATGACAGGGGTCATGGATCATGTGATGACAAGGGTCCGGGAACCTTGTGATGACACGGTTCATGGAGCATTGTGATGACAAGGTTCTTCAAGCATTGTGATGACATGGGCATGGAGCATTATGATGACAAGAGTTCTGGAGCATTGTGATGAAAAGGGTATGGAGCACTGTGATTACAGGGGACCAGGAGCATTGTGATTACATGGGCAGTGAATATTGTGATGACAGGGGTTCATGGAGCACTGTGATGACAAGTGTCATGGAACATTGTGATGACAGGGTTCATGGAGCATTGTGATGAGAGGGGCCTTGGAGCATTATGATGATAGGCGTCATGGGGTATTGTGATGAGAGTGGTCATAGAACATCGTGATGAAAGGGCTCATGGAGCAATGTGATTACAGGGGCCATGGAGCATTTTGAATGCATAGGCCATGGAGCAGTGTGATGACAGGGGTCATGGATCATTGTGATGACAAGTGTCCTGGACCATTGTGATGACACGGGTCATGGAGCATTGTGATGGCAAGGGCCATGGCGAATTGTGATGACATGTGTCTTGGGGCATTGTGATGACAGTGGTCATCTAGAATTGTGATAAAAGGTATCATGGAGCACTGTGATGACAGGGGCCATGGAGTATTGTAATGACAAGGCCATGGAACATTGTGATGACAAGTATCATGGAGCTTTGTGATGACACGAGCATTCATCATTATGATGACAAGAGTTCTGGAGCATTGTGATTTCAAGGGCATGGAGCATTGTGATTACAGGGTCATGGAGCATTGTGATGACAACTGTCATGGAACATTGTGATGACAGGGTTCATGGAGCATTGGGATTAAAGGGGCCATGGAGCATTTTGATGACAAGGGCAGGCGAACATTTTGATTACATTGGTAATGGAGCATTGTGATGACATGGGCAGGGAACATTGTGAAGACAGGTGTAATGGAACTTTGTGATTACAGGGGACATGGAGCATTTTGATGACATGGGCAGGCAACATTGTGATGACAGGTGTCATGGAGCATTGTGATGACAATTGTCATGGAACGTTGTGCTGACAGGGATCATGGAGCATTGTGATGAGACGGTCATTGGAGCATTGTGATGACAGGTGTACTGGAGCCTTCTGAGGAAAGGTGTCATGAGTCATTGTGATTACAGCGATCATGGAACATTGTGATGACAGTGGTCATGGAGCATTGTAATGACAGGGGCCATGGAGCATTGTGATGACAGGGGTCATGGGGCATTGTGATGACAGTGGTCATGGAGCATTGTGATGAAAGGGGTCATGGAGCACTGTGATCACAGGGGCCATGTATAATTGTGATGACAAAGACCATGGAGCATTGTGATGACAGTTGTCATGGAGCATTGTGTTGAAAGGGGCATGGAGCATTGTGACGACAATGGTCATGGAGCATTGTGATGACTGGTATCATGGAGCATTGTTCTGAAAAAGGTCATGGGGCAGTGTAATGACAAGTATCATGGAGGATGTGATGAAAGGAGTCATGGAGCATTGTGATTAAATGGATCATGAGGCATTTTGATGACAAGAGTCATGGATCATTGTGATGATAGGGCTAATGGAGCATTGTGATGACAAGGGCTATGGAGCATTGTGATGACTGGGGTCATGGAGCATTGTGATGAAAGGGGTCATGGATCACTACGATGACATGGGTAATGGAGCATTGTGATGATATGAGCATGGAGCATTGTGATGACAGGGGCCAGGGAGCATTGAGAATGACAAGGGCAGGGAACATTGTGATGACAGCAGTCATGGATCATTGTGATGATACCTGTCATGGAACATTGTGCTGACAGGGGCTATAGAGCATTGTGATGACAGGTGTCATGTGGCATGGTGATGACAGTGGTCATAGAGCATTGTGATGACAGGGGTCAAGGAGCATTGTGATGAAAGTGGTCATGGAGCACTGTGATGACACGGGCATGGAGAATTATGATGACAAGAGTTCTGGAGCATTGTGATGACAAGCGTATGGAGCATTGTGATTACAGGGGACCAGGAGCATTGTGATTACATGGGCAGTGAATATTGTGATGACAGGGGTCATGGAGCACTGTGATGACTAGTGTCATGGAACATTGGGAGGACAGGGATCATGGAGCATTGTGATAAGTGTGGCCTTGGAGCATTATGATGATAGGCATCATGGGGCATTGTGATGACAGCGGTCTTGGAGCATTGTGATGAAAGGGATCATGGAGCAATGTGATTACAAAAGCCATGGAGCATTGTGAATGCATAGGCCATGGAGCAATGAAATGACAGGGGTCAAGGAGCATTGTGATGTAAGTTGTCATGGAGCATTGTGATGACAAGTGTCCATGAACATTGTGATGACATGGTTCATGGAGCATTGTAATGACAGGTGTCATGTGGAATTGTGATGAGAGCAGTCATATAGAATTGTGATGAAAGGTATCAGGGAGGACTCTGATGACAGGGGCCGTGGAGCACTGTGATGACAGTGGTCATCTAGAATTGTGATGAAATATACCAGGGAGCATTGTGATGACAGGGGTCATGGATCACCGCAATTATAGGGGCCATGGAGCATTGTGAATAAAAAGATCATGGAGCATTGAGATGACAGGGGTCACGGATCATTGTGATGACAAGTGTCCTGGAACCTTGTGATGACACGGTTCATGGAGCATTGTGATGACAAGGTTCTTCAAGCATTGTGATGACACGGGCATGGAGCATTATGATGACAAGAGTTCTGGAGCATTGTGATGACAAGTGTATGGAGCACTATGATTACAGGGGACCAGGAGCATTGTGATTACATGGGCAGTGAATATTGTGATGACAGGGGTCATGGAGCACTGTGATGACTAGTGTCATGGAACATTGTGATGACAGGGATCATGGAGCATTGTAATGAGAGGGGCCTTAGAGCATTATGAAGATAGGCGTCATGGGGCATTGTGATGACAGCGGTCTTGGAGCATTGTGATGAAAGGGATCATGGAGCAATGTGATTACAGGAGCCATGGAGCATTGTGAATGCATAGGCCGTGGAGCAATGAAATGACAGGGGTCAAGGAGCATTGTGATGTAAGATGTCATGGAGCATTGTGATGACAAGTGTCCATGAACATTGTGATGACATGGTTCATGGAGCATTGTGATGACAAGTGCCATGGCGAATTGTGATGACAGGTGTCATGGGGCATTGTGTTGAAAGGGGCATGGAGCATTGTGACGACAATGGTCATGGAGCATTGTGATGACTGGTATCATGGAGCATTGTTCTGAAAAAGGTCATGGGGCAGTGTAATGACAAGTATCATGGAGGATGTGATGAAAGGAGTCATGGAGCATTGTGATTAAATGGATCATGAGGCATTTTGATGACAAGAGTCATGGAACATTGTGATGACAGGGCTAATGGAGCATTGTGATGACAAGGGCTATGGAGCATTGTGATGACAAGGGGTATGGAGCATTGGGATGACAGGTGTCATGCAGCATTGTGATGAAAGGGGTCATGGATCACTACGATGACATGGGTAATGGAGCATTGTGATGATATGGGCATGGAGCATTGTGATAACAGGGGCCAGGGAGCATTGAGATGACAAGAGCAGGGAACATTCTGATGACAGCAGTCATGTATCATTGTGATGATACCTGTCCTGGAACATTGTGCTGACAGGGGCTATAGAGCATTGTGAAGACAAGTGTCATGTGGCATTGTGATGACAGTGGTCATAGAGCATTGTGATGCAAAGGATCATGGAGCAATGTGATTACAGGTGTCATGTGGCATTGTGATGACAGTGGTCATAGAGCATTGTGATGACAGGGGCATGGAGCATTATGATGACAAGAGTTCTGGAGCATTGTGATGACAAGGGTATGGAGCATTGTGATTACAGGGGAACAGGAGCATTGTGATTACATGGGCAGTGAATATTGTGATGACAGGGGTCATGGAGCACTGTGATGACTAGTGTCATGGAACATTGTGATGACAGGGATCATGGAGTATTGTGATGAGAGGGGCCTTGGAGCATTATGATGATAGGCGTCATGGGGCATTGTGATGAGAGGGGCCTTGGAGCATTATGATGATAGGCGTCATGGGGCATTGTGATGACAGCGGTCTTGGAGCATTGTGATGAAAGGGATCATGGAGCAATGTGATTACAGGAGCCATGGAGCATTGTGAATGCATAGGCCATGGATCAATGAAATGACAGGGGTCAAGGAGCATTGTGATGTAAGTTGTCATGGAGCATTGTGATGACAAGTGTCCATGAATATTGTGATGACCTGGTTCATGGAGCATTGTGATGACAGGTGTCATGGGGCATTGTGATAACAGTGGTCATGTAGAATTGTAATGAAAGGTATCATGGAGGACTCTGACGACAGGGGCCGTGGAGCACTGTGATGACAGTGGTCATCTAGAATTGTGATGAAATATACCAGGGAGCATTGTGATGACAGGGGTCATGGATCACCGCAATTATAGGGGCCATGGAGCATTGTGAATACAAAGATCATGGAGCATTGAGATGACAGGGGTCATGGATCATGTGATGACAAGGGTCCTGGAACCTTGTGATGACACGGTTCATGGAGCATTGTGATGACAAGGTTCTTCAAGCATTGTGATGACATGGGCATGGAGCATTATGATGACAAGAGTTCTGGATCATTGTGATGAAAAGGGTATGGAGCACTGTGATTACAGGGGACCAGGAGCATTGTGATTACATGGGCAGTGAATATTGTGATGACAGGTGTTCATGGAGCACTGTGATAACAAGTGTCATGGAACATTGTGATGACAGGGTTCATGGAGCATTGTGATGAGAGGGGCCTTGGAGCATTATGATGATAGGCGTCATGGGGTATTGTGATGAGAGTGGTCATAGAACATTGTGATGAAAGGGATCATGGAGCAATGTGATTACAGGGGCCATGGAGCATTTTGAATGCATAGGCCATGGAGCAGTGTGATGACAGGGGTCATGGAGCATTGTGATGAATGTGGTCATAGTTCATTGTGATGATAAGTGTCCAGGAATATTGTGATGACATGGATCATGGAGCATTGTGATGACAAGGGCCATGGCGAATTGTGATGACAGGTGTCATGGGGCATTGTGATGACAGTGGTCATCGAGAATTATGAGGAAAGGTAACATGGAGCACTGTGATAACAGGGGCCATGGAGCATTGTGATGACAAAGGCCATGGAGCATTTTGATGACAAGTGTCATGGAGCATTGTGATGAGACGGGCATGGAGCATTATGATGCCCAGAGTTCTGGAGCATTGTGGTGACAAGGGCATGGAGCATTGTGATGACAAGGGCCATGGCCAATTCTGATGACAGGTGTCCTCGGGCATTGTGATGACAGAGGTTATCTAGCATTGTGATGAAAGGTACCATGGATCACTGTGATAACAGGGGCCATGGAGCATTGTGATGATAAAGGCCATGGAGCATTTCAATGAAAAGTGTCATGGAGAATTGTGATGAGACGGGCATGGAGCATTATGATGACAAGAGTTCTGGAGCATTGTGTTGACAAGGGAATGGAGCATTGTGATTACAGGGACCATGGAGGAGAGTGATGACATCTGTCATGGAACATTGTGCTGACAGGGGCCATGGAGCATTGTGATGACAGGTATAATGTGGCATTGTAATGACAGGGGTCATAGAGCATTGTGATGAAATGGATCATGGAGCAATGTGATTACAGGGACCATGTAGCATTGCGAATGCATAGGCTATGGAGCATTGTGATGACAGGAGTCAAGGAGCATTGTGATGTAAGTGGTCATGGATCATTGTGATGACAAGTGTCCTGGACCATTGTGATGACACGGGTCATGGAGCATTGTGATGGCAAGGGCCATGGCGAATTGTGATGACATGTGTCTTGGGGCATTGTGATGACAGTGGTCATCTAGAATTGTGATAAAAGGTATCATGGAGCACTGTGATGACAGGGGCCATGGAGTATTGTAATGACAAGGCCATGGAACATTGTGATGACAAGTATCATGGAGCTTTGTGATGACACGAGCATTCATCATTATGATGACAAGAGTTCTGGAGCATTGTGATTTCAAGGGCATGGAGCATTGTGATTACAGGGTCATGGAGCATTGTGATGACAACTGTCATGGAACATTGTGATGACAGGGTTCATGGAGCATTGGGATTAAAGGGGCCATGGAGCATTTTGATGACAAGGGCAGGCGAACATTTTGATTACATTGGTAATGGAGCATTGTGATGACATGGGCAGGGAACATTGTGAAGACAGGTGTAATGGAACATTGTGATTACAGGGGACATGGAGCATTTTGATGACATGGGCAGGCAACATTGTGATGACAGGTGTCATGGAGCATTGTGATGACAATTGTCATGGAACATTGTGCTGACAGGGATTATGGAGCATTGTGATGAGACGGTCATTGGAGCATTGTGATGACAGGCGTACTGGAGCCTTCTGAGGAAAGGTGTCATGAGTCATTGTGATTACAGCGATCATGGAACATTGTGATGACAGTGGTCATGGAGCATTGTAATGACAGGGGCCATGGAGCATTGTGATGACAGGGGTCATGGGGCATTGTGATGACAGTGGTCATGGAGCATTGTGATGAAAGGGGTCATGGAGCACTGTGATCACAGGGGCCATGTATAATTGTGATGACAAAGACCATGGAGCATGGTGATGACAGTTGTCATGGAGCATTGTGTTGAAAGGGGCATGGAGCATTGTGACGACAATGGTCATGGAGCATTGTGATGACTGGTATCATGGAGCATTGTTCTGAAAAAGGTCATGGGGCAGTGTAATGACAAGTATCATGGAGGATGTGATGAAAGGAGTCATGGAGCATTGTGATTAAATGGATCATGAGGCATTTTGATGACAAGAGTCATGGATCATTGTGATGACAGGGCTAATGGAGCATTGTGATGACAAGGGCTATGGAGCATTGTGATGACTGGGGTCATGGAGCATTGTGATGAAAGGGGTCATGGATCACTACGATGACATGGGTAATGGAGCATTGTGATGATATGAGCATGGAGCATTGTGATGACAGGGGCCAGGGAGCATTGAGAATGACAAGGGCAGGGAACATTGTGATGACAGCAGTCATGGATCATTGTGATGATACCTGTCATGGAACATTGTGCTGACAGGGGCTATAGAGCATTGTGATGACAGGTGTCATGTGGCATTGTGATGACAGTGGTCATAGAGCATTGTGATGACAGGGGTCAAGGAGCATTGTGATGAAAGTGGTCATGGAGCACTGTGATGACACGGGCATGGAGAATTATGATGACAAGAGTTCTGGAGCATTGTGATGACAAGTGTATGGAGCATTGTGATTACAGGGGACCAGGAGCATTGTGATTACATGGGCAGTGAATATTGTGATGACAGGGGTCATGGAGCACTGTGATGACTAGTGTCATGGAACATTGGGAGGACAGGGATCATAGAGCATTGTGATAAGAGTGGCCTTGGAGCATTATGATGATAGGCATCATGGGGCATTGTGATGACAGCGGTCTTGGAGCATTGTGATGAAAGGGATCATGGAGCAATGTGATTACAGAAGCCATGGAGCATTGTGAATGCATAGGCCATGGAGCAATGAAATGACAGGGGTCAAGGAGCATTGTGATGTAAGTTGTCATGGAGCATTGTGATGACAAGTGTCCATGAACATTGTGATGACATGGTTCATGGAGCATTGTGATGACAGGTGTCATGTGGAATTGTGATGAGAGCGGTCATATAGAATTGTGATGAAAGGTATCAGGGAGGACTCTGATGACAGGGGCCGTGGAGCACTGTGATGACAGTGGTCATCTAGAATTGTGATGAAATATACCAGGGAGCATTGTGATGACAGGGGTCATGGATCACCGCAATTATAGGGGCCATGGAGCATTGTGAATACAAAGATCATGGAGCATTGAGATGACAGGGGTCACGGATCATTGTGATGACAAGGGTCCTGGAACCTTGTGATGACACGGTTCATGGAGCATTGTGATGACAAGGTTCTTCAAGCATTGTGATGACACGGGCATGGAGCATTATGATGACAAGAGTTCTGGAGCATTGTGATGACAAGGGTATGGAGCACTATGATTACAGGGGACCAGGAGCATTGTGATTACATGGGCAGTGAATATTGTGATGACAGGGGTCATGGAGCACTGTGATGACTAGTGTCATGGAACATTGTGATGACAGGGATCATGGAGCATTGTGATGAGAGGGGCCTTAGAGCATTATGAAGATAGGCGTCATGGGGCATTGTGATGACAGCGGTCTTGGAGCATTGTGATGAAAGGGATCATGGAGCAATGTGATTACAGGAGCCATGGAGCATTGTGAATGCATAGGCCGTGGAGCAATGAAATGACAGGGGTCAAGGAGCATTGTGATGTAAGATGTCATGGAGCATTGTGATGACAAGTGTCCATGAACATTGTGATGACATGGTTCATGGAGCTTTGTGATGACAAGTGCCATGGCGAATTGTGATGACAGGTGTCATGGGGCATTGTGTTGAAAGGGGCATGGAGCATTGTGACGACAATGGTCATGGAGCATTGTGATGACTGGTATCATGGAGCATTGTTCTGAAAAAGGTCATGGGGCAGTGTAATGACAAGTATCATGGAGGATGTGATGAAAGGAGTCATGGAGCATTGTGATTAAATGGATCATGAGGCATTTTGATGACAAGAGTCATGGAACTTTGTGATGACAGGGCTAATGGAGCATTGTGATGACAAGGGGTATGGAGCATTGGGATGACAGGTGTCATGCAGCATTGTGATGAAAGGGGTCATGGATCACTACGATGACATGGGTAATGGAGCATTGTGATGATATGGGCATGGAGCATTGTGATAACAGGGGCCAGGGAGCATTGAGATGACAAGAGCAGGGAACATTCTGATGACAGCAGTCATGTATCATTGTGATGATACCTGTCATGGAACATTGTGCTGACAGGGGCTATAGAGCATTGTGATGACAAGTGTCATGTGGCATTGTGTTGACAGTGGTCATAGAGCATTGTGATGAAAAGGATCATGGAGCAATGTGATTACAGGTGTCATGTGGCATTGTGATGACATTGGTCATAGAGCATTGTGATGACAGGGGTCAAGGAGCATTGTGATGAAAGTGGTCATGGAGCACTGTGATGACACGGGCATGGAGCATTATGATGACAAGAGTTCTGGAGCATTGTGATGACAAGCGTATGGAGCATTGTGATTACAGGGGAACAGGAGCATTGTGATTACATGGGCAGTGAATATTGTGATGACAGGGGTCATGGAGCACTGTGATGACTAGTGTCATGGAACATTGTGATGACAGGGATCATGGAGTATTGTGATGAGAGGGGCCTTGGAGCATTATGATGATAGGCGTCATGGGGCATTGTGATGACAGCGGTCTTGGAGCATTGTGATGAAAGGGATCATGGAGCAATGTGATTACAGGAGCCATGGAGCATTGTGAATGCATAGGCCATGGATCAATGAAATGACAGGGGTCAAGGAGCATTGTGATGTAAGTTGTCATGGAGCATTGTGATGACAAGTGTCCATGAATATTGTGATGACCTGGTCCATGGAGCATTGTGATGACAAGTGCCATGGCGAATTGTGATGACAGGTGTCATGGGGCATAGTGATGAGATGGTCATTGGAGCATTGTGATGACAGGCGTACTGGAGCCTTCTGAGGAAAGGTGTCATGGGTCATTGTGATTACAGCGATCATGGAACATTGTGATGACAGTGGTCATGGAGCATTGTAATGACAGGGGCCATGGAGCATTGTGATGACAGGGGTCATGGGGCATTGTGATGACAGTGGTCATGGAGCATTGTGATGAAAGGGGTCATGGAGCACTGTGATCACAGGGGCCATGTATAATTGTGACGACAAAGACCATGGAGCATTGTGATGACAGTTGTCATGGAGCATTGTGTTGAAAGGTGCATGGAGCATTGTGACGACAATGGTCATGGAGCATTGTGATGACTGGTATCATGGAGCATTGTTCTGAAAAAGGTCATGGGGCAGTGTAATAACAAGTATCATGGAGGATGTGATGAAAGGAGTCATGGAGCATTGTGATTAAATGGATCATGAGGCATTTTGATGACAAGAGTCATGGATCATTGTGATGACAGGGCTAATGGAGCATTGTGATGACAAGGGCTATGGAGCATTGTGATGACTGGGGTCATGGAGCATTGTGATGAAAGGGGTCATGGATCACTACGATGACATGGGTAATGGAGCATTGTGATGATATGAGCATGGAGCATTGTGATGACAGGGGCCAGGGAGCATTGAGAATGACAAGGGCAGGGAACATTGTGATGACAGCAGTCATGGATCATTGTGATGATACCTGTCATGGAACATTGTGCTGACAGGGGCTATAGAGCATTGTGATGACAGGTGTCATGTGGAATTGTGATGACAGTGGTCATAGAGCATTGTGATGACAGGGGTCAAGGAGCATTGTGATGAAAGTGGTCATGGAGCACTGTGATGACACGGGCATGGAGCATTATGATGAAAAGAGTTCTGGAGCATTGTGATGACAAGGGTATGGAGCATTGTGATTACAGGGGAGCAGGAGCATTGTGATTACATGGGCAGTGAATATTGTGATGACAGGGGTCATGGAGCACTGTGATGACAAGTGTCATGGAACATTGTGATGACAGGGATCATGGAGCATTGTGATGAGAGGGACCTTGGAGCATTATGATGATAGGCGTCATGGGGCATTGTGATGACAGCGGTCTTGGAGCATTGTGATGAAAGGGATCATGGAGCAATGTGATTACAGGAGCCATGGAGCATTGTGAATGCATAGGCCATGGAGCAATGGAATGACAGGGGTCATGGAGCATTGTGATGAATGTGGTCATAGTTCATTGTGATGATAAGTGTCCAGGAACATTGTGATGACATGGATCATGGAGCATTGTGATGACAAGGGCCATGGCGAATTGTGATGACAGGTGTCATGGGGCCTTGTGATGACAGTGGTCATCTAGAATTGTGATGAAAGGTAACATGGAGCACTATGATAACAGGGGCCATGGAGCATTGTGATGACAAAGGCCATGGAGCATTCTGATGACAAGTGTCATGGAGCATTGTGATGAGACGGGCATGGAGCATTATGATGCCCAGAGTTCTGGAGCATTGTGGTGACAAGGGCATGGAGCATTGTGATGACAAGGGCCATGGCCAATTCTGATGACAGGTGTCCTCGGGCATTGTGATGACAGAGGTTATCTAGCATTGTGATGAAAGGTACCATGGATCACTGTGATAACAGGGGCCATGGAGCATTGTGATGATAAAGGCCTTGGAGCATTTTAATGAAAAGTGTCATGGAGAATTGTGATGAGACGGGCATGGAGCATTATGATGACAAGAGTTCTGGAGCATTGCGTTGACAAGGGAATGGAGCATTGTGATTACAGGGACCATGGAGGAGAGTGATGACATTTGTCATGGAACATTGTGCTGACAGGGGCCATGGACCATTGTGATGACAGGTATAATGTGGCATTGTAATGACAGGGGTCATAGAGCATTGTGATGAAATGGATCATGGAGCAATGTGATTACAGGGACCATGTAGCATTGCGAATGCATAGGCTATGGAGCATTGTGATGACAGGAGTCAAGGAGCATTGTGATGTAAGTGGTCATGGATCATTGTGATGACAAGTGTCCTGGACCATTGTGATGACACAGGTCATGGAGCATTGTGATGGCAAGGGCCATGGCGAATTGTGATGACATGTGTCTTGGGGCATTGTGATGACAGTGGTCATCTAGAATTGTGATAAAAGGTATCATGGAGCACGGTGATGACAGGGGCCATGGAGTATTGTAATGACAAGGCCATGGAACATTGTGATGACAAGTATCATGGAGCTTTGTGATGACACGAGCATTCATCATTATGATGACAAGAGTTCTGGAGCATTGTGATGACAAGGGCATGGAGCATTGTGATTACAGGGTCATGGAGCATTGTGATGACAACTGTCATGGAACATTGTGATGACAGGGTTCATGGAGCATTGTGATTAAAGGGGCCATGGAGCATTTTGATGACAAGGGCAGGCGAACATTTTGATTACATTGGTAATGGAGCATTGTGATGACATGGGCAGGGAACATTGTGAAGACAGGTGTAATGGAACATTGTGATTACAGGGGACATGGAGCATTTTGATGACATGGGCAGGCAACATTGTGATGACAGGTGTCATGGAGCATTGTGATGACAATTGTCATGGAACGTTGTGCTGACAGGGATCATGGAGCATTGTGATGAGACGGTCATTGGAGCATTGTGATGAGAGGCGTACTGGAGCCTTCTGAGGAAAGGTGTCATGAGTCATTGTGATTACAGCGATCATGGAACATTGTGATGACAGTGGTCATGGAGCATTGTAATGACAGGGGCCATGGAGCATTGTGATGACAGGGGTCATGGGGCATTGTGATGACAGTGGTCATGGAGCATTGTGATGAAAGGGGTCATGGAGCACTGTGATCACAGGGGCCATGTATAATTGTGATGACAAAGACCATGGAGCATTGTGATGACAGTTGTCATGGAGCATTGTGTTGAAAGGGGCATGGAGCATTGTGACGACAATGGTCATGGAACATTGTGATGACTGGTATCATGGAGCATTGTTCTGAAAAAGGTCATGGGGCAGTGTAATGACAAGTATCATGGAGGATGTGATGAAAGGAGTCATGGAGCATTGTGATTAAATGGATCATGAGGCATTTTGATGACAAGAGTCATGGAACATTGTGATGACAGGGCTAATGGAGCATTGTGATGACAAGAGCTATGGAGCTTTGTGATGACTGGGGTCATGGAGCATTGTGATGAAAGGGGTCATGGATCACTACGATGACATGGGTAATGGAGCATTGTGATGATATGAGCATGGAGCATTGTGATGACAGGGGCCAGGGAGCATTGAGAATGACAAGGGCAGGGAACATTGTGATGACAGCAGTCATGGATCATTGTGATGATACCTGTCATGGAACATTGTGCTGACAGGGGCTATAGAGCATTGTGATGACAGGTGTCATGTGGCATTGTGATGACAGTGGTCATAGAGCATTGTGATGACAGGGGTCAAGGAGCATTGTGATGACAAGGGCATGGAGCATTGTGATTACAGGGTCATGGAGCATTGTGATGACAACTGTCATGGAACATTGTGATGACAGGGTTCATGGAGCATTGTGATTAAAGGGACCATGGAGCATTTCGATGACAAGGGCAGGCGAACATTTTGACTACATTGGTAATGGAGCATTGTGATGACATGGGCAGGGAACATTGTGAAGACAGGTGTAATGGAACATTGTGATTACAGGGGACATGGAGCATTTTGATGACATTGGCAGGCAACAATGTGATGACAGGTGTCATGGAGCATTTTGATGACAATTGTCATGGAATGTTGTGCTGACAGGGATCATGGAACAATGTGCTTACAGGAGCCATGGAGCATTGTTAATGCATAGGCCATGGAGCAATGAAATGACAGGTGTCAAGGAGCATTGTGATGTAAGATGTCATGGAGCACTGTGATGACAAGTGTCCATGAACATTGTGATGACATGGTTCATGGAGCATTGTGATGACAAGTGCCATGGCGAATTGTGATGACAGGTGTCATGGGGCTTTGTGATGACAGTGGTCATGTAGAATTGTAATGACAGGGGCCATGGAGCATTGTGATGACAGGGGTCATGGGGCATTGTGATGACAGTGGTCATGGAGCATTGTGATGAAAGGGGTCATGGAGCACTGTGATCACAGGGGCCATGTATAATTGTGATGACAAAGGCCATGGAGCATTGTGATGACAGTTGTCATGGAGCATTGTGTTGAAAGGGGCATGGAGCATTGTGACGACAATGGTCATGGAGCATTTTGATGACTGGTATCATGGAGCATTGTTCTGAAAAAGGTCATGAGGCAGTGTAATGACAAGTATCATGGAGGATGTGATGAAAGGAGTCATGGAGCATTGTGATTAAATGGATCATGAGGCATTTTGATGACAAGAGTCATGGAACATTGTGATGACAGGGCTAATGGAGCATTGTGATGACAAGGGCTATGGAGCATTGTGATGACTGGGGTCATGGAGCATTGTGATGAAAGGGGTCATGGATCACTACAATGACATGGGTAATGGAGCATTGTGATGATATGAGCATGGAGCATTGTGATGACAGGGGCCAGGGAGCATTGAGATGACAAGGGCAGGGAAAATTGTGATGACAGCAGTCATGTATCATTGTGATGATACCTGTCATGGAATATTGTGCTGACAGGGGCTATAGAGCATTGTGATGACAGGTGTCATGTGGCATTGTGATGACAGTGGTCATAGAGCATGGTGATGACAGGGGTCAAGGAACATTGTGATGAAAGTGGTCATGGAGCATTGTGATGACACGGGCATGGAACATTATGATGACAAGTGTTCTGGAGCATTGTGATGACAAGGGTATGGAACATTGTGATTACAGGAGACCAGGAGCATTGTGATTACATGGGCAGTGAATATTGTGATGACAGGGGTCATGGAGCACTGTGATGACTAGTGTCATGGAACATTGTGATGACAGGGATCATGGAGCATTGTGATGAGAGGGGCCTTGGGGCAGTATGATGAGAGGCGTCATGGGGCATTGTGATGACAGCGGTCTTGGAGCATTGTGATGAAAGGTTTCATGGAGCAATGTGCTTACAGGAGCCATGGAGCATTGTTAATGCATAGGCCATGGAGCAATGAAATGACAGGGGTCAAGGAGCATTGTGATGTAAGATGTCATGGAGCATTGTGATGACAAGTGTCCATGAACATTGTGATGACATGGTTCATGGAGCTTTGTGATGACAAGTGCCATGGCGAATTGTGATGACAGGTGTCATGGGGCATTGTGTTGAAAGGGGCATGGAGCATTGTGACGACAATGGTCATGGAGGATTGTGATGACTGGTATCATGGAGCATTATCCTGAAAAAGGTCATGGGGCAGTGTAATGACAAGTATCATGGAGGATGTGATGAAAGGAGTCATGGAGCATTGTGATTAAATGGATCAGGAGGCATTTTGATGACAAGAGTCATGGAACATTGTGATGACAGGGCTAATGGAGCATTGTGATGACAAGGGCTATGGAGCATTGTGATGACAGGTGTCATGCAGCATTGTGATGAAAGGGGTCATGGATCACTACGATGACATGGGTAATGGAGCATTGTGATGATATGGGCATGGAGCATTGTGATAACAGGGGCCAGGGAGCATTGAGATGACAAGAGCAGGGAACATTCTTATGACAGCAGTCATGTATCATTGTGATGATACCTGTCATGGAACATTGTGCTGACAGGGGCTATAGAGCATTGTGATGACAGGTGTCATGTGGCATTGTGATGACAGTGGTCATAGAGCATTGTGATGAAAAGGATCATGGAGCAATGTGATTACAGGTGTCATGTGGCATTGTGATGACAGTGGTCATAGAGCATTGTGATGACAGGGGTCAAGGAGCATTGTGATGAAAGTGGTCATGGAGCACTGTGATGACACGGGCATGGAGCATTATGATGACAAGAGTTCTGGAGCATTGTGATGACAAGGGTATGGAGCATTGTGATTACAGGTGAACAGGAGGATTGTGATTACATGGGCAGTGAATATTGTGATGACAGGGGTCATGGAGCACTGTGATGACTAGTGTCATGGAACATTGTTGATGACAGGGATCATGGAGTATTGTGATGAGGGGGGCCTTGGAGCACTGTGATGATAGGCGCCATGGGGCATTGTGATGAGAGCGGTCTTGGAGCATTGTGATGAAAGGGATCATGGAGCAATGTGATTACAGGAGCCATGGAGCATTGTGAATGCATAGGCCATGGAGCAATGAAATGACAGGGGTCAAGGAGCATTGTGATGTAAGTTGTCATGGAGCATTGTGATGACAAGTGTCCATGAACATTGTGATGACATGGTTCATGGAACATTGTGATGACAAGTGCCATGGCGAATTGTGATGACAGGTGTCATGGTGCATTCTGATGACAGTGGTCATGTAGAATTGTAATGAAAGGTATCATGGAGGACTCTGACGACAGGGGCCGTGGAGCACTGTGATGACAGTGGTCATCTAGAATTGTGATGAAATATACCAGGGAGCATTGTGATGACAGGGGTCATGGATCACCGCAATTATAGGGGCCAGGGAGCATTGTGAATACAAAGATCATGGAGCATTGAGATGACAGGGGTCATGTTTCGTTGTGATGACAAGGGTCCTGGAACCTTGTGATGACACGGTTCATGGAGCATTGTGATGACAAGGTTCTTCAAGCATTGTGATGACACGGGCATGGAGCATTATGATGACAAGAGTTCTGGAGCATTGTGATGAAAAGGGTATGGAGCACTGTGATTACAGGAGACCAGGAGCATTGTGATTACATGGGCAGTGGATATTGTGATGACAGGGGTTCATGGAGCACTGTGATGACAAGTGTCATGGAACATTGTGATGACAGGGTTCATGGAGCATTGTGATGAGAGGGGCCTTGGAGCATTATGATGATACGCGTCATGGGGCCTTGTGATGACAGCGGTCTTGGAGCATTGTGATGAAAGGGATCATGGAGCAATGTGATTACAGGGGCCACGGAGCATTTTGAATGCATAGGCCATGGAGCAGTGTGATGACAGGGGTCATGGAGCATTGTGATGAATGTGGTCATAGTTCTTTGTGATGATAAGTGTCCAGGAACATTGTGATGACATGGATCATGGAGCATTGTGATGACAAGGGCCATGGCGAATTGTGATGACAGGTGTCATGGGGCCTTGTGATGACAGTGGTCATCTAGAATTGTGATGAAAGGTAACATGGAGCACTATGATAACAGGGGCCATGGAGCATTGTGATGACAAAGGCCATGGAGCATTTTGATGACAAGTGTCATGGAGCATTGTGATGAGACGGGCATGGAGCATTATGATGCCCAGAGTTCTGGAGCATTGTGGTGACAAGGGCATGGAGCATTGTGATGACAACGGCCATGGCCAATTCTGATGACAGGTGTCCTCGGGCATTGTGATGACAGAGGTTATCTAGCATTGTGATGAAAGGTACCATGGATCACTGTGATAACAGGGGCCATGGAGCATTGTGATGATAAAGGCCATGGAGCATTTTAATGAAAAGTGTCATGGAGAATTGTGATGAGACGGGCATGGAGCATTATGATGACAAGAGTTCTGGAGCATTGCGTTGACAAGGGAATGGAGCATTGTGATTACAGGGACCATGGAGGAGAGTGATGACATCTGTCATGGAACATTGTGCTGACAGGGGCCATGGAGCATTGTGATGACAGGTATAATGTGGCATTGTAATGACAGTGGTCATAGAGCATTGTGATGAAATGCATCATGGAGCAATGTGATTACAGGGACCATGTAGCATTGCGAATGCATAGGCTATGGAGCATTGTGATGACAGGAGTCAAGGAGCATTGTGATGGCAAGGGCCATGGCGAATTGTGATGACATGTGTCTTGGGGCATTGTGATGACAGTGGTCATCTAGAATTGTGATAAAAGGTATCATGGAGCACTGTGATGACAGGGGCCATGGAGTATTGTAATGACAAGGCCATGGAACATTGTGTTGACAAGAATCATGGAGCTTTGTGATGACACGAGCATTCATCATTATGATGACAAGAGTTCTGGAGCATTGTGATGACAAGGGCATGGAGCATTGTGATTACAGGGTCATGGAGCATTGTGATGACAACTGTCATGGAACATTGTGATGACAGGGTTCATGGAGCATTGTGATTAAAGGGGCCATGGAGCATTTTGATGACAAGGGCAGGCGAACATTTTGATTACATTGATAATGGAGCATTGTGATGACATGGGCAGGGAACATTGTGAAGACAGGTGTAATGGAACATTGTGATTACAGGGGACATGGAGCATTTTGATGACATGGGCAGGCAACATTGTGATGACAGGTGTCATGGAGCATTGTGATGACAATTGTCATGGAACGTTGTGCTGACAGGGATCATGGAGCATTGTGATGAGACGGTCATTGGAGCATTGTGATGACAGGCGTACTGGAGCCTTCTGAGGAAAGGTGTCATGAGTCATTTTGATTACAGCGATCATGGAACATTGTGATGACAGTGGTCATGGAGCATTGTAATGACAGGGGCCATGGAGCACTGTGATGACAGGGGTCATGGGGCATTGTGATGACAGTGGTCATGGAGCATTGTGATGAAAGGGGTCATGGAGCACTGTGATCACAGGGGCCATGTATAATTGTGATGACAAAGACCATGGAGCATTGTGATGACAGTTGTCATGGAGCATTGTGTTGAAAGGGGCATGGAGCATTGTGACGACAATGGTCATGGAGCATTGTGATGACTGGTATCATGGAGCATTGTTCTGAAAAAGGTCATGGGGCAGTGTAATGACAAGTATCATGGAGGATGTGATGAAAGGAGTCATGGAGCATTGTGATTAAATGGATCATGAGGCATTTTGATGACAAGAGTCATGGAACATTGTGATGACAGGGCTAATGGAGCATTGTGATGACAAGAGCTATGGAGCATTGTGATGACTGGGGTCATGGAGCATTGTGATGAAAGGGGTCATGGATCACTACGATGACATGGGTAATGGAGCATTGTGATGATATGAGCATGGAGCATTGTGATGACAGGGGGCCAGGGAGCATTGAGAATGACAAGGGCAGGGAACATTGTGATGACAGCAGTCATGGATCATTGTGATGATACCTGTCATGGAACATTGTGCTGACAGGGGCTATAGAGCATTGTGATGACAGGTGTCATGTGGCATTGTGATGACAGTGGTCATAGAGCATTGTGATGACAGTGGTCAAGGAGCATTGTGATGAAAGTGGTCATGGAGCACTGTGATGACACGGGAATGGAGCATTATGATGACAAGAGTTCTGGAGCATTGTGATGACAAGGGTATGGAGCATTGTGATTACAGGGGACCAGGAGCATTGTGATTACATGGGCAGTGAATATTGTGATGACAGGGGTCATGGAGCACTGTGATGACTAGTGTCATGGAACATTGTGATGACAGGGATCATGGAGCATTGTGATGAGAGGGGCCTTGGAGCATTATGATGATAGGCGTCATGGGGCATTGTGATGACAGCGGTCTTGGAGCATTGTGATGAAAGGGATCATGGAGCAATGTGATTACAGGAGCCATGGAGCATTGTGAATGCATAGGCCATGGAGCAATGGAATGACAGGGGTCAAGGAGCATTGTGATGTAAGTTGTCATGGAGCATTGTGATGACTATTGTCCATGAACATTGTGATGACATGGTTCATGGAGCATTGTGATGACAGGTGTCATGTGGAATTGTGATGAGAACGGTCATATAGAATTGTGATGAAAGGTATCAGGGAGGACTCTGATGACAGGGGCCGTGGAGCACTGTGATGACACTGGTCATCTAGAATTGTGATGAAATATACCAGGGAGCATTGTGATGACAGGGGTCATGGATCACCGCAATTATAGAGGCCATGGAGCATTGTGAATACAAAGATCATGGAGCATTGAGATGACAGGGGTCATGGATCATTGTGATGACAAGGGTCCTGGAACCTTGTGATGACACGGTTCATGGAGCATTGTGATGACAAGGTTCTTCAAGCATTGTGATGAGACGGGCATGGAGCATTATGATGACAAGAGTTATGGAGCATTGCGTTGACAAGGGAATGGAGCATTGTGATTACAGGGACCATGGAGGAGAGTGATGACATCTGTCATGGAATATTGGGCTGACAGGGGCCATGGAGCATTGTGATGACAGGTATAATGTGGCATTGTAATGACAGTGGTCATAGAGCATTGTGATGAAATGCATCATGGAGCAATGTGATTACAGGGACCATGTAGCATTGCGAATGCATAGGCTATGGAGCATTGTGATGACAGGAGTCAAGGAGCATTGTGATGTAAGTGGTCATGGATCATTGTGATGACAAGTGTCCTGGACCATTGTGATGACACAGGTCATGGAGCATTGTGATGGCAAGGGCCATGGCGAATTGTGATGACATGTGTCTTGGGGCATTGTGATGACAGTGGTCATCTAGAATTGTGATAAAAGGTATCATGGAGCACGGTGATGACAGGGGCCATGGAGTATTGTAATGACAAGGCCATGGAACATTGTGATGACAAGTATCATGGAGCTTTGTGATGACACGAGCATTCATCATTATGATGACAAGAGTTCTGGAGCATTGTGATGACAAGGGCATGGAGCATTGTGATTACAGGGTCATGGAGCATTGTGATGACAACTGTCATGGAACATTGTGATGACAGGGTTCATGGAGCATTGTGATTAAAGGGGCCATGGAGCATTTTGATGACAAGGGCAGGCGAACATTTTGATTACATTGGTAATGGAGCATTGTGATGACATGGGCAGGGAACATTGTGAAGACAGGTGTAATGGAACATTGTGATTACAGGGGACATGGAGCATTTTGATGACATGGGCAGGCAACATTGTGATGACAGGTGTCATGGAGCATTGTGATGACAATTGTCATGGAACGTTGTGCTGACAGGGATCATGGAGCATTGTGATGAGACGGTCATTGGAGCATTGTGATGAGAGGCGTACTGGAGCCTTCTGAGGAAAGGTGTCATGAGTCATTGTGATTACAGCGATCATGGAACATTGTGATGACAGTGGTCATGGAGCATTGTAATGACAGGGGCCATGGAGCATTGTGATGACAGGGGTCATGGGGCATTGTGATGACAGTGGTCATGGAGCATTGTGATGAAAGGGGTCATGGAGCACTGTGATCACAGGGGCCATGTATAATTGTGATGACAAAGACCATGGAGCATTGTGATGACAGTTGTCATGGAGCATTGTGTTGAAAGGGGCATGGAGCATTGTGACGACAATGGTCATGGAACATTGTGATGACTGGTATCATGGAGCATTGTTCTGAAAAAGGTCATGGGGCAGTGTAATGACAAGTATCATGGAGGATGTGATGAAAGGAGTCATGGAGCATTGTGATTAAATGGATCATGAGGCATTTTGATGACAAGAGTCATGGAACATTGTGATGACAGGGCTAATGGAGCATTGTGATGACAAGAGCTATGGAGCTTTGTGATGACTGGGGTCATGGAGCATTGTGATGAAAGGGGTCATGGATCACTACGATGACATGGGTAATGGAGCATTGTGATGATATGAGCATGGAGCATTGTGATGACAGGGGCCAGGGAGCATTGAGAATGACAAGGGCAGGGAACATTGTGATGACAGCAGTCATGGATCATTGTGATGATACCTGTCATGGAACATTGTGCTGACAGGGGCTATAGAGCATTGTGATGACAGGTGTCATGTGGCATTGTGATGACAGTGGTCATAGAGCATTGTGATGACAGGGGTCAAGGAGCATTGTGATGACAAGGGCATGGAGCATTGTGATTACAGGGTCATGGAGCATTGTGATGACAACTGTCATGGAACATTGTGATGACAGGGTTCATGGAGCATTGTGATTAAAGGGACCATGGAGCATTTCGATGACAAGGGCAGGCGAACATTTTGACTACATTGGTAATGGAGCATTGTGATGACATGGGCAGGGAACATTGTGAAGACAGGTGTAATGGAACATTGTGATTACAGGGGACATGGAGCATTTTGATGACATTGGCAGGCAACAATGTGATGACAGGTGTCATGGAGCATTTTGATGACAATTGTCATGGAATGTTGTGCTGACAGGGATCATGGAACAATGTGCTTACAGGAGCCATGGAGCATTGTTAATGCATAGGCCATGGAGCAATGAAATGACAGGTGTCAAGGAGCATTGTGATGTAAGATGTCATGGAGCACTGTGATGACAAGTGTCCATGAACATTGTGATGACATGGTTCATGGAGCATTGTGATGACAAGTGCCATGGCGAATTGTGATGACAGGTGTCATGGGGCTTTGTGATGACAGTGGTCATGTAGAATTGTAATGACAGGGGCCATGGAGCATTGTGATGACAGGGGTCATGGGGCATTGTGATGACAGTGGTCATGGAGCATTGTGATGAAAGGGGTCATGGAGCACTGTGATCACAGGGGCCATGTATAATTGTGATGACAAAGGCCATGGAGCATTGTGATGACAGTTGTCATGGAGCATTGTGTTGAAAGGGGCATGGAGCATTGTGACGACAATGGTCATGGAGCATTTTGATGACTGGTATCATGGAGCATTGTTCTGAAAAAGGTCATGAGGCAGTGTAATGACAAGTATCATGGAGGATGTGATGAAAGGAGTCATGGAGCATTGTGATTAAATGGATCATGAGGCATTTTGATGACAAGAGTCATGGAACATTGTGATGACAGGGCTAATGGAGCATTGTGATGACAAGGGCTATGGAGCATTGTGATGACTGGGGTCATGGAGCATTGTGATGAAAGGGGTCATGGATCACTACAATGACATGGGTAATGGAGCATTGTGATGATATGAGCATGGAGCATTGTGATGACAGGGGCCAGGGAGCATTGAGATGACAAGGGCAGGGAAAATTGTGATGACAGCAGTCATGTATCATTGTGATGATACCTGTCATGGAATATTGTGCTGACAGGGGCTATAGAGCATTGTGATGACAGGTGTCATGTGGCATTGTGATGACAGTGGTCATAGAGCATGGTGATGACAGGGGTCAAGGAACATTGTGATGAAAGTGGTCATGGAGCATTGTGATGACACGGGCATGGAACATTATGATGACAAGTGTTCTGGAGCATTGTGATGACAAGGGTATGGAACATTGTGATTACAGGAGACCAGGAGCATTGTGATTACATGGGCAGTGAATATTGTGATGACAGGGGTCATGGAGCACTGTGATGACTAGTGTCATGGAACATTGTGATGACAGGGATCATGGAGCATTGTGATGAGAGGGGCCTTGGGGCAGTATGATGAGAGGCGTCATGGGGCATTGTGATGACAGCGGTCTTGGAGCATTGTGATGAAAGGTTTCATGGAGCAATGTGCTTACAGGAGCCATGGAGCATTGTTAATGCATAGGCCATGGAGCAATGAAATGACAGGGGTCAAGGAGCATTGTGATGTAAGATGTCATGGAGCATTGTGATGACAAGTGTCCATGAACATTGTGATGACATGGTTCATGGAGCTTTGTGATGACAAGTGCCATGGCGAATTGTGATGACAGGTGTCATGGGGCATTGTGTTGAAAGGGGCATGGAGCATTGTGACGACAATGGTCATGGAGGATTGTGATGACTGGTATCATGGAGCATTATCCTGAAAAAGGTCATGGGGCAGTGTAATGACAAGTATCATGGAGGATGTGATGAAAGGAGTCATGGAGCATTGTGATTAAATGGATCAGGAGGCATTTTGATGACAAGAGTCATGGAACATTGTGATGACAGGGCTAATGGAGCATTGTGATGACAAGGGCTATGGAGCATTGTGATGACAGGTGTCATGCAGCATTGTGATGAAAGGGGTCATGGATCACTACGATGACATGGGTAATGGAGCATTGTGATGATATGGGCATGGAGCATTGTGATAACAGGGGCCAGGGAGCATTGAGATGACAAGAGCAGGGAACATTCTTATGACAGCAGTCATGTATCATTGTGATGATACCTGTCATGGAACATTGTGCTGACAGGGGCTATAGAGCATTGTGATGACAGGTGTCATGTGGCATTGTGATGACAGTGGTCATAGAGCATTGTGATGAAAAGGATCATGGAGCAATGTGATTACAGGTGTCATGTGGCATTGTGATGACAGTGGTCATAGAGCATTGTGATGACAGGGGTCAAGGAGCATTGTGATGAAAGTGGTCATGGAGCACTGTGATGACACGGGCATGGAGCATTATGATGACAAGAGTTCTGGAGCATTGTGATGACAAGGGTATGGAGCATTGTGATTACAGGTGAACAGGAGGATTGTGATTACATGGGCAGTGAATATTGTGATGACAGGGGTCATGGAGCACTGTGATGACTAGTGTCATGGAACATTGTTGATGACAGGGATCATGGAGTATTGTGATGAGGGGGGCCTTGGAGCACTGTGATGATAGGCGCCATGGGGCATTGTGATGAGAGCGGTCTTGGAGCATTGTGATGAAAGGGATCATGGAGCAATGTGATTACAGGAGCCATGGAGCATTGTGAATGCATAGGCCATGGAGCAATGAAATGACAGGGGTCAAGGAGCATTGTGATGTAAGTTGTCATGGAGCATTGTGATGACAAGTGTCCATGAACATTGTGATGACATGGTTCATGGAACATTGTGATGACAAGTGCCATGGCGAATTGTGATGACAGGTGTCATGGTGCATTCTGATGACAGTGGTCATGTAGAATTGTAATGAAAGGTATCATGGAGGACTCTGACGACAGGGGCCGTGGAGCACTGTGATGACAGTGGTCATCTAGAATTGTGATGAAATATACCAGGGAGCATTGTGATGACAGGGGTCATGGATCACCGCAATTATAGGGGCCAGGGAGCATTGTGAATACAAAGATCATGGAGCATTGAGATGACAGGGGTCATGTTTCGTTGTGATGACAAGGGTCCTGGAACCTTGTGATGACACGGTTCATGGAGCATTGTGATGACAAGGTTCTTCAAGCATTGTGATGACACGGGCATGGAGCATTATGATGACAAGAGTTCTGGAGCATTGTGATGAAAAGGGTATGGAGCACTGTGATTACAGGAGACCAGGAGCATTGTGATTACATGGGCAGTGGATATTGTGATGACAGGGGTTCATGGAGCACTGTGATGACAAGTGTCATGGAACATTGTGATGACAGGGTTCATGGAGCATTGTGATGAGAGGGGCCTTGGAGCATTATGATGATACGCGTCATGGGGCCTTGTGATGACAGCGGTCTTGGAGCATTGTGATGAAAGGGATCATGGAGCAATGTGATTACAGGGGCCACGGAGCATTTTGAATGCATAGGCCATGGAGCAGTGTGATGACAGGGGTCATGGAGCATTGTGATGAATGTGGTCATAGTTCTTTGTGATGATAAGTGTCCAGGAACATTGTGATGACATGGATCATGGAGCATTGTGATGACAAGGGCCATGGCGAATTGTGATGACAGGTGTCATGGGGCCTTGTGATGACAGTGGTCATCTAGAATTGTGATGAAAGGTAACATGGAGCACTATGATAACAGGGGCCATGGAGCATTGTGATGACAAAGGCCATGGAGCATTTTGATGACAAGTGTCATGGAGCATTGTGATGAGACGGGCATGGAGCATTATGATGCCCAGAGTTCTGGAGCATTGTGGTGACAAGGGCATGGAGCATTGTGATGACAACGGCCATGGCCAATTCTGATGACAGGTGTCCTCGGGCATTGTGATGACAGAGGTTATCTAGCATTGTGATGAAAGGTACCATGGATCACTGTGATAACAGGGGCCATGGAGCATTGTGATGATAAAGGCCATGGAGCATTTTAATGAAAAGTGTCATGGAGAATTGTGATGAGACGGGCATGGAGCATTATGATGACAAGAGTTCTGGAGCATTGCGTTGACAAGGGAATGGAGCATTGTGATTACAGGGACCATGGAGGAGAGTGATGACATCTGTCATGGAACATTGTGCTGACAGGGGCCATGGAGCATTGTGATGACAGGTATAATGTGGCATTGTAATGACAGTGGTCATAGAGCATTGTGATGAAATGCATCATGGAGCAATGTGATTACAGGGACCATGTAGCATTGCGAATGCATAGGCTATGGAGCATTGTGATGACAGGAGTCAAGGAGCATTGTGATGGCAAGGGCCATGGCGAATTGTGATGACATGTGTCTTGGGGCATTGTGATGACAGTGGTCATCTAGAATTGTGATAAAAGGTATCATGGAGCACTGTGATGACAGGGGCCATGGAGTATTGTAATGACAAGGCCATGGAACATTGTGTTGACAAGAATCATGGAGCTTTGTGATGACACGAGCATTCATCATTATGATGACAAGAGTTCTGGAGCATTGTGATGACAAGGGCATGGAGCATTGTGATTACAGGGTCATGGAGCATTGTGATGACAACTGTCATGGAACATTGTGATGACAGGGTTCATGGAGCATTGTGATTAAAGGGGCCATGGAGCA
Source organism: Balaenoptera borealis (assembly GCF_965194805.1). NCBI lineage: Eukaryota > Metazoa > Chordata > Mammalia > Artiodactyla > Balaenopteridae > Balaenoptera > Balaenoptera borealis. The sequence goes on from NW_028123926.1 coordinate 809,762, forward strand.
TTTTGATGACAAGGGCAGGCGAACATTTTGATTACATTGATAATGGAGCATTGTGATGACATGGGCAGGGAACATTGTGAAGACAGGTGTAATGGAACATTGTGATTACAGGGGACATGGAGCATTTTGATGACATGGGCAGGCAACATTGTGATGACAGGTGTCATGGAGCATTGTGATGACAATTGTCATGGAACGTTGTGCTGACAGGGATCATGGAGCATTGTGATGAGACGGTCATTGGAGCATTGTGATGACAGGCGTACTGGAGCCTTCTGAGGAAAGGTGTCATGAGTCATTTTGATTACAGCGATCATGGAACATTGTGATGACAGTGGTCATGGAGCATTGTAATGACAGGGGCCATGGAGCACTGTGATGACAGGGGTCATGGGGCATTGTGATGACAGTGGTCATGGAGCATTGTGATGAAAGGGGTCATGGAGCACTGTGATCACAGGGGCCATGTATAATTGTGATGACAAAGACCATGGAGCATTGTGATGACAGTTGTCATGGAGCATTGTGTTGAAAGGGGCATGGAGCATTGTGACGACAATGGTCATGGAGCATTGTGATGACTGGTATCATGGAGCATTGTTCTGAAAAAGGTCATGGGGCAGTGTAATGACAAGTATCATGGAGGATGTGATGAAAGGAGTCATGGAGCATTGTGATTAAATGGATCATGAGGCATTTTGATGACAAGAGTCATGGAACATTGTGATGACAGGGCTAATGGAGCATTGTGATGACAAGAGCTATGGAGCATTGTGATGACTGGGGTCATGGAGCATTGTGATGAAAGGGGTCATGGATCACTACGATGACATGGGTAATGGAGCATTGTGATGATATGAGCATGGAGCATTGTGATGACAGGGGGCCAGGGAGCATTGAGAATGACAAGGGCAGGGAACATTGTGATGACAGCAGTCATGGATCATTGTGATGATACCTGTCATGGAACATTGTGCTGACAGGGGCTATAGAGCATTGTGATGACAGGTGTCATGTGGCATTGTGATGACAGTGGTCATAGAGCATTGTGATGACAGTGGTCAAGGAGCATTGTGATGAAAGTGGTCATGGAGCACTGTGATGACACGGGAATGGAGCATTATGATGACAAGAGTTCTGGAGCATTGTGATGACAAGGGTATGGAGCATTGTGATTACAGGGGACCAGGAGCATTGTGATTACATGGGCAGTGAATATTGTGATGACAGGGGTCATGGAGCACTGTGATGACTAGTGTCATGGAACATTGTGATGACAGGGATCATGGAGCATTGTGATGAGAGGGGCCTTGGAGCATTATGATGATAGGCGTCATGGGGCATTGTGATGACAGCGGTCTTGGAGCATTGTGATGAAAGGGATCATGGAGCAATGTGATTACAGGAGCCATGGAGCATTGTGAATGCATAGGCCATGGAGCAATGGAATGACAGGGGTCAAGGAGCATTGTGATGTAAGTTGTCATGGAGCATTGTGATGACTATTGTCCATGAACATTGTGATGACATGGTTCATGGAGCATTGTGATGACAGGTGTCATGTGGAATTGTGATGAGAACGGTCATATAGAATTGTGATGAAAGGTATCAGGGAGGACTCTGATGACAGGGGCCGTGGAGCACTGTGATGACACTGGTCATCTAGAATTGTGATGAAATATACCAGGGAGCATTGTGATGACAGGGGTCATGGATCACCGCAATTATAGAGGCCATGGAGCATTGTGAATACAAAGATCATGGAGCATTGAGATGACAGGGGTCATGGATCATTGTGATGACAAGGGTCCTGGAACCTTGTGATGACATGGTTCATGGAGCATTGTGATGACAAGGTTCTTCAAGCATTGTGATGAGACGGGCATGGAGCATTATGATGACAAGAGTTCTGGAGCATTGCGTTGACAAGGGAATGGAGCATTGTGATTACAGGGACCATGGAGGAGAGTGATGACATCTGTCATGGAATATTGGGCTGACAGGGGCCATGGAGCATTGTGATGACAGGTATAATGTGGCATTGTAATGACAGTGGTCATAGAGCATTGTGATGAAATGCATCATGGAGCAATGTGATTACAGGGACCATGTAGCATTGCGAATGCATAGGCTATGGAGCATTGTGATGACAGGAGTCAAGGAGCATTGTGATGTAAGTGGTCATGGATCATTGTGATGACAAGTGTCCTGGACCATTGTGATGACACGGGTCATGGAGCATTGTGATGGCAAGGGCCATGGCGAATTGTGATGACATGTGTCTTGGGGCATTGTGATGACAGTGGTCATCTAGAATTGTGATAAAAGGTATCATGGAGCACGGTGATGACAGGGGCCATGGAGTATTGTAATGACAAGGCCATGGAACATTGTGATGACAAGTATCATGGAGCTTTGTGATGACACGAGCATTCATCATTATGATGACAAGAGTTCTGGAGCATTGTGATGACAAGGGCATGGAGCATTGTGATTACAGGGTCATGGAGCATTGTGATGACAACTGTCATGGAACATTGTGATGACAGGGTTCATGGAGCATTGGGATTAAAGGGGCCATGGAGCATTTTGATGACAAGGGCAGGCGAACATTTTGATTACATTGGTAATGGAGCATTGTGATGACATGGGCAGGGAACATTGTGAAGACAGGTGTAATGGAACACTGTGATTACAGGGGACATGGAGCATTTTGATGACATGGGCAGGCAACATTGTGCTGACAGGGATCATGGAGCATTGTGATGAGACGGTCATTGGAGCATTGTGATGACAGGCGTACTGGAGCCTTCGGAGGAAAGGTGTCATGGGTCATTGTGATTACAGCGATCATGGAACATTGTGATGACAGTGGTCATGGAGCATTGTAATGACAGGGGCCATGGAGCATTGTGATGACAGGGGTCATGGGGCATTGTGATGACAGTGGTCATGGAGCATTGTGATGAAAGGGGTCATGGAGCACTGTGATCACAGGGGCCATGTATAATTGTGATGACAAAGGCCATGGAGCATTGTGATGACAGTTGTCATGGAGCATTGTGTTGAAAGGGGCATGGAGCATTGTGACGACAATGGTCATGGAGCATTTTGATGACTGGTATCATGGAGCATTGTTCTGAAAAAGGTCATGAGGCAGTGTAATGACAAGTATCATGGAGGATGTGATGAAAGGAGTCATGGAGCATTGTGATTAAATGGATCATGAGGCATTTTGATGACAAGAGTCATGGAACATTGTGATGACAGGGCTAATGGAGCATTGTGATGACAAGGGCTATGGAGCATTGTGATGACTGGGGTCATGGAGCATTGTGATGAAAGGGGTCATGGATCACTACAATGACATGGGTAATGGAGCATTGTGATGATATGAGCATGGAGCATTGTGATGACAGGGGCCAGGGAGCATTGAGATGACAAGGGCAGGGAAAATTGTGATGACAGCAGTCATGGATCATTGTGATGATACCTGTCATGGAATATTGTGCTGACAGGGGCTATAGAGCATTGTGATGACAGGTGTCATGTGGCATTGTGATGACAGTGGTCATAGAGCATGGTGATGACAGGGGTCAAGGAACATTGTGATGAAAGTGGTCATGGAGCATTGTGATGACAAGGGTATGGAACATTGTGATTACAGGAGACCAGGAGCATTGTGATTACATGGGCAGTGAATATTGTGATGACAGGGGTCATGGAGCACTGTGATGACTAGTGTCATGGAACATTGTGATGACAGGGATCATGGAGCATTGTGATGAGAGGGGCCTTGGGGCAGTATGATGAGAGGCGTCATGGGGCATTGTGATGACAGCGGTCTTGGAGCATTGTGATGAAAGGTTTCATGGAGCAATGTGCTTACAGGAGCCATGGAGCATTGTTAATGCATAGGCCATGGAGCAATGAAATGACAGGGGTCAAGGAGCATTGTGATGTAAGATGTCATGGAGCATTGTGATGACAAGTGTCCATGAACATTGTGATGACAGGGTTCATGGAGCTTTGTGATGACAAGTGCCATGGCGAATTGTGATGACAGGTGTCATGGGGCATTGTGTTGAAAGGGGCATGGAGCATTGTGAAGACAATGGTCATGGAGGATTGTGATGACTGGTATCATGGAGCATTATCCTGAAAAATGTCATGGGGCAGTGTAATGACAAGTATCATGGAGGATGTGATGAAAGGAGTCATGGAGCATTGTGATTAAATGGATCAGGAGGCATTTTGATGACAAGAGTCATGGAACATTGTGATGACAGGGCTAATGGAGCATTGTGATGACAAGAGCTATGGAGCATTGTGATGACTGGGGTCATGGAGCATTGTGATGAAAGGGGTCATGGATCACTACGATGACATGGGTAATGGAGCATTGTGATGATATGGGCATGGAGCATTGTGATAACAGGGGCCAGGGAGCATTGAGATGACAAGAGCAGGGAACATTCTTATGACAGCAGTCATGTATCATTGTGATGATACCTGTCATGGAACATTGTGCTGACAGGGGCTATAGAGCATTGTGATGACAGGTGTCATGTGGCATTGTGATGACAGTGGTCATAGAGCATTGTGATGAAAAGGATCATGGAGCAATGTGATTACAGGTGTCATGTGGCATTGTGATGACAGTGGTCATAGAGCATTGTGATGACAGGGGTCAAGGAGCATTGTGATGAAAGTGGTCATGGAGCACTGTGATGACACGGGCATGGAGCATTATGATGACAAGAGTTCTGGAGCATTGTGATGACAAGGGTATGGAGCATTGTGATTACAGGTGAACAGGAGGATTGTGATTACATGGGCAGTGAATATTGTGATGACAGGGGTCATGGAGCACTGTGATGACTAGTGTCATGGAACATTGTTGATGACAGGGATCATGGAGTATTGTGATGAGGGGGGCCTTGGAGCACTGTGATGATAGGCGCCATGGGGCATTGTGATGAGAGCGGTCTTGGAGCATTGTGATGAAAGGGATCATGGAGCAATGTGATTACAGGAGCCATGGAGCATTGTGAATGCATAGGCCATGGAGCAATGAAATGACAGGGGTCAAGGAGCATTGTGATGTAAGTTGTCATGGAGCATTGTGATGACAAGTGTCCATGAACATTGTGATGACATGGTTCATGGAACATTGTGATGACAAGTGCCATGGCGAATTGTGATGACAGGTGTCATGGTGCATTCTGATGACAGTGGTCATGTAGAATTGTAATGAAAGGTATCATGGAGGACTCTGACGACAGGGGCCGTGGAGCACTGTGATGACAGTGGTCATCTAGAATTGTGATGAAATATACCAGGGAGCATTGTGATGACAGGGGTCATGGATCACCGCAATTATAGGGGCCAGGGAGCATTGTGAATACAAAGATCATGGAGCATTGAGATGACAGGGGTCATGTTTCGTTGTGATGACAAGGGTCCTGGAACCTTGTGATGACACGGTTCATGGAGCATTGTGATGACAAGGTTCTTCAAGCATTGTGATGACACGGGCATGGAGCATTATGATGACAAGAGTTCTGGAGCATTGTGATGAAAAGGGTATGGAGCACTGTGATTACAGGAGACCAGGAGCATTGTGATTACATGGGCAGTGAATATTGTGATGACAGGGGTTCATGGAGCACTGTGATGACAAGTGTCATGGAACATTGTGATGACAGGGTTCATGGAGCATTGTGATGAGAGGGGCCTTGGAGCATTATGATGATACGCGTCATGGGGCCTTGTGATGACAGCGGTCTTGGAGCATTGTGATGAAAGGGATCATGGAGCAATGTGATTACAGGGGCCACGGAGCATTTTGAATGCATAGGCCATGGAGCAGTGTGATGACAGGGGTCATGGAGCATTGTGATGAATGTGGTCATAGTTCTTTGTGATGATAAGTGTCCAGGAACATTGTGATGACATGGATCATGGAGCATTGTGATGACAAGGGCCATGGCGAATTGTGATGACAGGTGTCATGGGGCCTTGTGATGACAGTGGTCATCTAGAATTGTGATGAAAGGTAACATGGAGCACTATGATAACAGGGGCCATGGAGCATTGTGATGACAAAGGCCATGGAGCATTTTGATGACAAGTGTCATGGAGCATTGTGATGAGACGGGCATGGAGCATTATGATGCCCAGAGTTCTGGAGCATTGTGGTGACAAGGGCATGGAGCATTGTGATGACAATGGCCATGGCCAATTCTGATGACAGGTGTCCTCGGGCATTGTGATGACAGAGGTTATCTAGCATTGTGATGAAAGGTACCATGGATCACTGTGATAACAGGGGCCATGGAGCATTGTGATGATAAAGGCCATGGAGCATTTTAATGAAAAGTGTCATGGAGAATTGTGATGAGACGGGCATGGAGCATTATGATGACAAGAGTTCTGGAGCATTGCGTTGACAAGGGAATGGAGCATTGTGATTACAGGGACCATGGAGGAGAGTGATGACATCTGTCATGGAACATTGTGCTGACAGGGGCCATGGAGCATTGTGATGACAGGTATAATGTGGCATTGTAATGACAGTGGTCATAGAGCATTGTGATGAAATGCATCATGGAGCAATGTGATTACAGGGACCATGTAGCATTGCGAATGCATAGGCTATGGAGCATTGTGATGACAGGATTCAAGGAGCATTGTGATGTAAGTTGTCATGGATCATTGTGATGACAAGTGTCCTGGACCATTGTGATGACACGGGTCATGGAGCATTGTGATGACAGGGCTAATGGAGCATTGTGATGACAAGAGCTATGGAGCATTGTGATGACTGGGGTCATGGAGCATTGTGATGAAAGGGGTCATGGATCACTACGATGACATGGGTAATGGAGCATTGTGATGATATGAGCATGGAGCATTGTGATGACAGGGGCCAGGGAGCATTGAGAATGACAAGGGCAGGGAACATTGTGATGACAGCAGTCATGGATCATTGTGATGATACCTGTCATGGAACATTGTGCTGACAGGGGCTATAGAGCATTGTGATGACAGGTGTCATGTGGCATTGTGATGACAGTGGTCATAGAGCATTGTGATGACAGGGGTCAAGGAGCATTGTGATGAAAGTGGTCATGGAGCACTGTGATGACACGGGAATGGAGCATTATGATGACAAGAGTTCTGGAGCATTGTGATGACAAGGGTATGGAGCATTGTGATTACAGGGGACCAGGAGCATTGTGATTACATGGGCAGTGAATATTGTGATGACAGGGGTCATGGAGCACTGTGATGACTAGTGTCATGGAACATTGTGATGACAGGGATCATGGAGCATTGTGATGAGAGGGGCCTTGGAGCATTATGATGATAGGCGTCATGGGGCATTGTGATGACAGCGGTCTTGGAGCATTGTGATGAAAGGGATCATGGAGCAATGTGATTACAGGAGCCATGGAGCATTGTGAATGCATAGGCCATGGAGCAATGGAATGACAGGGGTCAAGGAGCATTGTGATGTAAGTTGTCATGGAGCATTGTGATGACTATTGTCCATGAACATTGTGATGACATGGTTCATGGAGCATTGTGATGACAGGTGTCATGTGGAATTGTGATGAGAACGGTCATATAGAATTGTGATGAAAGGTATCAGGGAGGACTCTGATGACAGGGGCCGTGGAGCACTGTGATGACAGTGGTCATCTAGAATTGTGATGAAATATACCAGGGAGCATTGTGATGACAGGGGTCATGGATCACCGCAATTATAGAGGCCATGGAGCATTGTGAATACAAAGATCATGGAGCATTGAGATGACAGGGGTCATGGATCATTGTGATGACAAGGGTCCTGGAACCTTGTGATGACACGGTTCATGGAGCATTGTGATGACAAGGTTCTTCAAGCATTGTGATGAGACGGGCATGGAGCATTATGATGACAAGAGTTCTGGAGCATTGCGTTGACAAGGGAATGGAGCATTGTGATTACAGGGACCATGGAGGAGAGTGATGACATCTGTCATGGAATATTGGGCTGACAGGGGTCATGGAGCATTGTGATGACAGGTATAATGTGGCATTGTAATGACAGTGGTCATAGAGCATTGTGATGAAATGCATCATGGAGCAATGTGATTACAGGGACCATGTAGCATTGCGAATGCATAGGCTATGGAGCATTGTGATGACAGGAGTCAAGGAGCATTGTGATGTAAGTGGTCATGGATCATTGTGATGACAAGTGTCCTGGACCATTGTGATGACACGGGTCATGGAGCATTGTGATGGCAAGGGCCATGGCGAATTGTGATGACATGTGTCTTGGGGCATTGTGATGACAGTGGTCATCTAGAATTGTGATAAAAGGTATCATGGAGCACGGTGATGACAGGGGCCATGGAGTATTGTAATGACAAGGCCATGGAACATTGTGATGACAAGTATCATGGAGCTTTGTGATGACACGAGCATTCATCATTATGATGACAAGAGTTCTGGAGCATTGTGATGACAAGGGCATGGAGCATTGTGATTACAGGGTCATGGAGCATTGTGATGACAACTGTCATGGAACATTGTGATGACAGGGTTCATGGAGCATTGGGATTAAAGGGGCCATGGAGCATTTTGATGACAAGGGCAGGCGAACATTTTGATTACATTGGTAATGGAGCATTGTGATGACATGGGCAGGGAACATTGTGAAGACAGGTGTAATGGAACATTGTGATTACAGGGGACATGGAGCATTTTGATGACATGGGCAGGCAACATTGTGCTGACAGGGATCATGGAGCATTGTGATGAGACGGTCATTGGAGCATTGTGATGACAGGCGTACTGGAGCCTTCGGAGGAAAGGTGTCATGGGTCATTGTGATTACAGCGATCATGGAACATTGTGATGACAGTGGTCATGGAGCATTGTAATGACAGGGGCCATGGAGCATTGTGATGACAGGGGTCATGGGGCATTGTGATGACAGTGGTCATGGAGCATTGTGATGAAAGGGGTCATGGATCACTACGATGACATGGGTAATGGAGCATTGTGATGATATGGGCATGGAGCATTGTGATAACAGGGGCCAGGGAGCATTGAGATGACAAGAGCAGGGAACATTCTTATGACAGCAGTCATGTATCATTGTGATGATACCTGTCATGGAACATTGTGCTGACAGGGGCTATAGAGCATTGTGATGACAGGTGTCATGTGGCATTGTGATGACAGTGGTCATAGAGCATTGTGATGAAAAGGATCATGGAGCAATGTGATTACAGGTGTCATGTGGCATTGTGATGACAGTGGTCATAGAGCATTGTGATGACAGGGGTCAAGGAGCATTGTGATGAAAGTGGTCATGGAGCACTGTGATGACACGGGCATGGAGCATTATGATGACAAGAGTTCTGGAGCATTGTGATGACAAGGGTATGGAGCATTGTGATTACAGGTGAACAGGAGGATTGTGATTACATGGGCAGTGAATATTGTGATGACAGGGGTCATGGAGCACTGTGATGACTAGTGTCATGGAACATTGTTGATGACAGGGATCATGGAGTATTGTGATGAGGGGGGCCTTGGAGCACTGTGATGATAGGCGCCATGGGGCATTGTGATGAGAGCGGTCTTGGAGCATTGTGATGAAAGGGATCATGGAGCAATGTGATTACAGGAGCCATGGAGCATTGTGAATGCATAGGCCATGGAGCAATGAAATGACAGGGGTCAAGGAGCATTGTGATGTAAGTTGTCATGGAGCATTGTGATGACAAGTGTCCATGAACATTGTGATGACATGGTTCATGGAACATTGTGATGACAAGTGCCATGGCGAATTGTGATGACAGGTGTCATGGTGCATTCTGATGACAGTGGTCATGTAGAATTGTAATGAAAGGTATCATGGAGGACTCTGACGACAGGGGCCGTGGAGCACTGTGATGACAGTGGTCATCTAGAATTGTGATGAAATATACCAGGGAGCATTGTGATGACAGGGGTCATGGATCACCGCAATTATAGGGGCCAGGGAGCATTGTGAATACAAAGATCATGGAGCATTGAGATGACAGGGGTCATGTTTCGTTGTGATGACAAGGGTCCTGGAACCTTGTGATGACACGGTTCATGGAGCATTGTGATGACAAGGTTCTTCAAGCATTGTGATGACACGGGCATGGAGCATTATGATGACAAGAGTTCTGGAGCATTGTGATGAAAAGGGTATGGAGCACTGTGATTACAGGAGACCAGGAGCATTGTGATTACATGGGCAGTGAATATTGTGATGACAGGGGTTCATGGAGCACTGTGATGACAAGTGTCATGGAACATTGTGATGACAGGGTTCATGGAGCATTGTGATGAGAGGGGCCTTGGAGCATTATGATGATACGCGTCATGGGGCCTTGTGATGACAGCGGTCTTGGAGCATTGTGATGAAAGGGATCATGGAGCAATGTGATTACAGGGGCCACGGAGCATTTTGAATGCATAGGCCATGGAGCAGTGTGATGACAGGGGTCATGGAGCATTGTGATGAATGTGGTCATAGTTCTTTGTGATGATAAGTGTCCAGGAACATTGTGATGACATGGATCATGGAGCATTGTGATGACAAGGGCCATGGCGAATTGTGATGACAGGTGTCATGGGGCCTTGTGATGACAGTGGTCATCTAGAATTGTGATGAAAGGTAACATGGAGCACTATGATAACAGGGGCCATGGAGCATTGTGATGACAAAGGCCATGGAGCATTTTGATGACAAGTGTCATGGAGCATTGTGATGAGACGGGCATGGAGCATTATGATGCCCAGAGTTCTGGAGCATTGTGGTGACAAGGGCATGGAGCATTGTGATGACAATGGCCATGGCCAATTCTGATGACAGGTGTCCTCGGGCATTGTGATGACAGAGGTTATCTAGCATTGTGATGAAAGGTACCATGGATCACTGTGATAACAGGGGCCATGGAGCATTGTGATGATAAAGGCCATGGAGCATTTTAATGAAAAGTGTCATGGAGAATTGTGATGAGACGGGCATGGAGCATTATGATGACAAGAGTTCTGGAGCATTGCGTTGACAAGGGAATGGAGCATTGTGATTACAGGGACCATGGAGGAGAGTGATGACATCTGTCATGGAACATTGTGCTGACAGGGGCCATGGAGCATTGTGATGACAGGTATAATGTGGCATTGTAATGACAGTGGTCATAGAGCATTGTGATGAAATGCATCATGGAGCAATGTGATTACAGGGACCATGTAGCATTGCGAATGCATAGGCTATGGAGCATTGTGATGACAGGATTCAAGGAGCATTGTGATGTAAGTTGTCATGGATCATTGTGATGACAAGTGTCCTGGACCATTGTGATGACACGGGTCATGGAGCATTGTGATGACAGGGCTAATGGAGCATTGTGATGACAAGAGCTATGGAGCATTGTGATGACTGGGGTCATGGAGCATTGTGATGAAAGGGGTCATGGATCACTACGATGACATGGGTAATGGAGCATTGTGATGATATGAGCATGGAGCATTGTGATGACAGGGGCCAGGGAGCATTGAGAATGACAAGGGCAGGGAACATTGTGATGACAGCAGTCATGGATCATTGTGATGATACCTGTCATGGAACATTGTGCTGACAGGGGCTATAGAGCATTGTGATGACAGGTGTCATGTGGCATTGTGATGACAGTGGTCATAGAGCATTGTGATGACAGGGGTCAAGGAGCATTGTGATGAAAGTGGTCATGGAGCACTGTGATGACACGGGAATGGAGCATTATGATGACAAGAGTTCTGGAGCATTGTGATGACAAGGGTATGGAGCATTGTGATTACAGGGGACAAGGAGCATTGTGATTACATGGGCAGTGAATATTGTGATGACAGGGGTCATGGAGCACTGTGATGACTAGTGTCATGGAACATTGTGATGACAGGGATCATGGAGCATTGTGATGAGAGGGGCCTTGGAGCATTATGATGATAGGCGTCATGGGGCATTGTGATGACAGCGGTCTTGGAGCATTGTGATGAAAGGGATCATGGAGCAATGTGATTACAGGAGCCATGGAGCATTGTGAATGCATAGGCCATGGAGCAATGGAATGACAGGGGTCAAGGAGCATTGTGATGTAAGTTGTCATGGAGCATTGTGATGACTATTGTCCATGAACATTGTGATGACATGGTTCATGGAGCATTGTGATGACAGGTGTCATGTGGAATTGTGATGAGAACGGTCATATAGAATTGTGATGAAAGGTATCAGGGAGGACTCTGATGACAGGGGCCGTGGAGCACTGTGATGACAGTGGTCATCTAGAATTGTGATGAAATATACCAGGGAGCATTGTGATGACAGGGGTCATGGATCACCGCAATTATAGAGGCCATGGAGCATTGTGAATACAAAGATCATGGAGCATTGAGATGACAGGGGTCATGGATCATTGTGATGACAAGGGTCCTGGAACCTTGTGATGACACGGTTCATGGAGCATTGTGATGACAAGGTTCTTCAAGCATTGTGATGAGACGGGCATGGAGCATTATGATGACAAGAGTTCTGGAGCATTGCGTTGACAAGGGAATGGAGCATTGTGATTACAGGGACCATGGAGGAGAGTGATGACATCTGTCATGGAATATTGGGCTGACAGGGGTCATGGAGCATTGTGATGACAGGTATAATGTGGCATTGTAATGACAGTGGTCATAGAGCATTGTGATGAAATGCATCATGGAGCAATGTGATTACAGGGACCATGTAGCATTGCGAATGCATAGGCTATGGAGCATTGTGATGACAGGAGTCAAGGAGCATTGTGATGTAAGTGGTCATGGATCATTGTGATGACAAGTGTCCTGGACCATTGTGATGACACGGGTCATGGAGCATTGTGATGGCAAGGGCCATGGCGAATTGTGATGACATGTGTCTTGGGGCATTGTGATGACAGTGGTCATCTAGAATTGTGATAAAAGGTATCATGGAGCACGGTGATGACAGGGGCCATGGAGTATTGTAATGACAAGGCCATGGAACATTGTGATGACAAGTATCATGGAGCTTTGTGATGACACGAGCATTCATCATTATGATGACAAGAGTTCTGGAGCATTGTGATGACAAGGGCATGGAGCATTGTGATTACAGGGTCATGGAGCATTGTGATGACAACTGTCATGGAACATTGTGATGACAGGGTTCATGGAGCATTGGGATTAAAGGGGCCATGGAGCATTTTGATGACAAGGGCAGGCGAACATTTTGATTACATTGGTAATGGAGCATTGTGATGACATGGGCAGGGAACATTGTGAAGACAGGTGTAATGGAACATTGTGATTACAGGGGACATGGAGCATTTTGATGACATGGGCAGGCAACATTGTGCTGACAGGGATCATGGAGCATTGTGATGAGACGGTCATTGGAGCATTGTGATGACAGGCGTACTGGAGCCTTCGGAGGAAAGGTGTCATGGGTCATTGTGATTACAGCGATCATGGAACATTGTGATGACAGTGGTCATGGAGCATTGTAATGACAGGGGCCATGGAGCATTGTGATGACAGGGGTCATGGGGCATTGTGATGACAGTGGTCATGGAGCATTGTGATGAAAGGGGTCATGGAGCACTGTGATCCCAGGGGCCATGTATAATTGTGATGACAAAGGCCATGGAGCATTGTGATGACAGTTGTCATGGAGCATTGTGTTGAAAGGGGCATGGAGCATTGTGACGACAATGGTCATGGAGCATTGTGATGACTGGTATCATGGAGCATTGTTCTGAAAAAGGTCATGGGGCAGTGTAATGACAAGTATCATGGAGGATGTGTTGAAAGGAGTCATGGAGCATTGTGATTAAATGGATCATGAGGCATTTTGATGACAAGAGTCATGGAACATTGTGATGACAGGGCTAATGGAGCATTGTGATGACAAGGGCTATGGAGCATTGTGATGACTGGGGTCATGGAGCATTGTGATGAAAGGGGTCATGGATCACTACGATGACATGGGTAATGGAGCATTGTGATGATATGAGCATGGATCATTGTGATGACAGGGGCCAGGGAGCATTGAGAATGACAAGGGCAGGGAACTTTGTGATGACAGCAGTCATGGATCATTGTGATGATACCTGTCATGGAACATTGTGCTGACAGGGGCTATAGAGCATTGTGATGATAGGTGTCATGTGGCATTGTGATGACAGTGGTCATAGAGCATTGTGATGACAGGGGTCAAGGAGCATTGTGATGAGAGGGGCCTTGGAGCATTATGATGATAGGCATCATGGGGCATTGTGATGACAGCGGTCTTGGAGCATTGTGATGAAAGGTATCATGGAGCAATGTGATTACAGGAGCCATGGAGCATTGTGAATGCATAGGCCATGGAGCAATGAAATGACAGGGGTCAAGGAGCATTGTGATGTAAGTTGCCATGGAGCATTGTGATGACTATTGTCCATGAACATTATGATGACATTGTTCATGGAGCATTGTGATGACAGGTGTCATGTGGAATTGTGATGAGAGCGGTCATATAGAATTGTGATGAAAGGTATCAGGGAGGACTCTGATGACAGGGACCGTGGAGCACTGTGATGACAGTGGTCATCTAGAATTGTGATGAAATATACCAGGGAGCATTGTGATGACAGGGGTCAAGGATCACCGCAATTTTAGAGGCCATGGAGCATTGTGAATACAAAGATCATGGAGCATTGAGATGACAGGGGTCACGGATCATTGTGATGACAAGGGTCCTGGAACCTTGTGATGACACGGTTCATGGAGCATTGTGATGACAAGGTTCTTCAAGCATTGTGATGACACGGGCATGGAGCATTATGATGACAAGAGTTCTGGAGCATTGTGATGACAAGGGTATGGAGCACTATGATTACAGGGGACCAGGAGCATTGTGATTACATGGGCAGTGAATATTGTGATGACAGGGGTTATCGAGCACTGTGATGACAAGTGTCATGGAACATTGTGATGACAGGGTTCATGGAGCATTGTGATGAGAGGGGCCTTGGAGCATTATGATGATACGCGTCATGGGGCCTTGTGATGACAGCGGTCTTGGAGCATTGTGATGAAAGGGATCATAGAGCAATGTGATTACAGGGGCCATGGAGCATTTTGAATGCATAGGCCATGGAGCAGTGTGATGACAGGGGTCATGGAGCATTGTGATGAATGTGGTCATAGTTCATTGTGATGATAAGTGTCCAGGAACATTGTGATGACATGGATCATGGAGCATTGTGATGACAAGGGCCATGGCGAATTGTGATGACAGGTGTCATGGGGCATTGTGATGACAGTGGTCATCGAGAATTGTGAGGAAAGGTAACATGGAGCACTGTGATAACAGGGGCCATGGAGCATTGTGATGACAAAGGCCATGGAACATTTTGATGACAAGTGTCATGGAGCATTGTGATGAGACGGGCATGGAGCATTATGATGCCAAGAGTTCTGGAGCATTGTGGTGACAAGGGCATGGAGCATTGTGATGACAAGGGCCATGGCCAATTCTGATGACAGGTGTCATCGGGCATTGTGATGACAGAGGTTATCTAGCATTGTGATGAAAGGTACCATGGATCACTGTGATAACAGGGGCCATGGAGCATTGTGATGATAAAGGCCATGGAGCATTTTAATGAAAAGTGTCATGGAGAATTGTGATGAGACGGGCATGGAGCATTATGATGACAAGAGTTCTGGAGCATTGCGTTGACAAGGGAATGGAGCATTGTGATTACAGGGACCATGGAGGAGAGTGATGACATCTGTCATGGAATATTGGGCTGACAGGGGCCATGGAGCAATGTGATGACAGGTATAATGTGGCATTGTAATGACAGTGGTCATAGAGCATTGTGATGAAATGGATCATGGAGCAATGTGATTACAGGGACCATGTAGCATTGCGAATGCATAGGCTATGGAGCATTGTGATGACAGGAGTCAAGGAGCATTGTGATGTAAGTGGTCATGGATCATTGTGATGACAAGTGTCCTGGACCATTGTGATGACACGGGTCATGGAGCATTGTGATGGCAAGGGCCATGGCGAATTGTGATGACATGTGTCTTGGGGCATTGTGATGACAGTGGTCATCTAGAATTGTGATAAAAGGTATCATGGAGCACTGTGATGACAGGGGCCATGGAGTATTGTAATGACAAGGCCATGGAACATTGTGATGACAAGTATCATGGAGCTTTGTGATGACACGAGCATTCATCATTATGATGACAAGAGTTCTGGAGCATTGTGATGACAAGGGCATGGAGCATTGTGATTACAGGGTCATGGAGCATTGTGATGACAACTGTCATGGAACATTGTGATGACAGGGTTCATGGAGCATTGTGATTAAAGGGGCCATGGAGCATTTTGATGACAAGGGCAGGCGAACATTTTGATTACATTGGTAATGGAGCATTGTGATGACATGGGCAGGGAACATTGTGAAGACAGGTGTAATGGAACATTGTGATTACAGGGGACATGGAGCATTTTGATGACATGGGCAGGCAACATTGTGATGACAGGTGTCATGGAGCATTGTGATGACAATTGTCATGGAACGTTGTGCTGACAGGGATCATGGAGCATTGTGATGAGACGGTCATTGGAGCATTGTGATGACAGGCGTACTGGAGCCTTCTGAGGAAAGGTGTCATGGGTCATTGTGATTACAGCGATCATGGAACATTGTGATGACAGTGGTCATGGAGCATTGTAATGACAGGGGCCATGGAGCATTGTGATGACAGGGGTCATGGGGCATTGTGATGACAGTGGTCATGGAGCATTGTGATGAAAGGGGTCATGGAGCACTGTGATCCCAGGGGCCATGTATAATTGTGATGACAAAGGCCATGGAGCATTGTGATGACAGTTGTCATGGAGCATTGTGTTGAAAGGGGCATGGAGCATTGTGACGACAATGGTCATGGAGCATTGTGATGACTGGTATCATGGAGCATTGTTCTGAAAAAGGTCATGGGGCAGTGTAATGACAAGTATCATGGAGGATGTGTTGAAAGGAGTCATGGAGCATTGTGATTAAATGGATCATGAGGCATTTTGATGACAAGAGTCATGGAACATTGTGATGACAGGGCTAATGGAGCATTGTGATGACAAGGGCTATGGAGCATTGTGATGACTGGGGTCATGGAGCATTGTGATGAAAGGGGTCATGGATCACTACGATGACATGGGTAATGGAGCATTGTGATGATATGAACATGGATCATTGTGATGACAGGGGCCAGGGAGCATTGAGAATGACAAGGGCAGGGAACATTGTGATGACAGCAGTCATGGATCATTGTGATGATACCTGTCATGGAACATTGTGCTGACAGGGGCTATAGAGCATTGTGATGATAGGTGTCATGTGGCATTGTGATGACAGTGGTCATAGAGCATTGTGATGACAGGGGTCAAGGAGCATTGTGATGAGAGGGGCCTTGGAGCATTATGATGATAGGCGTCATGGGGCATTGTGATGACAGCGGTCTTGGAGCATTGTGATGAAAGGGATCATGGAGCAATGTGATTACAGGAGCCATGGAGCATTGTGAATGTATAGGCCATGGAGCAATGAAATGACAGGGGTCAAGGAGCATTGTGATGTAAGTTGTCATGGAGCATTGTGATGACTATTGTCCATGAACATTATGATGACATTGTTCATGGAGCATTGTGATGACAGGTGTCATGTGGAATTGTGATGAGAGCGGTCATATAGAATTGTGAGGAAAGGTATCAGGGAGGACTCTGATGACAGGGGCCGTGGAGCACTGTGATGACAGTGGTCATCTAGAATTGTGATGAAATATACCAGGGAGCATTGTGATGACAGGGGTCATGGATCACCGCAATTATAGAGGCCATGGAGCATTGTGAATACAAAGATCATGGAGCATTGAGATGACAGGGGTCACGGATCATTGTGATGACAAGGGTCCTGGAAACTTGTGATGACACGGTTCATGGAGCATTGTGATGACAAGGTTCTTCAAGCATTGTGATGACACGGGCATGGAGCATTATGATGACAAGAGTTCTGGAGCATTGTGATGACAAGGGTATGGAGCACTATGATTACAGGGGACCAGGAGCATTGTGATTACATGGGCAGTGAATATTGTGATGACAGGGGTTATGGAGCACTGTGATGACTAGTGTCATGGAACATTGTGATGACAGGGATCATGGAGCATTGGGATGAGAGGGGACATAGAGCATTATGATGATAGGCGTCATGGGGCATTGTGATGACAGCGGTCTTGGAGCATTGTGATGAAATGGATCATGGAGCAATGTGATTACAGGAGCCATGGATCATTGTGAATGCATAGGCCATGGAGCAATGAAATGACAGGGGTCAAGGAGCATTGTGATGTAAGTTGTCATGGAGCATTGTGATGACAAGTGTCCATGAACATTGTGATGACATGGTTCATGGAGCATTGTGATGACAAGTGCCATGGCGAATTGTGATGACAGGTGTCATGGGGCATTGTGATGACTGTGGTCATGTAGAATTGTAATGAAAGGTATCATGGAGGACTCTGACGACAGGGGCCGTGGAGCACTGTGATGACAGTGGTCATCTAGAATTGTGATGAAATATACCAGGGAGCATTGTGATGAAAGGGGTCATGGATCACCGCAATTATAGGGGCCAGGGAGCATTGTGAATACAAAGATCATGGAGCATTGAGATGACAGGGGTCATGGATCATTGTGATGACAAGGGTCCTGGAACCTTGTGATGACACGGTTCATGGAGCATTGTGATGACAAGGTTCTTCAAGCATTGTGATGAGACGGGCATGGAGCATTATGATGACAAGAGTTCTGGAGCATTGTGATGAAAAGGGTATGGAGCACTGTGAGTACAGGGGACCAGGAGCATTGTGATTACATGGGCAGTGAATATTGTGATGACAGGGGTTCATGGAGCACTGTGATGACAAGTGTCATGGAACATTGTGATGACAGGGTTCATGGAGCATTGTGATGAGAGGGGCCTTGGAGCATTATGATGATACGCGTCATGGGGCCTTGTGATGACAGCGGTCTTGGAGCATTGTGATGAAAGAGATCATGGAGCAATGTGATTATAGGGGCCATGGAGCATTTTGAATGCATAGGCCATGGAGCAGTGTGATGACAGGGGTCATGGAGCATTGTGATGAATGTGGTCATAGTTCATTGTGATGATAAGTGTCCAGGAACATTGTGATGACATGGATCATGGAGCATTGTGATGACAAGGGCCATGGCGAATTGTGATGACAGGTGTCATGGGGCATTGTGATGACAGTGGTCATCGAGAATTGTGAGGAAAGGTAACATGGAGCACTGTGATAACAGGGGCCATGGAGCATTGTGATGACAAAGGCCATGGAGCATTTTGATGACAAGTGTCATGGAGCATTGTGATGAGACGGGCATGGAGCATTATGATGCCAAGAGTTCTGGAGCATTGTGGTGACAAGGGCATGGAGCATTGTGATGACAAGGGCCATGGCCAATTCTGATGACAGGTGTCATCGGGCATTGTGATGACAGAGGTTATCTAGCATTGTGATGAAAGGTACCATGGATCACTGTGATAACAGGGGCCATGGAGCATTGTGATGATACAGGTCATGGAGCATTTTAATGAAAAGTGTCATGGAGAATTGTGATGAGACGGGCATGGAGCATTATGATGACAAGAGTTCTGGAGCATTGCGTTGACAAGGGAATGGAGCATTGTGATTACAGGGACCATGGAGGAGAGTGATGACATCTGTCATGCAACATTGTGCTGACAGGGGCCATGGAGCATTGTGATGACAGGTATAATGTGGCATTGTAATGACAGTGGTCATAGAGCATTGTGATGAAATGGATCATGGAGCAATGTGATTACAGGGACCATGTAGCATTGCGAATGCATAGGCTATGGAGCATTGTGATGACAGGAGACAAGGAGCATTGTGATGTAAGTGGTCATGGATCATTGTGATGACAAGTGTCCTGGACCATTGTGATGACACGGGTCATGGAGCATTGTGATGGCAAGGGCCATGGCGAATTGTGATGACATGTGTCTTGGGGCATTGTGATGACAGTGGTCATCTAGAATTGTGATAAAAGGTATCATGGAGCACTGTGATGACAGGGGCCATGGAGTATTGTAATGACAAGGCCATGGAACATTGTGATGACAAGTATCATGGAGCTTTGTGATGACACGAGCATTCATCATTATGATGACAAGGGTTCTGGAGCATTGTGATGACAAGGGCACGGAGCATTGTGATTACAGGGTCATGGAGCATTGTGATGACAACTGTCATGGAACATTGTGATGACAGGGTTCATGGAGCATTGTGATTAAAGGGGCCATGGAGCATTTTGATGACAAGGGCAGGCGAACATTTTGATTACATTGGTAATGGAGCATTGTGATGACATGGGCAGGGAACATTGTGAAGACAGGTGTAATGGGACATTGTGATTACAGGGGACATGGAGCATTTTGATGACATGGGCAGGCAACATTGTGATGACAGGTGTCATGGAGCATTGTGATGACAATTGTCATGGAACGTTGTGCTGACAGGGATCATGGAGCATTGTGATGAGACGGTCATTGGAGCATTGTGATGACAGGCGTACTGGAGCCTTCTGAGGAAAGGTGTCATGAGTCATTGTGATTACAGCGATCATGGAACATTGTGATGACAGTGGTCATGGAGCATTGTAATGACAGGGGCCATGGAGCATTGTGATGACAGGGGTCATGGGGCATTGTGATGAAAGGGGTCATGGAGCACTGTGATCACAGGGGCCATGTATAATTGTGATGACAAAGACCATGGAGCATTGTGATGACAGTTGTCATGGAGCATTGTGTTGAAAGGGGCATGGAGCATTGTGACGATAATGGTCATGGAGCTTTGTGATGACTGGTATCATGGAGCATTGTTCTGAAAAAGGTCATGGGGCAGTGTAATGACAGGTATCATGGAGGATGTGATGAAAGGAGTCATGGAGCATTGTGATTAAATGGATCATGAGGCATTTTGATGACAAGAGTCATGGAACATTGTGATGACAGGGCTAATGGAGCATTGTGATGACAAGGGCTATGGAGCATTGTGATGACTGGGGTCATGGAGCATTGTGATGAAAGGGGTCATGGGTCACATCGATGACATGGGTAATGGAGCATTGTGATGATATGAGCATGGAGCATTGTGATGACAGGGGCCAGGGAGCATTGAGAATGACAAGGGCAGGGAACATTGTGATGACAGCAGTCATGGATCATTGTGATGATACCTGTCATGGAACATTGTGCTGACAGGGGTTATAGAGCATTGTGATGACAGGTGTCATGTGGCATTGTGATGACAGTGGTCATAGAGCATTGTGATGACAGAGGTCATAGAGCATTGTGATGAAATGGATCATGGAGCAATGTGATTACAGGGACCATGTAGCATTGCGAATGCATAGGCTATGGAGCATTGTGATGACAGGAGTCAAGGAGCATTGTGATGTAAGTGGTCATGGATCATTGTGATGACAAGTGTCCTGGACCATTGTGATGACACGGGTCATGGAGCATTGTGATGGCAAGGGCCATGGCGAATTGTGATGACATGTGTCTTGGGGCATTGTGATGACAGTGGTCATCTAGAATTGTGATAAAAGGTATCATGGAGCACTGTGATGACAGGGGCCATGGAGTATTGTAATGACAAGGCCATGGAACATTGTGATGACAAGTATCATGGAGCTTTGTGATGACACGAGCATTCATCATTATGATGACAAGAGTTCTGGAGCATTGTGATGACAAGGGCATGGAGCATTGTGATTACAGGGTCATGGAGCATTGTGATGACAACTGTCATGGAACATTGTGATGACAGGGTTCATGGAGCATTGTGATTAAAGGGGCCATGGAGCATTTTGATGACAAGGGCAGGCGAACATTTTGATTACATTGGTAATGGAGCATTGTGATGACATGGGCAGGGAACATTGTGAAGACAGGTGTAATGGAACATTGTGATTACAGGGGACATGGAGCATTTTGATGACATGGGCAGGCAACATTGTGATGACAGGTGTCATGGAGCATTGTGATGACAATTGTCATGGAACGTTGTGCTGACAGGGATCATGGAGCATTGTGATGAGACGGTCATTGGAGCATTGTGATGACAGGCGTACTGGAGCCTTCTGAGGAAAGGTGTCATGGGTCATTGTGATTACAGCGATCATGGAACATTGTGATGACAGTGGTCATGGAGCATTGTAATGACAGGGGCCATGGAGCATTGTGATGACAGGGGTCATGGGGCATTGTGATGACAGTGGTCATGGAGCATTGTGATGAAAGGGGTCATGGAGCACTGTGATCCCAGGGGCCATGTATAATTGTGATGACAAAGGCCATGGAGCATTGTGATGACAGTTGTCATGGAGCATTGTGTTGAAAGGGGCATGGAGCATTGTGACGACAATGGTCATGGAGCATTGTGATGACTGGTATCATGGAGCATTGTTCTGAAAAAGGTCATGGGGCAGTGTAATGACAAGTATCATGGAGGATGTGTTGAAAGGAGTCATGGAGCATTGTGATTAAATGGATCATGAGGCATTTTGATGACAAGAGTCATGGAACATTGTGATGACAGGGCTAATGGAGCATTGTGATGACAAGGGCTATGGAGCATTGTGATGACTGGGGTCATGGAGCATTGTGATGAAAGGGGTCATGGATCACTACGATGACATGGGTAATGGAGCATTGTGATGATATGAACATGGATCATTGTGATGACAGGGGCCAGGGAGCATTGAGAATGACAAGGGCAGGGAACATTGTGATGACAGCAGTCATGGATCATTGTGATGATACCTGTCATGGAACATTGTGCTGACAGGGGCTATAGAGCATTGTGATGATAGGTGTCATGTGGCATTGTGATGACAGTGGTCATAGAGCATTGTGATGACAGGGGTCAAGGAGCATTGTGATGAGAGGGGCCTTGGAGCATTATGATGATAGGCGTCATGGGGCATTGTGATGACAGCGGTCTTGGAGCATTGTGATGAAAGGGATCATGGAGCAATGTGATTACAGGAGCCATGGAGCATTGTGAATGCATAGGCCATGGAGAAATGAAATGACAGGGGTCAAGGAGCATTGTGATGTAAGTTGTCATGGAGCATTGTGATGACTATTGTCCATGAACATTATGATGACATTGTTCATGGAGCATTGTGATGACAGGTGTCATGTGGAATTGTGATGAGAGCGGTCATATAGAATTGTGAGGAAAGGTATCAGGGAGGACTCTGATGACAGGGGCCGTGGAGCACTGTGATGACAGTGGTCATCTAGAATTGTGATGAAATATACCAGGGAGCATTGTGATGACAGGGGTCATGGATCACCGCAATTATAGAGGCCATGGAGCATTGTGAATACAAAGATCATGGAGCATTGAGATGACAGGGGTCACGGATCATTGTGATGACAAGGGTCCTGGAAACTTGTGATGACACGGTTCATGGAGCATTGTGATGACAAGGTTCTTCAAGCATTGTGATGACACGGGCATGGAGCATTATGATGACAAGAGTTCTGGAGCATTGTGATGACAAGGGTATGGAGCACTATGATTACAGGGGACCAGGAGCATTGTGATTACATGGGCAGTGAATATTGTGATGACAGGGGTTATGGAGCACTGTGATGACTAGTGTCATGGAACATTGTGATGACAGGGATCATGGAGCATTGGGATGAGAGGGGACATAGAGCATTATGATGATAGGCGTCATGGGGCATTGTGATGACAGCGGTCTTGGAGCATTGTGATGAAATGGATCATGGAGCAATGTGATTACAGGAGCCATGGATCATTGTGAATGCATAGGCCATGGAGCAATGAAATGACAGGGGTCAAGGAGCATTGTGATGTAAGTTGTCATGGAGCATTGTGATGACAAGTGTCCATGAACATTGTGATGACATGGTTCATGGAGCATTGTGATGACAAGTGCCATGGCGAATTGTGATGACAGGTGTCATGGGGCATTGTGATGACAGTGGTCATGTAGAATTGTAATGAAAGGTATCATGGAGGACTCTGACGACAGGGGCCGTGGAGCACTGTGATGACAGTGGTCATCTAGAATTGTGATGAAATATACCAGGGAGCATTGTGATGAAAGGGGTCATGGATCACCGCAATTATAGGGGCCAGGGAGCATTGTGAATACAAAGATCATGGAGCATTGAGATGACAGGGGTCATGGATCATTGTGATGACAAGGGTCCTGGAACCTTGTGATGACACGGTTCATGGAGCATTGTGATGACAAGGTTCTTCAAGCATTGTGATGAGACGGGCATGGAGCATTATGATGACAAGAGTTCTGGAGCATTGTGATGAAAAGGGTATGGAGCACTGTGAGTACAGGGGACCAGGAGCATTGTGATTACATGGGCAGTGAATATTGTGATGACAGGGGTTCATGGAGCACTGTGATGACAAGTGTCATGGAACATTGTGATGACAGGGTTCATGGAGCATTGTGATGAGAGGGGCCTTGGAGCATTATGATGATACGCGTCATGGGGCCTTGTGATGACAGCGGTCTTGGAGCATTGTGATGAAAGAGATCATGGAGCAATGTGATTATAGGGGCCATGGAGCATTTTGAATGCATAGGCCATGGAGCAGTGTGATGACAGGGGTCATGGAGCATTGTGATGAATGTGGTCATAGTTCATTGTGATGATAAGTGTCCAGGAACATTGTGATGACATGGATCATGGAGCATTGTGATGACAAGGGCCATGGCGAATTGTGATGACAGGTGTCATGGGGCATTGTGATGACAGTGGTCATCGAGAATTGTGAGGAAAGGTAACATGGAGCACTGTGATAACAGGGGCCATGGAGCATTGTGATGACAAAGGCCATGGAGCATTTTGATGACAAGTGTCATGGAGCATTGTGATGAGACGGGCATGGAGCATTATGATGCCAAGAGTTCTGGAGCATTGTGGTGACAAGGGCATGGAGCATTGTGATGACAAGGGCCATGGCCAATTCTGATGACAGGTGTCATCGGGCATTGTGATGACAGAGGTTATCTAGCATTGTGATGAAAGGTACCATGGATCACTGTGATAACAGGGGCCATGGAGCATTGTGATGATACAGGTCATGGAGCATTTTAATGAAAAGTGTCATGGAGAATTGTGATGAGACGGGCATGGAGCATTATGATGACAAGAGTTCTGGAGCATTGCGTTGACAAGGGAATGGAGCATTGTGATTACAGGGACCATGGAGGAGAGTGATGACATCTGTCATGCAACATTGTGCTGACAGGGGCCATGGAGCATTGTGATGACAGGTATAATGTGGCATTGTAATGACAGTGGTCATAGAGCATTGTGATGAAATGGATCATGGAGCAATGTGATTACAGGGACCATGTAGCATTGCGAATGCATAGGCTATGGAGCATTGTGATGACAGGAGACAAGGAGCATTGTGATGTAAGTGGTCATGGATCATTGTGATGACAAGTGTCCTGGACCATTGTGATGACACGGGTCATGGAGCATTGTGATGGCAAGGGCCATGGCGAATTGTGATGACATGTGTCTTGGGGCATTGTGATGACAGTGGTCATCTAGAATTGTGATAAAAGGTATCATGGAGCACTGTGATGACAGGGGCCATGGAGTATTGTAATGACAAGGCCATGGAACATTGTGATGACAAGTATCATGGAGCTTTGTGATGACACGAGCATTCATCATTATGATGACAAGGGTTCTGGAGCATTGTGATGACAAGGGCACGGAGCATTGTGATTACAGGGTCATGGAGCATTGTGATGACAACTGTCATGGAACATTGTGATGACAGGGTTCATGGAGCATTGTGATTAAAGGGGCCATGGAGCATTTTGATGACAAGGGCAGGCGAACATTTTGATTACATTGGTAATGGAGCATTGTGATGACATGGGCAGGGAACATTGTGAAGACAGGTGTAATGGGACATTGTGATTACAGGGGACATGGAGCATTTTGATGACATGGGCAGGCAACATTGTGATGACAGGTGTCATGGAGCATTGTGATGACAATTGTCATGGAACGTTGTGCTGACAGGGATCATGGAGCATTGTGATGAGACGGTCATTGGAGCATTGTGATGACAGGCGTACTGGAGCCTTCTGAGGAAAGGTGTCATGAGTCATTGTGATTACAGCGATCATGGAACATTGTGATGACAGTGGTCATGGAGCATTGTAATGACAGGGGCCATGGAGCATTGTGATGACAGGGGTCATGGGGCATTGTGATGACAGGGGTCATGGAGCATTGTGATGAAAGGGGTCATGGAGCACTGTGATCACAGGGGCCATGTATAATTGTGATGACAAAGACCATGGAGCATTGTGATGACAGTTGTCATGGAGCATTGTGTTGAAAGGGGCATGGAGCATTGTGACGACAATGGTCATGGAGCTTTGTGATGACTGGTATCATGGAGCATTGTTCTGAAAAAGGTCATGGGGCAGTGTAATGACAAGTATCATGGAGGATGTGATGAAAGGAGTCATGGAGCATTGTGATTAAATGGATCATGAGGCATTTTGATGACAAGAGTCATGGAACATTGTGATGACAGGGCTAATGGAGCATTGTGATGACAAGGGCTATGGAGCATTGTGATGACTGGGGTCATGGAGCATTGTGATGAAAGGGGTCATGGGTCACATCGATGACATGGGTAATGGAGCATTGTGATGATATGAGCATGGAGCATTGTGATGACAGGGGCCAGGGAGCATTGAGAATGACAAGGGCAGGGAACATTGTGATGACAGCAGTCATGGATCATTGTGATGATACCTGTCATGGAACATTGTGCTGACAGGGGTTATAGAGCATTGTGATGACAGGTGTCATGTGGCATTGTGATGACAGTGGTCATAGAGCATTGTGATGACAGGGGTCAAGGAGCATTGTGATGAAAGTGGTCATGGAGCACTGTGATGACACGGGAATGGAGCATTATGATGACAAGAGTTCTGGAGCATTGTGATGACAAGGGTATGGAGCATTGTGATTACAGGGGACCAGGAGCATTGTGATTACATGGGCAGTGAATATTGTGATGACAGGGCTCATGGAGCACTGTGATGACTAGTGTCATGGAACATGTGATGACAGGGTTCATGGAGCATTGTGATGAGAGGGGCCTTGGAGCATTATGATGATAGGCGTCATGGGGCATTGTGATGACAGCGGTCTTGGAGCATTGTGATGAAAGGGATCATGGAGCAATGTGCTTACAGGAGCCATGGAGCATTGTTAATGCATAGGCCATGGAGCAATGAAATGACAGGGGTCAAGGAGCATTGTGATGTAAGATGTCATGGAGCATTGTGATGACAAGTGTCCATGAACATTGTGATGACATGGTTCATGGAGCATTGTGATGACAAGTGCCATGGCGAATTGTGATGAGAGGTGTCATGGGGCATTGTGTTGAAAGGGCCATGGAGCATTGTGACGACAATGGTCATGGAGCATTGTGATGACTGGTATCATGGAGCATTGTTCTGAAAAAGGACATGGGGCAGTGTAATGACAAGTATCATGGAGGATGTGATGAAAGGAGTTATGGAGCATTGTGATTAAATGGATCATGAGGCATTTTGATGACAAGAGTCGTGGAACATTGTGATGACAGGGCTAATGGAGCATTGTGATGACAAGGGCTATGGAGCATTGTGATGACAGGTGTCATGCAGCATTGTGATGAAAGGGGTCATGGATCACTACGATGACATGGGTAATGGAGCATTGTGATGATATGGGCATGGAGCATTGTGATAACAGGGGCCAGGGAGCATTGAGATGACAAGAGCAGGGAACATTCTGATGACAGCAGTCATGTATCATTGTGATGATACCTGTCATGGAACATTGTGCTGACAGGGGCTATAGAGCATTGTGATTACAGGTGTCATGTGGCATTGTGATGACAGTGGTCATAGAGCATTGTGACGAAAAGGATCATGGAGCAATGTGATTACAGGTGTCATGTGGCATTGTGATGAAAGTGGTCATGGAGCACTGTGATGACACGGGCATGGAGCATTAAGATGACAAGAGTTCTGGAGCATTGTGATGACAAGGGTATGGAGCATTGTGATTACAGGGGAACAGGAGCATTGTGATTACATGGGCAGTGAATATTGTGATGACAGGGGTCATGGAGCACTGTGATAACTAGTGTCATGGAACATTGTGATGACAGGGATCATGGAGTATTGTGATGAGAGGGGCCTTGGAGCATTATGATGATAGGCGTCATGGGGCATTGTGATGACAGCGGTCTTGGAGCATTGTGATGAAAGGGATCATGGAGCAATGTGATTACAGGAGCCATGGAGCATTGTGAATGCATAGGCCATGGAGCAATGAAATGACAGGGGTCAAGGAGCATTGTGATGTAAGTTGTCATGGAGCATTGTGATGATAAGTGTCCATGAACATTGTGATGACATGGTTCATGGAGCATTGTGATGACAAGTGCCATGACGAATTGTGATGACAGGTGTCATGGGGCATTGTGATGACAGTGGTCATGTAGAATTGTAATGAAAGGTATCATTGAGGACTCTGATGACAGGGGCCGTGGAGCACTGTGATGACAGTGGTCATCTAGAATTGTGATGAAATATACCAGGGAGCATTGTGATGACAGGGGTCATGGATCACCGCAATTATAGGGGCCAGGGAGCATTGTGAATACAAAGATCATGGAGCATTGAGATGACAGGGGTCATGGATCATTGTGATGACAAGGGTCCTCGAACCTTGTGATGACACGGTTCATGGAGCATTGTGATGACAAGGTTCTTCAAGCATTGTGATGACACGGGCATGGAGCATTATGATGACAAGAGTTGTGGAGCATTGTGATGAAAAGGGTATTGAGCACTGTGATTACAGGGGACCAGGAGCATTGTGATTACATGGGCAGTGAATATTGTGATGACAGGGGTTCATGGAGCACTATGATGACAAGTGTCATGGAACATTGTGATGACAGGGTTCATGGAGCATTGTGATGAGAGGGGCCTTGGAGCATTATGATGATAGGCGTCATGGGGTATTGTGAAGAGAGTGGTCATAGAACATTGTGATGAAAGGGATCATGGAGCAATGTGATTACAGGGGCCATGGAGCATTTTGAATGCATAGGCCATGGAGCAGTGTGATGACAGGGGTCATGGAGCATTGTGATGACAAGTGTCCTGGACCATTGTGATGACACGGGTCATGGAGCATTGTGATGGCAAGGGCCATGGCGAATTGTGATGACATGTGTCTTGGGGCATTGTGATGACAGTGGTCATCTAGAATTGTGATAAATGGTGTCATGGAGCACTGTGATGACAGGGGCCATGGAGTATTGTAATGACAAGGCCATGGAACATTGTGATGACAAGTATCATGGAGCTTTGTGATGACACGAGCATTCATCATTATGATGACAAGAGTTCTGGAGCATTGTGATGACAAGGGCATGGAGCATTGTGATTACAGGGTCATGGAGCATTGTGATGACAACTGTCATGGAACATTGTGATGACAGGGTTCATGGAGCATTGTGATTAAAGCGGCCATGGAGCATGTTGAATACAAGGGCAGGCGAACATTTTGATTACATTGGTAATGGAGCATTGTGATGACATGGGCAGGGAACATTGTGAAGACAGGTGTAATGGAACATTGTGATTACAGGGGACATGGAGCATTTTGATGACATGGGCAGGCAACATTGTGATGACAGGTGTCATGGAGCATTGTGATGACAATTGTCATGGAACGTTGTGCTGACAGGGATCATGGAGCATTGTGATGAGACGGTCATTGGAGCATTGTGATGACAGGCGTACTGGAGCCTTCTGAGGAAAGGTGTCATGAGTCATTGTGATTACAGCAATCATGGAACATTGTGATGACAGTGGTCATGGAGCATTGTAATGACAGGGGCCATGGAGCATTGTGATGACAGGGGTAATGGGGCATTGTGATGACAGTGGTCATGGAGCATTGTGATGAAAGGGGTCATGGAGCACTGTGATCACAGGGGCCATGTATAATTGTGATGACAAAGACCATGGAGCATTGTGATGACAGTTGTCATGGAGCATTGTGTTGAAAGGGGCATGGAGCATTGTGACGACAATGGTCATGGAACATTGTGATGACTGGTATCATGGAGCATTGTTCTGAAAAAGGTCATGGGGCAGTGTAATGACAAGTATCATGGAGGCTGTGATGAAAGGAGTCATGGAGCATTGTGATTAAATGGATCATGAGGCATTTTGACGACAAGAGTCATGGAACATTGTGATGACAGGGCTAATGGAGCATTGTGATGACAAGGGCTATGGAGCATTGTGATGACAAGGGCTATGGAGCATTGTGATGACTGGGGTCATGGAGCATTGTGATGAAAGGGGTCATGGATCACTACGATGACATGGGTAATGGAGCATTGTGATGATATGAGAATGGAGCATTGTGATGACATGGTTCATGGAGCATTGTGATGACAAGTGCCATGGCGAATTGTGATGACAGGTGTAATGGGGCATTGTAATGACAGTGGTCATGTAGAATTGTAATGAAAGTTATCATAGAGGACTCTGATGACAGGGGTCGTGGAGCACTGTGATGACAGTGGTCATCTAGAATTGTGATGAAATATACCAGGGAGCATTGTGATGACAGGGGTCATGGATCACCGCAATTATAGGGGCCATGGAGCATTGTGAATACAAAGATCATGGAGCATTGAGATGACAGGGGTCACGGATCATTGTGATGACAAAGGTCCTGGAAACTTGTGATGACACGGTTCATGGAGCATTGTGATGACAAGGTTCTTCAAGCATTGTGATGACACGGGCATGGAGCATTATGATGACAAGAGTTCTGGAGCATTGTGATGACAAGGGTATGGAGCACTATGATTACAGGGGACCAGGAGCATTGTGATTACATGGGCAGTGAATATTGTGATGACAGGGGTCATGGAGCACTGTGATGACTAGTGTCATGGAACATTGTGATGACAGGGATCATGGAGCATTGTGATGACAAGGGCCATGGCGAATTGTGATGACAGGTGTCATGGGGCATTGTGATGACAGTGGTCATCGAGAATTGTGAGGAAAGGTAACATGGAGCACTGTGATAACAGGGGCCATGGAGCATTGTGATGACAAAGGCCATGGAACATTTTGATGACAAGTGTCATGGAGCATTGTGATGATACGGGCATGGAGCATTATGATGCCAAGAGTTCTGGAGCATTGTGGTGACAAGGGCATGGAGCATTGTGATGACAAGGGCCATGGCCAATTCTGATGACAGGTGTCATCGGGCATTGTGATGACAGAGGTTATCTAGCATTGTGATGAAAGGTACCATGGATCACTGTGATAACAGGGGCCATGGAGCATTGTGATGATAAAGGCCATGGAGCATTTTAATGAAAAGTGTCATGGAGAATTGTGATGAGACGGGCATGGAGCATTATGATGACAAGAGTTCTGGAGCATTGCGTTGACAAGGGAATGGAGCATTGTGATTACAGGGACCATGGAGGAGAGTGATGACATCTGTCATGGAATATTGGGCTGACAGGGGCCATGGAGCAATGTGATGACAGGTATAATGTGGCATTGTAATGACAGTGGTCATAGAGCATTGTGATGAAATGGATCATGGAGCAATGTGATTACAGGGACCATGTAGCATTGCGAATGCATAGGCTATGGAGCATTGTGATGACAGGAGTCAAGGAGCATTGTGATGTAAGTGGTCATGGATCATTGTGATGACAAGTGTCCTGGACCATTGTGATGACACGGGTCATGGAGCATTGTGATGGCAAGGGCCATGGCGAATTGTGATGACATGTGTCTTGGGGCATTGTGATGACAGTGGTCATCTAGAATTGTGATAAAAGGTATCATGGAGCACTGTGATGACAGGGGCCATGGAGTATTGTATGACAAGGCCATGGAACATTGTGATGACAAGTATCATGGAGCTTTGTGATGACACGAGCATTCATCATTATGATGACAAGAGTTCTGGAGCATTGTGATGACAAGGGCATGGAGCATTGTGATTACAGGGTCATGGAGCATTGTGATGACAACTGTCATGGAACATTGTGATGACAGGGTTCATGGAGCATTGTGATTAAAGGGGCCATGGAGCATTTTGATGACAAGGGCAGGCGAACATTTTGATTACATTGGTAATGGAGCATTGTGATGACATGGGCAGGGAACATTGTGAAGACAGGTGTAATGGAACATTGTGATTACAGGGGACATGGAGCATTTTGATGACATGGGCAGGCAACATTGTGATGACAGGTGTCATGGAGCATTGTGATGACAATTGTCATGGAACGTTGTGCTGACAGGGATCATGGAGCATTGTGATGAGACGGTCATTGGAGCATTGTGATGACAGGCGTACTGGAGCCTTCTGAGGAAAGGTGTCATGGGTCATTGTGATTACAGCGATCATGGAACATTGTGATGACAGTGGTCATGGAGCATTGTAATGACAGGGGCCATGGAGCATTGTGATGACAGGGGTCATGGGGCATTGTGATGACAGTGGTCATGGAGCATTGTGATGAAAGGGGTCATGGAGCACTGTGATCACAGGGGCCATGTATAATTGTGATGACAAAGGCCATGGAGCATTGTGATGACAGTTGTCATGGAGCATTGTGTTGAAAGGGGCATGGAGCATTGTGACGACAATGGTCATGGAGCATTGTGATGACTGGTATCATGGAGCATTGTTCTGAAAAAGGTCATGGGGCAGTGTAATGACAAGTATCATGGAGGATGTGTTGAAAGGAGTCATGGAGCATTGTGATTAAATGGATCATGAGGCATTTTGATGACAAGAGTCATGGAACATTGTGATGACAGGGCTAATGGAGCATTGTGATGACAAGGGCTATGGAGCATTGTGATGACTGGGGTCATGGAGCATTGTGATGAAAGGGGTCATGGATCACTACGATGACATGGGTAATGGAGCATTGTGATGATATGAGCATGGATCATTGTGATGACAGGGGCCAGGGAGCATTGAGAATGACAAGGGCAGGGAACATTGTGATGACAGCAGTCATGGATCATTGTGATGATACCTGTCATGGAACATTGTGCTGACAGGGGCTATAGAGCATTGTGATGATAGGTGTCATGTGGCATTGTGATGACAGTGGTCATAGAGCATTGTGATGACAGGGGTCAAGGAGCATTGTGATGAGAGGGGCCTTGGAGCATTATGATGATAGGCGTCATGGGGCATTGTGATGACAGCGGTCTTGGAGCATTGTGATGAAAGGGATCATGGAGCAATGTGATTACAGGAGCCATGGAGCATTGTGAATGCATAGGCCATGGAGCAATGAAATGACAGGGGTCAAGGAGCATTGTGATGTAAGTTGTCATGGAGCATTGTGATGACTATTGTCCATGAACATTATGATGACATTGTTCATGGAGCATTGTGATGACAGGTGTCATGTGGAATTGTGATGAGAGCGGTCATATAGAATTGTGAGGAAAGGTATCAGGGAGGACTCTGATGACAGGGGCCGTGGAGCACTGTGATGACAGTGGTCATCTAGAATTGTGATGAAATATACCAGGGAGCATTGTGATGACAGGGGTCATGGATCACCGCAATTATAGAGGCCATGGAGCATTGTGAATACAAAGATCATGGAGCATTGAGATGACAGGGGTCACGGATCATTGTGATGACAAGGGTCCTGGAAACTTGTGATGACACGGTTCATGGAGCATTGTGATGACAAGGTTCTTCAAGCATTGTGATGACACGGGCATGGAGCATTATGATGACAAGAGTTCTGGAGCATTGTGATGACAAGGGTATGGAGCACTATGATTACAGGGGACCAGGAGCATTGTGATTACATGGGCAGTGAATATTGTGATGACAGGGGTTATGGAGCACTGTGATGACTAGTGTCATGGAACATTGTGATGACAGGGATCATGGAGCATTGGGATGAGAGGGGACATAGAGCATTATGATGATAGGCGTCATGGGGCATTGTGATGACAGCGGTCTTGGAGCATTGTGATGAAATGGATCATGGAGCAATGTGATTACAGGAGCCATGGAGCATTGTGAATGCATAGGCCATGGAGCAATGAAATGACAGGGGTCAAGGAGCATTGTGATGTAAGTTGTCATGGAGCATTGTGATGACAAGTGTCCATGAACATTGTGATGACATGGTTCATGGAGCATTGTGATGACAAGTGCCATGGCGAATTGTGATGACAGGTGTCATGGGGCATTGTGATGACAGTGGTCATGTAGAATTGTAATGAAAGGTATCATGGAGGACTCTGACGACAGGGGCCGTGAGGCACTGTGATGACAGTGGTCATCTAGAATTGTGATGAAATATACCAGGGAGCATTGTGATGAAAGGGGTCATGGATCACCGCAATTATAGGGGCCAGGGAGCATTGTGAATACAAAGATCATGGAGCATTGAGATGACAGGGGTCATGGATCATTGTGATGACAAGGGTCCTGGAACCTTGTGATGACACGGTTCATGGAGCATTGTGATGACAAGGTTCTTCAAGCATTGTGATGAAACGGGTATGGAGCATTATGATGACAAGAGTTCTGGAGCATTGTGATGAAAAGGGTATGGAGCACTGTGAGTACAGGGGACCAGGAGCATTGTGATTACATGGGCAGTGAATATTGTGATGACAGGGGTTCATGGAGCACTGTGATGACAAGTGTCATGGAACATTGTGATGACAGGGTTCATGGAGCATTGTGATGAGAGGGGCCTTGGAGCATTATGATGATACGCGTCATGGGGCCTTGTGATGACAGCGGTCTTGGAGCATTGTGATGAAAGGGATCATGGAGCAATGTGATTATAGGGGCCATGGAGCATTTTGAATGCATAGGCCATGGAGCAGTGTGATGACAGGGGTCATGGAGCATTGTGATGAATGTGGTCATAGTTCATTGTGATGATAAGTGTCCAGGAACATTGTGATGACATGGATCATGGAGCATTGTGATGACAAGGGCCATGGCGAATTGTGATGACAGGTGTCATGGGGCATTGTGATGACAGTGGTCATCGAGAATTGTGAGGAAAGGTAACATGGAGCACTGTGATAACAGGGGCCATGGAGCATTGTGATGACAAAGGCCATGGAGCATTTTGATGACAAGTGTCATGGAGCATTGTGATGAGACGGGCATGGAGCATTATGATGCCAAGAGTTCTGGAGCATTGTGGTGACAAGGGCATGGAGCATTGTGATGACAAGGGCCATGGCCAATTCTGATGACAGGTGTCATCGGGCATTGTGATGACAGAGGTTATCTAGCATTGTGATGAAAGGTACCATGGATCACTGTGATAACAGGGGCCATGGAGCATTGTGATGATACAGGCCATGGAGCATTTTAATGAAAAGTGTCATGGAGAATTGTGATGAGACGGGCATGGAGCATTATGATGACAAGAGTTCTGGAGCATTGCGTTGACAAGGGAATGGAGCATTGTGATTACAGGGACCATGGAGGAGAGTGATGACATCTGTCATGGAACATTGTGCTGACAGGGGCCATGGAGCATTGTGATGACAGGTATAATGTGGCATTGTAATGACAGTGGTCATAGAGCATTGTGATGAAATGGATCATGGAGCAATGTGATTACAGGGACCATGTAGCATTGCGAATGCATAGGCTATGGAGCATTGTGATGACAGGAGACAAGGAGCATTGTGATGTAAGTGGTCATGGATCATTGTGATGACAAGTGTCCTGGACCATTGTGATGACACGGGTCATGGAGCATTGTGATGGCAAGGGCCATGGCGAATTGTGATGACATGTGTCTTGGGGCATTGTGATGACAGTGGTCATCTAGAATTGTGATAAAAGGTATCATGGAGCACTGTGCTGACAGGGGCCATGGAGTATTGTAATGACAAGGCCATGGAACATTGTGATGACAAGTATCATGGAGCTTTGTGATGACACGAGCATTCATCATTATGATGACAAGGGTTCTGGAGCATTGTGATGACAAGGGCATGGAGCATTGTGATTACAGGGTCATGGAGCATTGTGATGACAACTGTCATGGAACATTGTGATGACAGGGTTCATGGAGCATTGGGATTAAAGGGGCCATGGAGCATTTTGATGACAAGGGCAGGCGAACATTTTGATTACATTGGTAATGGAGCATTGTGATGACATGGGCAGGGAACATTGTGAAGACAGGTGTAATGGAACATTGTGATTACAGGGGACATGGAGCATTTTGATGACATGGGCAGGCAACATTGTGATGACAGGTGTCATGGAGCATTGTGATGACAATTGTCATGGAACGTTGTGCTGACAGGGATCATGGAGCATTGTGATGAGACGGTCATTGGAGCATTGTGATGACAGGCGTACTGGAGCCTTCTGAGGAAAGGTGTCATGAGTCATTGTGATTACAGCGATCATGGAACATTGTGATGACAGTGGTCATGGAGCATTGTAATGACAGGGGCCATGGAGCATTGTGATGACAGGGGTCATGGGGCATTGTGATGACAGTGGTCATGGAGCATTGTGATGAAAGGGGTCATGGAGCACTGTGATCACAGGGGCCATGTATAATTGTGATGACAAAGACCATGGAGCATTGTGATGACAGTTGTCATGGAGCATTGTGTTGAAAGGGGCATGGAGCATTGTGACGACAATGGTCATGGAGCTTTGTGATGACTGGTATCATGGAGCATTGTTCTGAAAAAGGTCATGGGGCAGTGTAATGACAAGTATCATGGAGGATGTGATGAAAGGAGTCATGGAGCATTGTGATTAAATGGATCATGAGGCATTTTGATGACAAGAGTCATGGAACATTGTGATGACAGGGCTAATGGAGCATTGTGATGACAAGGGCTATGGAGCATTGTGATGACTGGGGTCATGGAGCATTGTGATGAAAGGGGTCATGGGTCACATCGATGACATGGGTAATGGAGCATTGTGATGATATGAGCATGGAGCATTGTGATGACAGGGGCCAGGGAGCATTGAGAATGACAAGGGCAGGGAACATTGTGATGACAGCAGTCATGGATCATTGTGATGATACCTGTCATGGAACATTGTGCTGACAGGGGTTATAGAGCATTGTGATGACAGGTGTCATGTGGCATTGTGATGACAGTGGTCATAGAGCATTGTGATGACAGGGGTCAAGGAGCATTGTGATGAAAGTGGTCATGGAGCACTGTGATGACACGGGCATGGAGAATTATGATGACAAGAGTTCTGGAGCATTGTGATGACAAGGGTATGGAGCATTGTGATTACAGGGGACCAGGAGCCTTGTGATTACATGGGCAGTGAATATTGTGATGACAGGGCTCATGGAGCACTGTGATGACTAGTGTCATGGAACATGTGATGACAGGGTTCATGGAGCATTGTGATGAGAGGGGCCTTGGAGCATTATGATGATAGGCGTCATGGGGCATTGTGATGACAGCGGTCTTGGAGCATTGTGATGAAAGGGATCATGGAGCAATGTGCTTACAGGAGCCATGGAGCATTGTTAATGCATAGGCCATGGAGCAATGAAATGACAGGGGTCAAGGAGCATTGTGATGTAAGATGTCATGGAGCATTGTGATGACAAGTGTCCATGAACATTGTGATGACATGGGTCATGGAGCATTGTGATGACAAGTGCCATGGCGAATTGTGATGAGAGGTGTCATGGGGCATTGTGTTGAAAGGGGCATGGAGCATTGTGACGACAATGGTCATGGAGCATTGTGATGACTGGTATCATGGAGCATTGTTCTGAAAAAGGACATGGGGCAGTGTAATGACAAGTATCATGGAGGATGTGATGAAAGGAGTTATGGAGCATTGTGATTAAATGGATCATGAGGCATTTTGATGACAAGAGTCGTGGAACATCGTGATGACAGAGCTAATGGAGCATTGTGATGACAAGGGCTATGGAGCATTGTGATGACAGGTGTCATGCAGCATTGTGATGAAAGGGGTCATGGATCACTACGATGACATGGGTAATGGAGCATTGTGATGATATGGGCATGGAGCATTGTGATAACAGGGGCCAGGGAGCATTGAGATGACAAGAGCAGGGAACATTCTGATGACAGCAGTCATGTATCATTGTGATGATACCTGTCATGGAACATTGTGCTGACAGGGGCTATAGAGCATTGTGATGACAGGTGTCATGTGGCATTGTGATGACAGTGGTCATAGAGCATTGTGAAGAAAAGGATCATGGAGCAATGTGATTACAGGTGTCATGTGGCATTGTGATGAAAGTGGTCATGGAGCACTGTGATGACACGGGCATGGAGCATTAAGATGACAAGAGTTCTGGAGCATTGTGATGACAAGGGTATGGAGCATTGTGATTACAGGGGAACAGGAGCATTGTGATTACATGGGCAGTGAATATTGTGATGACAGGGGTCATGGAGCACTGTGATAACTAGTGTCATGGAACATTGTGATGACAGGGATCATGGAGTATTGTGATGAGAGGGGCCTTGGAGCATTATGATGATAGGCGTCATGGGGCATTGTGATGACAGCGGTCTTGGAGCATTGTGATGAAAGGGATCATGGAGCAATGTGATTACAGGAGCCATGGAGCATTGTGAATGCATAGGCCATGGAGCAATGAAATGACAGGGGTCAAGGAGCATTGTGATGTAAGTTGTCATGGAGCATTGTGATGATAAGTGTCCATGAACATTGTGATGACATGGTTCATGGAGCATTGTGATGACAAGTGCCATGACGAATTGTGATGACAGGTGTCATGGGGCATTGTGATGACAGTGGTCATGTAGAATTGTAATGAAAGGTATCATGGAGGACTCTGATGACAGGGGCCGTGGAGCACTGTGATGACAGTGGTCATCTAGAATTGTGATGAAATATACCAGGGAGCATTGTGATGACAGGGGTCATGGATCACCGCAATTATAGGGGCCAGGGAGCATTGTGAATACAAAGATCATGGAGCATTGAGATGACAGGGGTCATGGATCATTGTGATGACAAGGGTCCTCGAACCTTGTGATGACACGGTTCATGGAGCATTGTGATGACAAGGTTCTTCAAGCATTGTGATGACACGGGCATGGAGCATTATGATGACAAGAGTTGTGGAGCATTGTGATGAAAAGGGTATTGAGCACTGTGATTACAGGGGACCAGGAGCATTGTGATTACATGGGCAGTGAATATTGTGATGACAGGGGTTCATGGAGCACTATGATGACAAGTGTCATGGAACATTGTGATGACAGGGTTTATGGAGCATTGTGATGAGAGGGGCCTTGGAGCATTATGATGATAGGCGTCATGGGGTATTGTGAAGAGAGTGGTCATAGAACATTGTGATGAAAGGGATCATGGAGCAATGTGATTACAGGGGCCATGGAGCATTTTGAATGCATAGGCCATGGAGCAGTGTGATGACAGGGGTCATGGAGCATTGTGATGACAAGTGTCCTGGACCATTGTGATGACACGGGTCATGGAGCATTGTGATGGCAAGGGCCATGGCGAATTGTGATGACATGTGTCTTGGGGCATTGTGATGACAGTGGTCATCTAGAATTGTGATAAAAGGTGTCATGGAGCACTGTGATGACAGGGGCCATGGAGTATTGTAATGACAAGGCCATGGAACATTGTGATGACAAGTATCATGGAGCTTTGTGATGACACGAGCATTCATCATTATGATGACAAGAGTTCTGGAGCATTGTGATGACAAGGGCATGGAGCATTGTGATTACAGGGTCATGGAGCATTGTGATGACAACTGTCATGGAACATTGTGATGACAGGGTTCATGGAGCATTGTGATTAAAGGGGCCATGGAGCATGTTGAATACAAGGGCAGGCGAACATTTTGATTACATTGGTAATGGAGCATTGTGATGACATGGGCAGGGAACATTGTGAAGACAGGTGTAATGGAACATTGTGATTACAGGGGACATGGAGCATTTTGATGACATGGGCAGGCAACATTGTGATGACAGGTGTCATGGAGCATTGTGATGACAATTGTCATGGAACGTTGTGCTGACAGGGATCATGGAGCATTGTGATGAGACGGTCATTGGAGCATTGTGATGACAGGCGTACTGGAGCCTTCTGAGGAAAGGTGTCATGAGTCATTGTGATTACAGCAATCATGGAACATTGTGATGACAGTGGTCATGGAGCATTGTAATGACAGGGGCCATGGAGCATTGTGATGACAGGGGTAATGGGGCATTGTGATGACAGTGGTCATGGAGCATTGTGATGAAAGGGGTCATGGAGCACTGTGATCACAGGGGCCATGTATAATTGTGATGACAAAGACCATGGAGCATTGTGATGACAGTTGTCATGGAGCATTGTGTTGAAAGGGGCATGGAGCATTGTGACGACAATGGTCATGGAGCATTGTGATGACTGGTATCATGGAGCGTTGTTCTGAAAAAGGTCATGGGGCAGTGTAATGACAAGTATCATGGAGGCTGTGATGAAAGGAGTCATGGAGCATTGTGATTAAATGGATCATGAGGCATTTTGATGACAAGAGTCATGGAACATTGTGATGACAGGACTAATGGAGCATTGTGATGACAAGGGCTATGGAGCATTGTGATGACAAGGGCTATGGAGCATTGTGATGACTGGGGTCATGGAGCATTGTGATGAAAGGGGTCATGGATCACTACGATGACATGGGTAATGGAGCATTGTGATGATATGAGAATGGAGCATTGTGATGACATGGTTCATGGAGCATTGTGATGACAAGTGCCATGGCGAATTGTGATGACAGGTGTCATGGGGCATTGTAATGACAGTGGTCATGTAGAATTGTAATGAAAGTTATCATAGAGGACTCTGATGACAGGGGCCGTGGAGCACTGTGATGACAGTGGTCATCTAGAATTGTGATGAAATATACCAGGGAGCATTGTGATGACAGGGGTCATGGATCACCGCAATTATAGGGGCCATGGAGCATTGTGAATACAAAGATCATGGAGCATTGAGATGACAGGGGTCATGGATCATTGTGATGACAAGGGTCCTGGAACCTTGTGATGACACGGTTCATGGAGCATTGTGATGACCAGGTTCTTCAAGCATTGTGATGACACGGGCATGGAGCATTATGATGACAAGAGTTCTGGAGCATTGTGATGAAAAGGGTATGGAGCACTGTGATTACAGGGGACCAGGAGCGTTGTGATTACATGGGCAGTGAATATTGTGATGACAGGGTTCATGGAGCATTGTGATGAGAGGGGCCTTGGAGTATTATGATGATAGGCGTCATGGGGTATTGTGATGAGAGTGGTCATAGAACATTGTGATGAAAGGGATCATGGAGCAATGTGATTACAGGGGCCATGGAGCATTTTGAATGCATAGGCCATGGAGCAGTGTGATGACAGGGGTCATGGAGCATTGTGATGAATGTGGTCATAGTTTATTGTGATGATAAGTGTCCAGGAACATTGTGATGACATGGATCATGGAGCATTGTGATCACAAGGGCCATGGCGAATTGTGATGACAGGTGTCATGGGGCATTGTGATGACAGTGGTTATCTAGAATTGTGATGAAAGGTAACATGGAGCACTGTGATAACAGGGGTCATGGAGCATTGTGATGACAAAGGCCATGGAGCATTTTGATGACAAGTGTCATGGAGCATTGTGATGAGACGGGCATG
The DNA here is from genome assembly GCF_965194805.1 of Balaenoptera borealis. Taxonomy (NCBI): domain Eukaryota; kingdom Metazoa; phylum Chordata; class Mammalia; order Artiodactyla; family Balaenopteridae; genus Balaenoptera; species Balaenoptera borealis. The sequence continues at coordinate 851,868 of NW_028123926.1, forward strand.
GAGCATTATGATGCCAAGAGTTCTGGAGCATTGTGGTGACAAGGGCATGGAGCATTGTGATGACAAGGGCCATGGCCAATTCTGATGACAGGTGTCATCGGGCATTGTGATGACAGAGGTTATCTAGCATTGTGATGAAAGGTACCATGGATCACTGTGATAACAGGGGCCATGGAGCATTGTGATGATAAAGGCCATGGAGCATTTTAATGAAAAGTGTCATGGAGAATTGTGATGAGACGGGCATGGAGCATTATGATGACAAGAGTTCTGGAGCATTGCGTTGACAAGGGAATGGAGCATTGTGATTACAGGGACCATGGAGGAGAGTGATGACATCTGTCATGGAACATTGTGCTGACAGGGGCCATGGAGCATTGTGATGACAGGTATAATGTGGCATTGTAATGACAGTGGTCATAGAGCATTGTGATGAAATGGATCATGGAGCAATGTGATTACAGGGACCATGTAGCATTGCAAATGCATAGGCTATGGAGCATTGTGATGACAGGAGTCAAGGAGCATTGTGATGTAAGTGGTCATGGATGATTGTGATGACAAGTGTCCTGGACCATTGTGATGACACGGGTCATGGAGCATTGTGATGGCAAGGGCCATGGCGAATTGTGATGACATGTGTCTTGGGGCATTGTGATGACAGTGGTCGTCTAGAACTGTGATAAAAGGGATCATGGACCACTGTGATGACAGGGGCCATGGAGTATTGTAATGACAAGGCCATGGAACATTGTGATGACAAGTATCATGGAGCTTTGTGATGACACGAGCATTCATCATTATGATGACAAGAGTTCTGAAGCATTGTGATGACAAGGGCATGGAGCATTGTGATTACAGGGTCATGGAGCATTGTGATGACAACTGTCATGGAACATTGTGATGACAGGGTTCATGGAGCATTGTGATTAAAGGGGCCATGGAGCATTTTGATGACAAGGGCAGGCGAACATTTTGATTACATTGGTAATGGAGCATTGTGATGACATGGGCAGGGAACATTGTGAAGACAGGTGTAATGGAACATTGTGATTACAGGGGACATGGAGCATTTTGATGACATGGGCAGGCAACATTGTGATGACAGGTGTCATGGAGCATTGTGATGACAATTGTCATGGAACGTTGTGCTGACAGGGATCATGGAGCATTGTGATGAGACGGTCATTGGAGCATTGTGATGACAGGCGTACTGGAGCCTTCTGAGGAAAGGTGTCATGGGTCATTGTGATTACAGTGATCATGGAACATTGTGATGACAGTGGTCATGGAGCATTGTAATGACAGGGGCCATGGAGCATTGTGATGACAGGGTTCATGGGGCATTGTGATCACAGGGGCCATGTATAATTGTGATGACAAAGGCCATGGAGCTTTGTGATGACAGTTGTCATGGAGCATTGTGTTGAAAGGGGCATAGAGCATTGTGACGACAATGGTCATGGAGCATTGTGATGACTGGTATCATGGAGCATTGTTCTGAAAAAGGTCATGGGGCAGTGTAATGACAAGTATCATGGAGGATGTGATGAAAGGAGTCATGGAGCATTGTGATTAAATGGATCATGAGGCATTTTGATGACAAGAGTCATGGAACATTGTGATGACAGGGCTAATGGAGCATTGTGATGACAAGGGCTATGGAGCATTGTGATGACTGGGGTCATGGAGCATTGTGATGAAAGGGGTCATGGATCACTACGATGACATGGGTAATGGAGCATTGTGAAGATATGAGCATGGAGCATTGTGAGGACAGGGGCCAGGGAGCATTGAGATGATAAGGGCAGGGAACATTGTGATGACAGCAGTCATGGATCATTGTGATGATACCTGTCATGGAACATTGTGCTGACAGGGGCTATAGAGCATTGTGATGACAGGTGTCATGTGGCATTGTGATGACAGTGGTAATAGAGCATTGTGATGACAGGGGTCAAGGAGCATTGTGATGAAAGTGGTTATGGAGCACTGTGATGACACGGGCATGGAGAATTATGATGACAAGAGTTCTGGAGCATTGTGATGACAAGGGTATGGAGCATTGTGAATACAGGGGACCAGGAGCATTGTGATTACATGGGCAGTGAATATTGTGATGACAGGGGTCATGGAGCACTGTGATGACTAGTGTCATGGAACATTGGGAGGACAGGGATCATGGAGCATTGTGATAAGAGTGGCCTTGGAGCATTATGATGATAGGCATCATGGGGCATTGTGATGACAGCGGTCTTGGAGCATTGTGATGAAAGGGATCATGGAGCAATGTGATTACAGGAGCCATAGAGCATTGTGAATGCATAGGCCATGGAGCAATGAAATGACAGGGGTCAAAGAGCATTGTGATGTAAGTTGTCATGGAGCATTGTGATGACAAGTGTCCATGAACATTGTGATGACATGGATCATGGATCATTGTGATGACAAGGGGCATGGCGAATTGTGATGACAGGTGTCATGGGGCATTGTGATGACAGTGGTCATCGAGAATTGTGAGGAAACGTAACATGGAGCACTGTGATAACAGGGGCCATGGAGCATTGTGATGACAAAGGCCATGGAGCATTTTGATGACAAGTGTCATGGAGCATTGTGATGAGACGGGCATGGAGCATTATGATGCCAAGCGTTCTGGAGCATTGTGGTGACAAGGGCATGGAGCATAGTGATGACAAGAGTTCTGGAGCATTGTGATGAAAAGGGTATGGAGCACTGTGATTACAGGGGACCAGGAGCATTGTGATTACATGGGCAGTGAATATTGTGATGACAGGCGTTCATGGAGCACTGTGATGACAAGTGTCATTGAACATTGTGATTACAGGGTTCATGGAGCATTGTGATGAGAGTGGCCTTGGAGCATTATGATGATAGGCGTCATGGGATATTGTGATGAGAGTGGTCATAGAACATTGTGATGAAAGGGATCATGGAGAAATGTGCTTACAGGAGCCATGGAGCATTGTGAATACATAGGCCATGGAGCAATGAAATGACAGGGGTCAAGGAGCATTGTGATGTAAGTTGTCATGGAGCTTTGTGATGACAAGTGTCCATGAACATTGTGATGACATGGTTCATGGAGCATTGTGATGACAAGTGCCATGGCGAATTGTGATGACAGGTGTCATGAGGCATTGTGATGACAGTGGTCATGTAGAATTGTAATGAAAGGTATCATGGAGGACTCTGACGACAGGGGCCGTGGAGCACTGTGATGACAGTGGTCATCTAGAATTGTGATGAAATATACCAGGGAGCATTGTGATGACAGGGGTCATGGATCACCGCAATTATAGGGACCATGGAGCATTTTGAATACAAAGATCATGGAGCATTGAGATGACAGGGGTCATGGATCCTTGTGATGACAAGGGTCCTGGAACCTTGTGATGACACGGTTCATGGAGCATTATGATGACAAGGTTCTTCAAGCATTGTGATGACACGGGCATGGAGCATTATGATGACAAGAGTTCTGGAGCATTGTGATGACAAGGGTATGGAGCACTGTGATTACAGGGGACCAGGAGCATTGTGATTACATGGGCAGTGAATATTGTGATGACAGGGGTTCATGTAGCACTGTGATGACAAGTGTCATGGAACATTGTGATGACAGGGTTCATGGAGCATTGTGATTAAAGGGGCCATGGAGCATTTTGATGACAAGGGCAGGCGAACATTTTGATTACATTGGTAATGGAGCATTGTGATGACATGGGCAGGGAACATTGTGAAGACAGGTGTAATGGAACATTGTGATTACAGGGGTCATGGAGCATTTTGATGACATGGGCAGGCAACATTGTGATGACAGGTGTCATGGAGCATTGTGATGACAATTGTCATGGAACGTTGTGCTGACAGGGATCATGCAGCATTGTGATGAGACAGTCATTGGAGCATTGTGATGACAGGCGTACTGGAGCCTTCTAAGGAAAGGTGTCATGGGGCATTGTGATTACAGCGATCATGGAACATTGTGATGACAGTGGTCATGGAGCATTGTAATGACAGGGGCCATGGAGCATTGTGATGACAGGGGTCATGGGGCATTGTGATGACAGTGGTCATGGAGCATTGTGATGAAAGGGGTCATGGAGCACTGTGATCACAGGGGCCATGTATAATTGTGATGACAAAGGCCATGGAGCATTGTGATGACAGTTGTCATGGAGCATTGTGTGGAAAGGGGCATGGAGCATTGTGACGACAATGGTCATGGAGCATTGTGATGACTGGTATCATGGAGCGTTGTTCTGAAAAAGGTCATGGGGCAGTGTAATGACAAGTATCATGGAGGATGTGTTGAAAGGAGTCATGGAGCATTGTGATTAAATGGATCATGAGGCATTTTGATGACAAGAGTCATGGAACATTGTGATGACAGGGCTAATGGAGCATTGTGATGACAAGGGCTATGGAGCATTGTGATGACTGGGGTCATGGAGCATTGTGATGAAAGGGGTCATGGATCACTACGATGACATGGGTAATGGAGCATTGTGATGATATGGGCATGGAGCGTTGTGATAACAGGGGCCAGGGAGCATTGAGATGACAAGAGCAGGGAACATTCTGATGACAGCAGTCATGTATCATTGTGATGATACCTGTCATGGAACATTGTGCTGACAGGGGCTATAGAGCATTGTGATGACAGTTGTCATGTGGCATTGTGATGACAGTGGTCATAGAGCATTGTGATGAAAAGGATCATGGAGCAATGTGATTACAGGTGTCATGTGGCATTGTGATGACAGTGGTCATAGAGCATTGTGATGACAGGGGTCATAGAGCATTGTGATGACAGGGGTCAAGGAGCATTGTGATGACAGGGGTCAAGGAGCATTGTGATGAAAGTGGTCATGGAGCACTGTGATGACACGGGCATGGAACATTATGATGACAAGAGTTCTGTAGCATTGTGATGACAAGGGTATGGAGCATTGTGATTACAGGGGAACAGGAGGATTGTGATTACATGGGCAGTGAATATTGTGATGACAGGGGTCATGGAGCACTGTGATGACTAGTGTCATGGAACATTGTTGATGACAGGGATCATGGAGTATTGTGATGAGAGCGGTCTTGGAGCATTGTGATGAAAGGGATCATGGAGCAATGTGATTACAGGGGCCATGGAGCATTTTGAATGTATAGGCCATGGAGCAATGTGATGACAGGGGTCATGGAGCATTGTGATGACAAGGGCCATGGCGAATTGTGATGACAGGTGTCATGGGGCCTTGTGATGACAGTGGTCATCTAGAATTGTGATGAAAGGTAACATGGAGCACTATGATAACAGGGGCCATGGAGCATTGTGATGACAAAGGCCATGGAGCATTTTGATGACAAGTGTCATGGAGCATTGTGATGAGACGGGCATGGAGCACTATGATGCCCAGAGTTCTGGAGCATTGTGGTGACAAGGGCATGGAGCATTGTGATGACAAGGGCCATGGCCAATTCTGATGACAGGTGTCCTCGGGCATTGTGATGACAGAGGTTATCTAGCATTGTGATGAAAGGTACCATGGATCACTGTGATAACAGGGGCCATGGAGCATTGTGATGATAAAGGCCATGGAGCATTTTAATGAAAAGTGTCATGGAGAATTGTGATGAGACGGGCATGGAGCATTATGATGACAAGAGTTCTGGAGCATTGCGTTGACAAGGGAATGGAGCATTGTGATTACAGGGACCATGGAGGAGAGTGATGACATCTGTCATGGAACATTGTGCTGACAGGGGCCATGGAGCATTGTGATGACAGGTATAATGTGGCATTGTAATGACAGTGGTCATAGAGCATTGTGATGAAATGGATCATGGAGCAATGTGATTACAGGGACCATGTAGCATTGCGAATGCATAGGCTATGGAGCATTGTGATGACAGGAGTCAAGGAGCATTGTGATGTAAGTGGTCATGGATCATTGTGATGACAAGTGTCCTGGACCATTGTGATGACACGGGTCATGGAGCATTGTGATGGCAAGGGCCATGGCGAATTGTGATGACATGTGTCTTGGGGCATTGTGATGACAGTGGTCATCTAGAACTGTGATAAAAGGTATCATAGAGCACTGTGATGAAAGGGGCCATGGAGTATTGTAATGACAAGGCCATGGAACATTGTGATGACAAGTATCATGGAGCTTTGTGATGACACGAGCATTCATCATTATGATGACAAGAGTTCTGGAGCATTGTGATGACAAGGGCATGGAGCATTGTGATTACAGGGTCATGGAGCATTGTGATGACAACTGTCATGGAACATTGTGATGACAGGGTTCATGGAGCATTGTGATTAAAGGGGCCATGGAGCATTTTGATGACAAGGGAAGGCGAACATTTTGATTACATTGGTAATGGAGCATTGTGATGACAGGGGTCACGGAGAATTGTGATGAAAGTGGTCATGGAGCATTGTGATGACACGGGTATGGAGCATTATGATGACAAGAGTTCTGGAGCATTGTGATGAAAAGGGTATGGAGCATTGTGATTACAGGGGACCAGGAGCATTGTGATTACATGGGCAGTGAATATTGTGATGAAAGGGGTCATTGAGCACTGTGATGACTAGTGTCATGGAACATTGTGATGACAGGGATCATGGAGCATTGTGATGAGAGGGGCCTTGGAGCATTATGATGACAGGCGTCATGGGGCACTCTGACGACAGCGGTCTTAGAGCATTGTGATGAAAGGGATCATGGAGCAATGTGATTACAGGAGCCATGGAGCATTGTGAATGCATAGGCCATGGAGCAATGAAATGACAGGGGTCAAGGAGCATTGTGATGTAAGTTGTCATGGAGCATTGTGATGACTATTGTCCATGAACATTGTGATGACATGGTTCATGGAGCATTGTGATGACAGGTGTCATATGGAATTGTGATGAAAGGTATCAGGGAGGATTCTGATGACAGGGGTCGTGGGGCACTGTGATGACAGTGGTCATCTAGAATTGTGATGAAATATACCAGGGAGCATTGTGATGACAGGGGTCATGGATCACCGCAATTATAGGGGCCATGGAGCATTGTGAATACAAAGATCATGGAGCATTGAGATGACAGGGGTCATGGATCATTGTGACGACAAGGGTCCTGGAACCTTGTGATGACACGGTTCATGGAGCATTGTGATGACAAGGTTCTTAAAGCATTGTGATGACACGGGCATGGAGCATTATGATGACAAGAGTTCTGGAGCATTGTGATGAGACGCTCATTGGAGCATTGTGATGACAGGCGTACTGGAGCCTTCTGAGGAAACGTGTCATGAGTCATTGTGATTACAGCGATCATGGAACATTGTTATGACCGTGGTCATGGAGCATTGTAATGACAGGGGCCATGGAGCATTGTGATGACAGGGGTCATGGGGCATTGTGATGACAGTGGTCATGGAGCATTGTGATGAAAGGGGTCATGGAGCACTGTGATCACAGGGGCCATGTATAATTGTGATGACAAAGGCCATGGAGCATTGTGATGACAGTTGTCATGGAGCATTGTGTGGAAAGGGGCATGGAGCATTGTGACGACAATGGTCATGGAGCATTGTGATGACTGGTATCATGGAGCATTGTTCTGAAAAAGGTCATGGGGCAGTGTAATGACAAGTATCATGGAGGCTGTGATGAAAGGAGTCATGGAGCATTGTGATTAAATGGATCATGAGGCATTTTGATGACAAGAGTCATGGAACATTGTGATGACAGGGCTAATGGAGCATTGTGATGACAAGGGCTATGGAGCATTGTGATGACTGGGGTCATGGAGCATTGTGATGAAAGGGGTCATGGATCACTATGATGACATGGGTAATGGAGCATTGTGATGATATGAGCATGGAGCATTGTGATGACAGGGGCCAGGGAGCATTGAGAATGACAAGGGCAGGGAACATTGTGATGACCGCAGTCATGGATCATTGTGATGATACCTGTCATGGAACATTGTGCTGACAGGGGCTATAGAGCATTGTGATGACAGGTGTCATGTGGCATTGTGATGACAGTGGTCATAGAGCATTGTGATGACAGGGGTCAAGGAGCATTGTGATGAAAGTGGTCATGGAGCACTGTGATGACACGGGCATGGAGCATTATGATGACAAGTGTTCTGGAGCATTGTGATGACAAGGGTATGGAGCATTGTGATTACAGGGGAACAGGAGCATTGTGATTACATGGGCAGTGAATACTGTGATGACAGGGGTCATGGAGCACTGTGATGACTAGTGTCCTGGAACATTGTGATGAAAGGGATCATGGAGCATTGTGATGAGAGGGGCCTTGGAGCATTATGATGATAGGCGTCATGGGGCATTGTGATGACAGCAGTCTTGGAGCATTGTGATGAAAGGGATCATGGAGCAATGTGATTACAGGAGCCATGGAGCATTGTGAATGCATAGGCCATGGAGCAATGAAATGACAGGGGTCAAGGAGCATTGTGATGTAAGTTGTCATGGAGCATTGTGATGACAAGTGTCCATGAACATTGTGATGACATGGTTCATGGAGCATTGTGATGAAAAGTGCCATGGCGAATTGTGATGACAGTGGTCATGTAGAATTGTAATGAAAGGTATCATGGAGGACTCTGACGACAGGGGCCGTGGAGCACTGTGATGACAGTGGTCATCTAGAATTGTGATGAAATATACCAGGGAGCATTGTGATGAAAGGGGTCATGGATCACCGCAATTATAGGGGCCATGGAGCATTGTGAATACAAAGATCATGGAGCATTGAGATGACAGGGGTCATGGATCATTGTGATGACAAGGGTCCTGGAACCTTGTGATGACACGGTTCATGGAGCATTGTGATGGCAAGGTTCTTCAAGCATTGTGATGACACGGGCATGGAACATTATGATGACAAGAGTTCTGGAGCATTGTGATGAAAAGGGTATGGAGCACTGTGATTACAGGGGACCAGGAGCATTGTGATTACATGGGCAGTGAATATTGTGATGACAGGGGTTCATGGAGCACTATGATGACAAGTGTCATGGAACATTGTGATGACAGGGTTCATGGAGCATTGTGATGAGAGGGGCCTTGGAGCATTATGATGATAGGCGTCATGGGGTATTGAGATGAGAGTGGTCATAGAACATTGTGATGAAAGGGATCATGGAGCAATGTGATTACAGGGGCCATGGAGCATTTTGAATGCATAGGCCATGGAGCAGTGTGATGACAGGGGTCATGGAGCATTGTGATGACAAGTGTCCTGGACAATTGTGATGACAAGTGTCCTGGACCATTGTGATGACACGGGTCATGGAGCATTGTGATGGCAAGGGCCATGGCGAATTGTGATGACATGTGTCTTGGGGCATTGTGATGACAGTGGTCATCTAGAATTGTGATAAAAGGTATCATGGAGCACTGTGATGACAGGGGCCATGGAGTATTGTAATGACAAGGCCATGGAACATTGTGATGACAAGTATCATGGAGCTTTGTGATGACACGAGCATTCATCATTATGATGACAAGAGTTCTGGAGCATTGTGATTTCAAGGGCATGGAGCATTGTGATTACAGGGTCATGGAGCATTGTGATGACAACTGTCACGGAACATTGTGATGACAGGGTTCATGGAGCATTGGGATTAAAGGGGCCATGGAGCATTTTGATGACAAGGGCAGGCAAACATTTTGATTACATTGGTAATGGAGCATTGTGATGACATGGGCAGGGAACATTGTGAAGACAGGTGTAATGGAACATTGTGATTACAGGGGACATGGAGCATTTTGATGACATGGGCAGGCAACATTGTGATGACAGGTGTCATGGAGCATTGTGATGACAATTGTCATGGAACGTTGTGCTGACAGGGATCATGGAGCATTGTGATGAGATGGTCATTGGAGCATTGTGATGACAGGCGTACTGGAGCCTTCTGAGGAAAGGTGTCATGGGTCATTGTGATTACAGCGATCATGGAACATTGTGATGACAGTGGTCATGGAGCATTGTAATGACAGGGGCCATGGAGCATTGTGATGACAGGGGTCATGGGGCATTGTGATGACAGTGGTCATGGAGCATTGTGATGAATGTGGTCATAGTTCATTGTGATGATAAGTGTCCAGGAACATTGTGATGACATGGATCATGGAGCATTGTGATGACAAGGGCCATGGCGAATTGTGATGACAGGTGTCACGGGGCATTGTGATGACAGTGGTCATCGAGAATTATGAGGAAAGGTAACATGGAGCACTGTGATAACAGGGGCCATGGAGCATTGTGATGACAAAGGCCATGGAGCATTTTGATGACAAGTGTCATGGAGCATTGTGATGAGACGGGCATGGATCATTATGATGCCCAGAGTTCTGGAGCATTGGGGTGACAAGGGCATGGAGCATTGTGATGACAAGGGCCATGGCCAATTCTGATGACAGGTGTCCTCGGGCATTGTGATGACAGAGGTTATCTAGCATTGTGATGAAAGGTACCATGGATCACTGTGATAACAGGGGCCATGGAGCATTGTGATGATAAAGGCCATGGAGCATTTTAATGAAAAGTGTCATGGAGAATTGTGATGAGACGGGCATGGAGCATTATGATGACAAGAGTTCTGGAGCATTGCGTTGACAAGGGAATGGAGCATTGTGATTACAGGGACCATGGAGGAGAGTGATGACATCTGTCATGGAACATTGTGCTGACAGGGGCCATGGAGCATTGTGATGACAGGTATAATGTGGCATTGTAATGACAGGGGTCATAGAGCATTGTGATGAAATGGATCATGGAGCAATGTGATTACAGGGACCATGTAGCATTGCGAATGCATAGGCTATGGAGCATTGTGATGACAGGAGTCAAGGAGCATTGTGATGTAAGTGGTCATGGATCATTGTGATGACAAGTGTCCTGGACCATTGTGATGACACGGGTCATGGAGCATTGTGATGGCAAGGGCCATGGCGAATTGTGATGACATGTGTCTTGGGGCATTGTGATGACAGTGGTCATCTAGAATTGTGATAAAAGGTATCATGGAGCACTGTGATGACAGGGGCCATGGAGTATTGTAATGACAAGGCCATGGAACATTGTGATGACAAGTATCATGGAGCTTTGTGATGACACGAGCATTCATCATTATGATGACAAGAGTTCTGGAGCATTGTGATTTCAAGGGAATGGAGCATTGTGATTACAGGGTCATGGAGCATTGTGATGACAACTGTCATGGAACATTGTGATGACAGGGTTCATGGAGCATTGGGATTAAAGGGGCCATGGAGCATTTTGATGACAAGGGCAGGCGAACATTTTGATTACATTGGTAATGGAGCATTGTGATGACATGGGCAGGGAACATTGTGAAGACAGGTGTAATGGAACATTGTGATTACAGGGGACATGGAGCATTTTGATGACATGGGCAGGCAACATTGTGATGACAGGTGTCATGGAGCATTGTGATGACAATTGTCATGGAACGTTGTGCTGACAGGGATCATGGAGCATTGTGATGAGACGGTCATTGGAGCATTGTGATGACAGGCGTACTGGAGCCTTCTGAGGAAAGGTGTCATGAGTCATTGTGATTACAGCGATCATGGAACATTGTGATGACAGTGGTCATGGAGCATTGTGATGAAAGGGGTCATGGAGCACTGTGATCACAGGGGCCATGTATAATTGTGATGACAAAGGCCATGGAGCATTGTGATGACAGTTGTCATGGAGCATTGTGTTGAAAGGGGCATGGAGCATTGTGACGACAATGGTCATGGAGCATTGTGATGACTGGTATCATGGAGCATTGTTCTGAAAAAGGTCATGGGGCAGTGTAATGACAAGTATCATGGAGGATGTGATGAAAGGAGTCATGGAGCATTGTGATTAAATGGATCATGAGGCATTTTGATGACAAGAGTCATGGATCATTGTGATGACAGGGCTAATGGAGCATTGTGATGACAAGGGCTATGGAGCATTGTGATGACTGGGGTCATGGAGCTTTGTGATGAAAGGGGTCATGGATCACTACGATGACATGGGTAATGGAGCATTGTGATGATATGAGCATGGAGCATTGTGATGACAGGGGCCAGGGAGCATTGAGAATGACAAGGGCAGGGAACATTGTGATGACAGCAGTCATGGATCATTGTGATGATACCTGTCATGGAACATTGTGCTGACAGGGGCTATAGAGCATTGTGATGACAGGTGTCATGTGGCATTGTGATGACAGTGGTCATAGAGCATTGTGATGACAGGGGTCAAGGAGCATTGTGATGAAAGTGGTCATGGAGCACTGTGATGACACGGGCATGGAGAATTATGATGACAAGAGTTCTGGAGCATTGTGATGACAAGGGTATGGAGCATTGTGATTACAGGGGACCAGGAGCATTGTGATTACATGGGCAGTGAATATTGTGATGACAGGGGTCATGGAGCACTGTGATGACTAGGGTCATGGAACATTGGGAGGACAGGGATCATGGAGCATTGTGATAAGAGTGGCCTTGGAGCATTATGATGATAGGCATCATGGGGCATTGTGATGACAGCGGTCTTGGAGCATTGTGATGAAAGGGATCATGGAGCAATGTGATTACAGGGGCCATGGAGCATTGTGAATGCATAGGCCATGGAGCAATGAAATGACAGGGGTCAAGGAGCATTGTGATGTAAGTTGTCATGGAGCATTGTGATGACAAGTGTCCATGAACATTGTGATGACATGGTTCATGGAGCATTGTGATGACAGGTGTCATGTGGAATTGTGATGAGAGCGGTCATATAGAATTGTGATGAAAGGTATCAGGGAGGACTCTGATGACAGGGGCCGTGGAGCACTGTGATGACAGTGGTCATCTAGAATTGTGATGAAATATACCAGGGAGCATTGTGATGACAGGGGTCATGGATCACCGCAATTATAGGGGCCATGGATCATTGTGAATACAAAGATCATGGAGCATTGAGATGACAGGGGTCATGGATCATTGTGATGACAAGGGTCCTGGAACCTTGTGATGACACGGTTCATGGAGCATTGTGATGACAAGGTTCTTCAAGCATTGTGATGACACGGGCATGGAGCATTATGATGACAAGAGTTCTGGAGCATTGTGATGACAAGGGTATGGAGCACTATGATTACAGGGGACCAGGAGCATTGTGATTACATGGGCAGTGAATATTGTGATGACAGGGGTCATGAGCACTGTGATGACTAGTGTCATGGAACATTGTGATGACAGGGATCATGGAGCATTGTGATGAGAGGGGCCTTAGAGCATTATGAAGATAGGCGTCATGGGGCATTGTGATGACAGCAGTCTTGGAGCATTGTGATGAAAGGGATCATGGAGCAATGTGATTACAGGGGCCATGGAGCATTGTGAATGCATAGGTCGTGGAGCAATGAAATGACAGGGGTCAAGGAGCATTGTGATGTAAGATGTCATGGAGCATTGTGATGACAAGTGTCCATGAACATTGTGATGACATGGTTCATGGAGCATTGTGATGACAAGTGCCATGGCGAATTGTGATGACAGGTGTCATGGGGCATTGTGTTGAAAGGGGCATGGAGCATTGTGACGACAATGGTCATGGAGCATTGTGATGACTGGTATCATGGAGCATTGTTCTGAAAAAGGTCATGGGGCAGTGTAATGACAAGTATCATGGAGGATGTGATGAAAGGAGTCATGGAGCATTGTGATTAAATAGATCATGAGGCATTTTGATGACAAGAGTCATGGAACTTTGTGATGACAGGGCTAATGGAGCATTGTGATGACAAGGGCTATGGAGCATTGTGATGACAGGTGTCATGCAGCATTGTGATGAAAGGGGTCATGGATCACTACGATGACATGGGTAATGGAGCATTGTGATGATATGGGCATGGAGCATTGTGATAACAGGGGCCAGGGAGCATAGAGATGACAAGAGCAGGGAACATTCTGATGACAGCAGTCATGTATCATTGTGATGATACCTGTCATGGAACATTGTGCTGACAGGGTCTATAGAGCATTGTGATGACAAGTGTCATGTGGCATTGTGATGACAGTGGTCATAGAGCATTGTGATGAAAAGGATCATGGAGCAATGTGATTACAGGTGTCATGTGGCATTGTGATGACAGTGGTCATAGAGCATTGTGATGACAGGGGTCAAGGAGCATTGTGATGAAAGTGGTCATGGAGCACTGTGATGACACGGGCATGGAGCATTATGATGACAAGAGTTCTGGAGCATTGTGATGACAAGGGTATGGAGCATTGTGATTACAGGGGACCAGGACCATTGTGATTACATGGGCAGTGAATATTGTGATGACAGGGGTCATGGAGCACTGTGATGACTAGTGTCATGGAACATTGTGATGACAGGGATCATGGAGTATTGTGATGAGAGGGGCCTTGGAGCATTATGATGATAGGCGTCATGGGGCATTGTGATGACAGCGGTCTTGGAGCATTGTGATGAAAGGGATCATGGAGCAATGTGATTACAGGAGCCATGGAGCATTGTGAATGCATAGGCCATGGATCAATGAAATGACAGGGGTCAAGGAGCATTGTGATGTAAGTTGTCATGGAGCATTGTCATGACTATTGTCCATGAACATTGTGATGACCTGGTTCATGGAGCATTGTGATGACAGGTGTCATGGGGCATTGTGATAACAGTGGTCATGTAGAATTGTAATGAAAGGTATCATGGAGGACTCTGACGACAGGGGCCGTGGAGCACTGTGATGACAGTGGTCATCTAGAATTGTGATGAAATATACCAGGGAGCATTGTGATGACAGGGGTCATGGATCACCGCAATTATAGGGGCCATGGAGCATTGTGAATACAAAGATCATGGAGCATTGAGATGACAGGGGTCATGGATCATGTGATGACAAGGGTCCTGGAACCTTGTGATGACACGGTTCATGGAGCATTGTGATGACAAGGTTCTTCAAGCATTGTGATGACATGGGCATGGAGCATTATGATGACAAGAGTTCTGGAGCATTGTGATGAAAAGGGTATGGAGCACTGTGATTACAGGGGACCAGGAGCATTGTGATTACATGGGAAGTGAATATTGTGATGACAGGTGTTCATGGAGCACTGTGATAACAAGTGTCATGGAACATTGTGATGACAGGGTTCATGGAGCAATGTGATGAGAGGGGCCTTGGAGCATTATGATGATAGGCGTCATGCGGTATTGTGATGAGAGTGGTCATAGAACATTGTGATGAAAGGGATCATGGAGCAATGTGATTACAGGGGCCATGGAGCATTTTGAATGCATAGTCCATGGAGCAGTGTGATGACAGGGGTCATGGAGCATTGTGATGAATGTGGTCATAGTTCATTGTGATGATAAGTGTCCAGGAACATTGTGATGACATGGATCATGGAGCATTGTGATGACAAGGGCCATGGCGAATTGTGATGACAGGTGTCATGGGGCATTGTGATGACAGTGGTCATCGAGAATTATGAGGAAAGGTAACATGGAGCACTGTGATAACAGGGGCCATGGAGCATTGTGATGACAAAGGCCATGGAGCATTTTGATGACAAGTGTCATGGAACATTGTGATGAGACGGGCATGGAGCATTATGATGCCCAGAGTTCTGGAGCATTGTGGTGACAAGGGCATGGAGCATTGTGATGACAAGGGCCATGGCCAATTCTGATGACAGGTGTCCTCGGGCATTGTGATGACAGAGGTTATCTAGCATTGTGATGAAAGGTACCATGGATCACTATGATAACAGGGGCCATGGAGCATTGTGATGATAAAGGCCATGGAGCATTTTAATGAAAAGTGTCATGGAGAATTGTGATGAGACGGGCATGGAGCATTATGATGACAAGAGTTCTGGAGCATTGCGTTGACAAGGGAATGGAGCATTGTTATTACAGGGACCATGGAGGAGAGTGATGACATCTGTCATGGAACATTGTGCTGACAGGGGCCATGGAGCATTGTGATGACAGGTATAATGTGGCATTGTAATGACAGGGGTCATAGAGCATTGTGAGGAAATGGATCATGGAGCAATGTGATTACAGGGACCATGTAGCATTGCGAATGCATAGGCTATGGAGCATTGTGATGACAGGAGTCAAGGAGCATTGTGATGTAAGTGGTCATGGATGATTATGATGACAAGTGTCCTGGACCATTGTGATGACACGGGTCATGGAGCATTGTGATGGCAAGGGCCATGGCGAATTGTGATGACATGTGTCTTGGGGCATTGTGATGACAGTGGTCATCTAGAATTGTGATAAAAGGTATCATGGAGCACTGTGATGACAGGGGCCATGGAGTATTGTAATGACAAGGCCATGGAACATTGTGATGACAGGTATCATGAAGCTTTGTGATGACACGAGCATTCATCATTATGATGACAAGAGTTCTGGAGCATTGTGATTGCAAGGGCATGGAGCATTGTGATTACAGGGTCATGGAGCATTGTGATGACAACTGTCACGGAACATTGTGATGACAGGGTTCATGGAGCATTGGGATTAAAGGGGCCATGGAGCATTTTGATGACAAGGGCAGGCAAACATTTTGATTACATTGGTAATGGAGCATTGTGATGACATGGGCAGGGAACATTGTGAAGACAGGTGTAATGGAACATTGTGATTACAGGGGACATGGAGCATTTTGATGACATGGGCAGGCAACATTGTGATGACAGGTGTCATGGAGCATTGTGATGACAATTGTCATGGAACGTTGTGCTGACAGGGATCATGGAGCATTGTGATGAGATGGTCATTGGAGCATTGTGATGACAGGCGTACTGGAGCCTTCTGAGGAAAGGTGTCATGGGTCATTGTGATTACAGCGATCATGGAACATTGTGATGACAGTGGTCATGGAGCATTGTAATGACAGGGGCCATGGAGCATTGTGATGACAGGGGTCATGGGGCATTGTGATGACAGAGGTCATGGAGCATTGTGATGAATGTGGTCATAGTTCATTGTGATGATAAGTGTCCAGGAACATTGTGATGACATGGATCATGGAGCATTGTGATGACAAGGGCCATGGCGAATTGTGATGACAGGTGTCACGGGGCATTGTGATGACAGTGGTCATCGAGAATTATGAGGAAAGGTAACATGGAGCACTGTGATAACAGGGGCCATGGAGCATTGTGATGACAAAGGCCATGGAGCATTTTGATGACAAGTGTCATGGAGCATTGTGATGAGACGGGCATGGATCATTATGATGCCCAGAGTTCTGGAGCATTGGGGTGACAAGGGCATGGAGCATTGTGATGACAAGGGCCATGGCCAATTCTGATGACAGGTGTCCTCGGGCATTGTGATGACAGAGGTTATCTAGCATTGTGATGAAAGGTACCATGGATCACTGTGATAACAGGGGCCATGGAGCATTGTGATGATAAAGGCCATGGAGCATTTTAATGAAAAGTGTCATGGAGAATTGTGATGAGACGGGCATGGAGCATTATGATGACAAGAGTTCTGGAGCATTGCGTTGACAAGGGAATGGAGCATTGTGATTACAGGGACCATGGAGGAGAGTGATGACATCTGTCATGGAACATTGTGCTGACAGGGGCCATGGAGCATTGTGATGACAGGTATAATGTGGCATTGTAATGACAGGGGTCATAGAGCATTGTGATGAAATGGATCATGGAGCAATGTGATTACAGGGACCATGTAGCATTGCGAATGCATAGGCTATGGAGCATTGTGATGACAGGAGTCAAGGAGCATTGTGATGTAAGTGGTCATGGATCATTGTGATGACAAGTGTCCTGGACCATTGTGATGACACGGGTCATGGAGCATTGTGATGGCAAGGGCCATGGCGAATTGTGATGACATGTGTCTTGGGGCATTGTGATGACAGTGGTCATCTAGAATTGTGATAAAAGGTATCATGGAGCACTGTGATGACAGGGGCCATGGAGTATTGTAATGACAAGGCCATGGAACATTGTGATGACAAGTATCATGGAGCTTTGTGATGACACGAGCATTCATCATTATGATGACAAGAGTTCTGGAGCATTGTGATTTCAAGGGCATGGAGCATTGTGATTACAGGGTCATGGAGCATTGTGATGACAACTGTCATGGAACATTGTGATGACAGGGTTCATGGAGCATTGGGATTAAAGGGGCCATGGAGCATTTTGATGACAAGGGCAGGCGAACATTTTGATTACATTGGTAATGGAGCATTGTGATGACATGGGCAGGGAACATTGTGAAGACAGGTGTAATGGAACATTGTGATTACAGGGGACATGGAGCATTTTGATGACATGGGCAGGCAACATTGTGATGACAGGTGTCATGGAGCATTGTGATGACAATTGTCATGGAACGTTGTGCTGACAGGGATCATGGAGCATTGTGATGAGACGGTCATTGGAGCATTGTGATGACAGGCGTACTGGAGCCTTCTGAGGAAAGGTGTCATGAGTCATTGTGATTACAGCGATCATGGAACATTGTGATGACAGTGGTCATGGAGCATTGTGATGAAAGGGGTCATGGAGCACTGTGATCACAGGGGCCATGTATAATTGTGATGACAAAGGCCATGGAGCATTGTGATGACAGTTGTCATGGAGCATTGTGTTGAAAGGGGCATGGAGCATTGTGACGACAATGGTCATGGAGCATTGTGATGACTGGTATCATGGAGCATTGTTCTGAAAAAGGTCATGGGGCAGTGTAATGACAAGTATCATGGAGGATGTGATGAAAGGAGTCATGGAGCATTGTGATTAAATGGATCATGAGGCATTTTGATGACAAGAGTCATGGATCATTGTGATGACAGGGCTAATGGAGCATTGTGATGACAAGGGCTATGGAGCATTGTGATGACTGGGGTCATGGAGCTTTGTGATGAAAGGGGTCATGGATCACTACGATGACATGGGTAATGGAGCATTGTGATGATATGAGCATGGAGCATTGTGATGACAGGGGCCAGGGAGCATTGAGAATGACAAGGGCAGGGAACATTGTGATGACAGCAGTCATGGATCATTGTGATGATACCTGTCATGGAACATTGTGCTGACAGGGGCTATAGAGCATTGTGATGACAGGTGTCATGTGGCATTGTGATGACAGTGGTCATAGAGCATTGTGATGACAGGGGTCAAGGAGCATTGTGATGAAAGTGGTCATGGAGCACTGTGATGACACGGGCATGGAGAATTATGATGACAAGAGTTCTGGAGCATTGTGATGACAAGGGTATGGAGCATTGTGATTACAGGGGACCAGGAGCATTGTGATTACATGGGCAGTGAATATTGTGATGACAGGGGTCATGGAGCACTGTGATGACTAGTGTCATGGAACATTGGGAGGACAGGGATCATGGAGCATTGTGATAAGAGTGGCCTTGGAGCATTATGATGATAGGCATCATGGGGCATTGTGATGACAGCGGTCTTGGAGCATTGTGATGAAAGGGATCATGGAGCAATGTGATTACAGGGGCCATGGAGCATTGTGAATGCATAGGCCATGGAGCAATGAAATGACAGGGGTCAAGGAGCATTGTGATGTAAGTTGTCATGGAGCATTGTGATGACAAGTGTCCATGAACATTGTGATGACATGGTTCATGGAGCATTGTGATGACAGGTGTCATGTGGAATTGTGATGAGAGCGGTCATATAGAATTGTGATGAAAGGTATCAGGGAGGACTCTGATGACAGGGGCCGTGGAGCACTGTGATGACAGTGGTCATCTAGAATTGTGATGAAATATACCAGGGAGCATTGTGATGACAGGGGTCATGGATCACCGCAATTATAGGGGCCATGGATCATTGTGAATACAAAGATCATGGAGCATTGAGATGACAGGGGTCATGGATCATTGTGATGACAAGGGTCCTGGAACCTTGTGATGACACGGTTCATGGAGCATTGTGATGACAAGGTTCTTCAAGCATTGTGATGACACGGGCATGGAGCATTATGATGACAAGAGTTCTGGAGCATTGTGATGACAAGGGTATGGAGCACTATGATTACAGGGGACCAGGAGCATTGTGATTACATGGGCAGTGAATATTGTGATGACAGGGGTCATGAGCACTGTGATGACTAGTGTCATGGAACATTGTGATGACAGGGATCATGGAGCATTGTGATGAGAGGGGCCTTAGAGCATTATGAAGATAGGCGTCATGGGGCATTGTGATGACAGCAGTCTTGGAGCATTGTGATGAAAGGGATCATGGAGCAATGTGATTACAGGGGCCATGGAGCATTGTGAATGCATAGGTCGTGGAGCAATGAAATGACAGGGGTCAAGGAGCATTGTGATGTAAGATGTCATGGAGCATTGTGATGACAAGTGTCCATGAACATTGTGATGACATGGTTCATGGAGCATTGTGATGACAAGTGCCATGGCGAATTGTGATGACAGGTGTCATGGGGCATTGTGTTGAAAGGGGCATGGAGCATTGTGACGACAATGGTCATGGAGCATTGTGATGACTGGTATCATGGAGCATTGTTCTGAAAAAGGTCATGGGGCAGTGTAATGACAAGTATCATGGAGGATGTGATGAAAGGAGTCATGGAGCATTGTGATTAAATAGATCATGAGGCATTTTGATGACAAGAGTCATGGAACTTTGTGATGACAGGGCTAATGGAGCATTGTGATGACAAGGGCTATGGAGCATTGTGATGACAGGTGTCATGCAGCATTGTGATGAAAGGGGTCATGGATCACTACGATGACATGGGTAATGGAGCATTGTGATGATATGGGCATGGAGCATTGTGATAACAGGGGCCAGGGAGCATAGAGATGACAAGAGCAGGGAACATTCTGATGACAGCAGTCATGTATCATTGTGATGATACCTGTCATGGAACATTGTGCTGACAGGGTCTATAGAGCATTGTGATGACAAGTGTCATGTGGCATTGTGATGACAGTGGTCATAGAGCATTGTGATGAAAAGGATCATGGAGCAATGTGATTACAGGTGTCATGTGGCATTGTGATGACAGTGGTCATAGAGCATTGTGATGACAGGGGTCAAGGAGCATTGTGATGAAAGTGGTCATGGAGCACTGTGATGACACGGGCATGGAGCATTATGATGACAAGAGTTCTGGAGCATTGTGATGACAAGGGTATGGAGCATTGTGATTACAGGGGACCAGGACCATTGTGATTACATGGGCAGTGAATATTGTGATGACAGGGGTCATGGAGCACTGTGATGACTAGTGTCATGGAACATTGTGATGACAGGGATCATGGAGTATTGTGATGAGAGGGGCCTTGGAGCATTATGATGATAGGCGTCATGGGGCATTGTGATGACAGCGGTCTTGGAGCATTGTGATGAAAGGGATCATGGAGCAATGTGATTACAGGAGCCATGGACCATTGTGAATGCATAGGCCATGGATCAATGAAATGACAGGGGTCAAGGAGCATTGTGATGTAAGTTGTCATGGAGCATTGTCATGACTATTGTCCATGAACATTGTGATGACCTGGTTCATGGAGCATTGTGATGACAGGTGTCATGGGGCATTGTGATAACAGTGGTCATGTAGAATTGTAATGAAAGGTATCATGGAGGACTCTGACGACAGGGGCCGTGGAGCACTGTGATGACAGTGGTCATCTAGAATTGTGATGAAATATACCAGGGAGCATTGTGATGACAGGGGTCATGGATCACCGCAATTATAGGGGCCATGGAGCATTGTGAATACAAAGATCATGGAGCATTGAGATGACAGGGGTCATGGATCATGTGATGACAAGGGTCCTGGAACCTTGTGATGACACGGTTCATGGAGCATTGTGATGACAAGGTTCTTCAAGCATTGTGATGACATGGGCATGGAGCATTATGATGACAAGAGTTCTGGAGCATTGTGATGAAAAGGGTATGGAGCACTGTGATTACAGGGGACCAGGAGCATTGTGATTACATGGGAAGTGAATATTGTGATGACAGGTGTTCATGGAGCACTGTGATAACAAGTGTCATGGAACATTGTGATGACAGGGTTCATGGAGCAATGTGATGAGAGGGGCCTTGGAGCATTATGATGATAGGCGTCATGCGGTATTGTGATGAGAGTGGTCATAGAACATTGTGATGAAAGGGATCATGGAGCAATGTGATTACAGGGGCCATGGAGCATTTTGAATGCATAGTCCATGGAGCAGTGTGATGACAGGGGTCATGGAGCATTGTGATGAATGTGGTCATAGTTCATTGTGATGATAAGTGTCCAGGAACATTGTGATGACATGGATCATGGAGCATTGTGATGACAAGGGCCATGGCGAATTGTGATGACAGGTGTCATGGGGCATTGTGATGACAGTGGTCATCGAGAATTATGAGGAAAGGTAACATGGAGCACTGTGATAACAGGGGCCATGGAGCATTGTGATGACAAAGGCCATGGAGCATTTTGATGACAAGTGTCATGGAACATTGTGATGAGACGGGCATGGAGCATTATGATGCCCAGAGTTCTGGAGCATTGTGGTGACAAGGGCATGGAGCATTGTGATGACAAGGGCCATGGCCAATTCTGATGACAGGTGTCCTCGGGCATTGTGATGACAGAGGTTATCTAGCATTGTGATGAAAGGTACCATGGATCACTATGATAACAGGGGCCATGGAGCATTGTGATGATAAAGGCCATGGAGCATTTTAATGAAAAGTGTCATGGAGAATTGTGATGAGACGGGCATGGAGCATTATGATGACAAGAGTTCTGGAGCATTGCGTTGACAAGGGAATGGAGCATTGTTATTACAGGGACCATGGAGGAGAGTGATGACATCTGTCATGGAACATTGTGCTGACAGGGGCCATGGAGCATTGTGATGACAGGTATAATGTGGCATTGTAATGACAGGGGTCATAGAGCATTGTGAGGAAATGGATCATGGAGCAATGTGATTACAGGGACCATGTAGCATTGCGAATGCATAGGCTATGGAGCATTGTGATGACAGGAGTCAAGGAGCATTGTGATGTAAGTGGTCATGGATGATTATGATGACAAGTGTCCTGGACCATTGTGATGACACGGGTCATGGAGCATTGTGATGGCAAGGGCCATGGCGAATTGTGATGACATGTGTCTTGGGGCATTGTGATGACAGTGGTCATCTAGAATTGTGATAAAAGGTATCATGGAGCACTGTGATGACAGGGGCCATGGAGTATTGTAATGACAAGGCCATGGAACATTGTGATGACAGGTATCATGAAGCTTTGTGATGACACGAGCATTCATCATTATGATGACAAGAGTTCTGGAGCATTGTGATTGCAAGGGCATGGAGCATTGTGATTACAGGGTCATGGAGCATTGTGATGACAACTGTCACGGAACATTGTGATGACAGGGTTCATGGAGCATTGGGATTAAAGGGGCCATGGAGCATTTTGATGACAAGGGCAGGCAAACATTTTGATTACATTGGTAATGGAGCATTGTGATGACATGGGCAGGGAACATTGTGAAGACAGGTGTAATGGAACATTGTGATTACAGGGGACATGGAGCATTTTGATGACATGGGCAGGCAACATTGTGATGACAGGTGTCATGGAGCATTGTGATGACAATTGTCATGGAACGTTGTGCTGACAGGGATCATGGAGCATTGTGATGAGATGGTCATTGGAGCATTGTGATGACAGGCGTACTGGAGCCTTCTGAGGAAAGGTGTCATGGGTCATTGTGATTACAGCGATCATGGAACATTGTGATGACAGTGGTCATGGAGCATTGTAATGACAGGGGCCATGGAGCATTGTGATGACAGGGGTCATGGGGCATTGTGATGACAGAGGTCATGGAGCATTGTGATGAATGTGGTCATAGTTCATTGTGATGATAAGTGTCCAGGAACATTGTGATGACATGGATCATGGAGCATTGTGATGACAAGGGCCATGGCGAATTGTGATGACAGGTGTCATGGGGCATTGTGATGACAGTGGTCATCGAGAATTATGAGGAAAGGTAACATGGAGCACTGTGATAACAGGGGCCATGGAGCATTGTGATGACAAAGGCCATGGAGCATTTTGATGACAAGTGTCATGGAGCATTGTGATGAGACGGGCATGGATCATTATGATGCCCAGAGTTCTGGAGCATTGGGGTGACAAGGGCATGGAGCATTGTGATGACAAGGGCCATGGCCAATTCTGATGACAGGTGTCCTCGGGCATTGTGATGACAGAGGTTATCTAGCATTGTGATGAAAGGTACCATGGATCACTGTGATAACAGGGGCCATGGAGCATTGTGATGATAAAGGCCATGGAGCATTTTAATGAAAAGTGTCATGGAGAATTGTGATGAGACGGGCATGGAGCATTATGATGACAAGAGTTCTGGAGCATTGCGTTGACAAGGGAATGGAGCATTGTGATTACAGGGACCATGGAGGAGAGTGATGACATCTGTCATGGAACATTGTGCTGACAGGGGCCATGGAGCATTGTGATGACAGGTATAATGTGGCATTGTAATGACAGGGGTCATAGAGCATTGTGATGAAATGGATCATGGAGCAATGTGATTACAGGGACCATGTAGCATTGCGAATGCATAGGCTATGGAGCATTGTGATGACAGGAGTCAAGGAGCATTGTGATGTAAGTGGTCATGGATCATTGTGATGACAAGTGTCCTGGACCATTGTGATGACACGGGTCATGGAGCATTGTGATGGCAAGGGCCATGGCGAATTGTGATGACATGTGTCTTGGGGCATTGTGATGACAGTGGTCATCTAGAATTGTGATAAAAGGTATCATGGAGCACTGTGATGACAGGGGCCATGGAGTATTGTAATGACAAGGCCATGGAACATTGTGATGACAAGTATCATGGAGCTTTGTGATGACACGAGCATTCATCATTATGATGACAAGAGTTCTGGAGCATTGTGATTTCAAGGGAATGGAGCATTGTGATTACAGGGTCATGGAGCATTGTGATGACAACTGTCATGGAACATTGTGATGACAGGGTTCATGGAGCATTGGGATTAAAGGGGCCATGGAGCATTTTGATGACAAGGGCAGGCGAACATTTTGATTACATTGGTAATGGAGCATTGTGATGACATGGGCAGGGAACATTGTGAAGACAGGTGTAATGGAACATTGTGATTACAGGGGACATGGAGCATTTTGATGACATGGGCAGGCAACATTGTGATGACAGGTGTCATGGAGCATTGTGATGACAATTGTCATGGAACGTTGTGCTGACAGGGATCATGGAGCATTGTGATGAGACGGTCATTGGAGCATTGTGATGACAGGCGTACTGGAGCCTTCTGAGGAAAGGTGTCATGAGTCATTGTGATTACAGCGATCATGGAACATTGTGATGACAGTGGTCATGGAGCATTGTGATGAAAGGGGTCATGGAGCACTGTGATCACAGGGGCCATGTATAATTGTGATGACAAAGGCCATGGAGCATTGTGATGACAGTTGTCATGGAGCATTGTGTTGAAAGGGGCATGGAGCATTGTGACGACAATGGTCATGGAGCATTGTGATGACTGGTATCATGGAGCATTGTTCTGAAAAAGGTCATGGGGCAGTGTAATGACAAGTATCATGGAGGATGTGATGAAAGGAGTCATGGAGCATTGTGATTAAATGGATCATGAGGCATTTTGATGACAAGAGTCATGGATCATTGTGATGACAGGGCTAATGGAGCATTGTGATGACAAGGGCTATGGAGCATTGTGATGACTGGGGTCATGGAGCTTTGTGATGAAAGGGGTCATGGATCACTACGATGACATGGGTAATGGAGCATTGTGATGATATGAGCATGGAGCATTGTGATGACAGGGGCCAGGGAGCATTGAGAATGACAAGGGCAGGGAACATTGTGATGACAGCAGTCATGGATCATTGTGATGATACCTGTCATGGAACATTGTGCTGACAGGGGCTATAGAGCATTGTGATGACAGGTGTCATGTGGCATTGTGATGACAGTGGTCATAGAGCATTGTGATGACAGGGGTCAAGGAGCATTGTGATGAAAGTGGTCATGGAGCACTGTGATGACACGGGCATGGAGAATTATGATGACAAGAGTTCTGGAGCATTGTGATGACAAGCGTATGGAGCATTGTGATTACAGGGGACCAGGAGCATTGTGATTACATGGGCAGTGAATATTGTGATGACAGGGGTCATGGAGCACTGTGATGACTAGTGTCATGGAACATTGGGAGGACAGGGATCATGGAGCATTGTGATAAGAGTGGCCTTGGAGCATTATGATGATAGGCATCATGGGGCATTGTGATGACAGCGGTCTTGGAGCATTGTGATGAAAGGGATCATGGAGCAATGTGATTACAGGGGCCATGGAGCATTGTGAATGCATAGGCCATGGAGCAATGAAATGACAGGGGTCAAGGAGCATTGTGATGTAAGTTGTCATGGAGCATTGTGATGACAAGTGTCCATGAACATTGTGATGACATGGTTCATGGAGCATTGTGATGACAGGTGTCATGTGGAATTGTGATGAGAGCGGTCATATAGAATTGTGATGAAAGGTATCAGGGAGGACTCTGATGACAGGGGCCGTGGAGCACTGTGATGACAGTGGTCATCTAGAATTGTGATGAAATATACCAGGGAGCATTGTGATGACAGGGGTCATGGATCACCGCAATTATAGGGGCCATGGATCATTGTGAATACAAAGATCATGGAGCATTGAGATGACAGGGGTCATGGATCATTGTGATGACAAGGGTCCTGGAACCTTGTGATGACACGGTTCATGGAGCATTGTGATGACAAGGTTCTTCAAGCATTGTGATGACACGGGCATGGAGCATTATGATGACAAGAGTTCTGGAGCATTGTGATGACAAGGGTATGGAGCACTATGATTACAGGGGACCAGGAGCATTGTGATTACATGGGCAGTGAATATTGTGATGACAGGGGTCATGAGCACTGTGATGACTAGTGTCATGGAACATTGTGATGACAGGGATCATGGAGCATTGTGATGAGAGGGGCCTTAGAGCATTATGAAGATAGGCGTCATGGGGCATTGTGATGACAGCAGTCTTGGAGCATTGTGATGAAAGGGATCATGGAGCAATGTGATTACAGGGGCCATGGAGCATTGTGAATGCATAGGTCGTGGAGCAATGAAATGACAGGGGTCAAGGAGCATTGTGATGTAAGATGTCATGGAGCATTGTGATGACAAGTGTCCATGAACATTGTGATGACATGGTTCATGGAGCATTGTGATGACAAGTGCCATGGCGAATTGTGATGACAGGTGTCATGGGGCATTGTGTTGAAAGGGGCATGGAGCATTGTGACGACAATGGTCATGGAGCATTGTGATGACTGGTATCATGGAGCATTGTTCTGAAAAAGGTCATGGGGCAGTGTAATGACAAGTATCATGGAGGATGTGATGAAAGGAGTCATGGAGCATTGTGATTAAATAGATCATGAGGCATTTTGATGACAAGAGTCATGGAACTTTGTGATGACAGGGCTAATGGAGCATTGTGATGACAAGGGCTATGGAGCATTGTGATGACAGGTGTCATGCAGCATTGTGATGAAAGGGGTCATGGATCACTACGATGACATGGGTAATGGAGCATTGTGATGATATGGGCATGGAGCATTGTGATAACAGGGGCCAGGGAGCATAGAGATGACAAGAGCAGGGAACATTCTGATGACAGCAGTCATGTATCATTGTGATGATACCTGTCATGGAACATTGTGCTGACAGGGTCTATAGAGCATTGTGATGACAAGTGTCATGTGGCATTGTGATGACAGTGGTCATAGAGCATTGTGATGAAAAGGATCATGGAGCAATGTGATTACAGGTGTCATGTGGCATTGTGATGACAGTGGTCATAGAGCATTGTGATGACAGGGGTCAAGGAGCATTGTGATGAAAGTGGTCATGGAGCACTGTGATGACACGGGCATGGAGCATTATGATGACAAGAGTTCTGGAGCATTGTGATGACAAGGGTATGGAGCATTGTGATTACAGGGGACCAGGACCATTGTGATTACATGGGCAGTGAATATTGTGATGACAGGGGTCATGGAGCACTGTGATGACTAGTGTCATGGAACATTGTGATGACAGGGATCATGGAGTATTGTGATGAGAGGGGCCTTGGAGCATTATGATGATAGGCGTCATGGGGCATTGTGATGACAGCGGTCTTGGAGCATTGTGATGAAAGGGATCATGGAGCAATGTGATTACAGGAGCCATGGACCATTGTGAATGCATAGGCCATGGATCAATGAAATGACAGGGGTCAAGGAGCATTGTGATGTAAGTTGTCATGGAGCATTGTCATGACTATTGTCCATGAACATTGTGATGACCTGGTTCATGGAGCATTGTGATGACAGGTGTCATGGGGCATTGTGATAACAGTGGTCATGTAGAATTGTAATGAAAGGTATCATGGAGGACTCTGACGACAGGGGCCGTGGAGCACTGTGATGACAGTGGTCATCTAGAATTGTGATGAAATATACCAGGGAGCATTGTGATGACAGGGGTCATGGATCACCGCAATTATAGGGGCCATGGAGCATTGTGAATACAAAGATCATGGAGCATTGAGATGACAGGGGTCATGGATCATGTGATGACAAGGGTCCTGGAACCTTGTGATGACACGGTTCATGGAGCATTGTGATGACAAGGTTCTTCAAGCATTGTGATGACATGGGCATGGAGCATTATGATGACAAGAGTTCTGGAGCATTGTGATGAAAAGGGTATGGAGCACTGTGATTACAGGGGACCAGGAGCATTGTGATTACATGGGAAGTGAATATTGTGATGACAGGTGTTCATGGAGCACTGTGATAACAAGTGTCATGGAACATTGTGATGACAGGGTTCATGGAGCAATGTGATGAGAGGGGCCTTGGAGCATTATGATGATAGGCGTCATGCGGTATTGTGATGAGAGTGGTCATAGAACATTGTGATGAAAGGGATCATGGAGCAATGTGATTACAGGGGCCATGGAGCATTTTGAATGCATAGTCCATGGAGCAGTGTGATGACAGGGGTCATGGAGCATTGTGATGAATGTGGTCATAGTTCATTGTGATGATAAGTGTCCAGGAACATTGTGATGACATGGATCATGGAGCATTGTGATGACAAGGGCCATGGCGAATTGTGATGACAGGTGTCATGGGGCATTGTGATGACAGTGGTCATCGAGAATTATGAGGAAAGGTAACATGGAGCACTGTGATAACAGGGGCCATGGAGCATTGTGATGACAAAGGCCATGGAGCATTTTGATGACAAGTGTCATGGAACATTGTGATGAGACGGGCATGGAGCATTATGATGCCCAGAGTTCTGGAGCATTGTGGTGACAAGGGCATGGAGCATTGTGATGACAAGGGCCATGGCCAATTCTGATGACAGGTGTCCTCGGGCATTGTGATGACAGAGGTTATCTAGCATTGTGATGAAAGGTACCATGGATCACTATGATAACAGGGGCCATGGAGCATTGTGATGATAAAGGCCATGGAGCATTTTAATGAAAAGTGTCATGGAGAATTGTGATGAGACGGGCATGGAGCATTATGATGACAAGAGTTCTGGAGCATTGCGTTGACAAGGGAATGGAGCATTGTTATTACAGGGACCATGGAGGAGAGTGATGACATCTGTCATGGAACATTGTGCTGACAGGGGCCATGGAGCATTGTGATGACAGGTATAATGTGGCATTGTAATGACAGGGGTCATAGAGCATTGTGAGGAAATGGATCATGGAGCAATGTGATTACAGGGACCATGTAGCATTGCGAATGCATAGGCTATGGAGCATTGTGATGACAGGAGTCAAGGAGCATTGTGATGTAAGTGGTCATGGATGATTATGATGACAAGTGTCCTGGACCATTGTGATGACACGGGTCATGGAGCATTGTGATGGCAAGGGCCATGGCGAATTGTGATGACATGTGTCTTGGGGCATTGTGATGACAGTGGTCATCTAGAATTGTGATAAAAGGTATCATGGAGCACTGTGATGACAGGGGCCATGGAGTATTGTAATGACAAGGCCATGGAACATTGTGATGACAGGTATCATGAAGCTTTGTGATGACACGAGCATTCATCATTATGATGACAAGAGTTCTGGAGCATTGTGATTGCAAGGGCATGGAGCATTGTGATTACAGGGTCATGGAGCATTGTGATGACAACTGTCACGGAACATTGTGATGACAGGGTTCATGGAGCATTGGGATTAAAGGGGCCATGGAGCATTTTGATGACAAGGGCAGGCAAACATTTTGATTACATTGGTAATGGAGCATTGTGATGACATGGGCAGGGAACATTGTGAAGACAGGTGTAATGGAACATTGTGATTACAGGGGACATGGAGCATTTTGATGACATGGGCAGGCAACATTGTGATGACAGGTGTCATGGAGCATTGTGATGACAATTGTCATGGAACGTTGTGCTGACAGGGATCATGGAGCATTGTGATGAGATGGTCATTGGAGCATTGTGATGACAGGCGTACTGGAGCCTTCTGAGGAAAGGTGTCATGGGTCATTGTGATTACAGCGATCATGGAACATTGTGATGACAGTGGTCATGGAGCATTGTAATGACAGGGGCCATGGAGCATTGTGATGACAGGGGTCATGGGGCATTGTGATGACAGAGGTCATGGAGCATTGTGATGAATGTGGTCATAGTTCATTGTGATGATAAGTGTCCAGGAACATTGTGATGACATGGATCATGGAGCATTGTGATGACAAGGGCCATGGCGAATTGTGATGACAGGTGTCACGGGGCATTGTGATGACAGTGGTCATCGAGAATTATGAGGAAAGGTAACATGGAGCACTGTGATAACAGGGGCCATGGAGCATTGTGATGACAAAGGCCATGGAGCATTTTGATGACAAGTGTCATGGAGCATTGTGATGAGACGGGCATGGATCATTATGATGCCCAGAGTTCTGGAGCATTGGGGTGACAAGGGCATGGAGCATTGTGATGACAAGGGCCATGGCCAATTCTGATGACAGGTGTCCTCGGGCATTGTGATGACAGAGGTTATCTAGCATTGTGATGAAAGGTACCATGGACCACTGTGATAACAGGGGCCATGGAGCATTGTGATGATAAAGGCCATGGAGCATTTTAATGAAAAGTGTCATGGAGAATTGTGATGAGACGGGCATGGAGCATTATGATGACAAGAGTTCTGGAGCATTGCGTTGACAAGGGAATGGAGCATTGTGATTACAGGGACCATGGAGGAGAGTGATGACATCTGTCATGGAACATTGTGCTGACAGGGGCCATGGAGCATTGTGATGACAGGTATAATGTGGCATTGTAATGACAGGGGTCATAGAGCATTGTGATGAAATGGATCATGGAGCAATGTGATTACAGGGACCATGTAGCATTGCGAATGCATAGGCTATGGAGCATTGTGATGACAGGAGTCAAGGAGCATTGTGATGTAAGTGGTCATGGATCATTGTGATGACAAGTGTCCTGGACCATTGTGATGACACGGGTCATGGAGCATTGTGATGGCAAGGGCCATGGCGAATTGTGATGACATGTGTCTTGGGGCATTGTGATGACAGTGGTCATCTAGAATTGTGATAAAAGGTATCATGGAGCACTGTGATGACAGGGGCCATGGAGTATTGTAATGACAAGGCCATGGAACATTGTGATGACAAGTATCATGGAGCTTTGTGATGACACGAGCATTCATCATTATGATGACAAGAGTTCTGGAGCATTGTGATTTCAAGGGCATGGAGCATTGTGATTACAGGGTCATGGAGCATTGTGATGACAACTGTCATGGAACATTGTGATGACAGGGTTCATGGAGCATTGGGATTAAAGGGGCCATGGAGCATTTTGATGACAAGGGCAGGCGAACATTTTGATTACATTGGTAATGGAGCATTGTGATGACATGGGCAGGGAACATTGTGAAGACAGGTGTAATGGAACATTGTGATTACAGGGGACATGGAGCATTTTGATGACATGGGCAGGCAACATTGTGATGACAGGTGTCATGGAGCATTGTGATGACAATTGTCATGGAACGTTGTGCTGACAGGGATCATGGAGCATTGTGATGAGACGGTCATTGGAGCATTGTGATGACAGGCGTACTGGAGCCTTCTGAGGAAAGGTGTCATGAGTCATTGTGATTACAGCGATTATGGAACATTGTGATGACAGTGGTCATGGAGCATTGTGATGAAAGGGGTCATGGAGCACTGTGATCACAGGGGCCATGTATAATTGTGATGACAAAGGCCATGGAGCATTGTGATGACAGTTGTCATGGAGCATTGTGTTGAAAGGGGCATGGAGCATTGTGACGACAATGGTCATGGAGCATTGTGATGACTGGTATCATGGAGCATTGTTCTGAAAAAGGTCATGGGGCAGTGTAATGACAAGTATCATGGAGGATGTGATGAAAGGAGTCATGGAGCATTGTGATTAAATGGATCATGAGGCATTTTGATGACAAGAGTCATGGATCATTGTGATGACAGGGCTAATGGAGCATTGTGATGACAAGGGCTATGGAGCATTGTGATGACTGGGGTCATGGAGCTTTGTGATGAAAGGGGTCATGGATCACTACGATGACATGGGTAATGGAGCATTGTGATGATATGAGCATGGAGCATTGTGATGACAGGGGCCAGGGAGCATTGAGAATGACAAGGGCAGGGAACATTGTGATGACAGCAGTCATGGATCATTGTGATGATACCTGTCATGGAACATTGTGCTGACAGGGGCTATAGAGCATTGTGATGACAGGTGTCATGTGGCATTGTGATGACAGTGGTCATAGAGCATTGTGATGACAGGGGTCAAGGAGCATTGTGATGAAAGTGGTCATGGAGCACTGTGATGACACGGGCATGGAGAATTATGATGACAAGAGTTCTGGAGCATTGTGATGACAAGGGTATGGAGCATTGTGATTACAGGGGACCAGGAGCATTGTGATTACATGGGCAGTGAATATTGTGATGACAGGGGTCATGGAGCACTGTGATGACTAGTGTCATGGAACATTGGGAGGACAGGGATCATGGAGCATTGTGATAAGAGTGGCCTTGGAGCATTATGATGATAGGCATCATGGGGCATTGTGATGACAGCGGTCTTGGAGCATTGTGATGAAAGGGATCATGGAGCAATGTGATTACAGGGGCCATGGAGCATTGTGAATGCATAGGCCATGGAGCAATGAAATGACAGGGGTCAAGGAGCATTGTGATGTAAGTTGTCATGGAGCATTGTGATGACAAGTGTCCATGAACATTGTGATGACATGGTTCATGGAGCATTGTGATGACAGGTGTCATGTGGAATTGTGATGAGAGCGGTCATATAGAATTGTGATGAAAGGTATCAGGGAGGACTCTGATGACAGGGGCCGTGGAGCACTGTGATGACAGTGGTCATCTAGAATTGTGATGAAATATACCAGGGAGCATTGTGATGACAGGGGTCATGGATCACCGCAATTATAGGGGCCATGGATCATTGTGAATACAAAGATCATGGAGCATTGAGATGACAGGGGTCATGGATCATTGTGATGACAAGGGTCCTGGAACCTTGTGATGACACGGTTCATGGAGCATTGTGATGACAAGGTTCTTCAAGCATTGTGATGACACGGGCATGGAGCATTATGATGACAAGAGTTCTGGAGCATTGTGATGACAAGGGTATGGAGCACTATGATTACAGGGGACCAGGAGCATTGTGATTACATGGGCAGTGAATATTGTGATGACAGGGGTCATGAGCACTGTGATGACTAGTGTCATGGAACATTGTGATGACAGGGATCATGGAGCATTGTGATGAGAGGGGCCTTAGAGCATTATGAAGATAGGCGTCATGGGGCATTGTGATGACAGCAGTCTTGGAGCATTGTGATGAAAGGGATCATGGAGCAATGTGATTACAGGGGCCATGGAGCATTGTGAATGCATAGGTCGTGGAGCAATGAAATGACAGGGGTCAAGGAGCATTGTGATGTAAGATGTCATGGAGCATTGTGATGACAAGTGTCCATGAACATTGTGATGACATGGTTCATGGAGCATTGTGATGACAAGTGCCATGGCGAATTGTGATGACAGGTGTCATGGGGCATTGTGTTGAAAGGGGCATGGAGCATTGTGACGACAATGGTCATGGAGCATTGTGATGACTGGTATCATGGAGCATTGTTCTGAAAAAGGTCATGGGGCAGTGTAATGACAAGTATCATGGAGGATGTGATGAAAGGAGTCATGGAGCATTGTGATTAAATAGATCATGAGGCATTTTGATGACAAGAGTCATGGAACTTTCTGATGACAGGGCTAATGGAGCATTGTGATGACAAGGGCTATGGAGCATTGTGATGACAGGTGTCATGCAGCATTGTGATGAAAGGGGTCATGGATCACTACGATGACATGGGTAATGGAGCATTGTGATGATATGGGCATGGAGCATTGTGATAACAGGGGCCAGGGAGCATAGAGATGACAAGAGCAGGGAACATTCTGATGACAGCAGTCATGTATCATTGTGATGATACCTGTCATGGAACATTGTGCTGACAGGGTCTATAGAGCATTGTGATGACAAGTGTCATGTGGCATTGTGATGACAGTGGTCATAGAGCATTGTGATGAAAAGGATCATGGAGCAATGTGATTACAGGTGTCATGTGGCATTGTGATGACAGTGGTCATAGAGCATTGTGATGACAGGGGTCAAGGAGCATTGTGATGAAAGTGGTCATGGAGCACTGTGATGACACGGGCATGGAGCATTATGATGACAAGAGTTCTGGAGCATTGTGATGACAAGGGTATGGAGCATTGTGATTACAGGGGACCAGGACCATTGTGATTACATGGGCAGTGAATATTGTGATGACAGGGGTCATGGAGCACTGTGATGACTAGTGTCATGGAACATTGTGATGACAGGGATCATGGAGTATTGTGATGAGAGGGGCCTTGGAGCATTATGATGATAGGCGTCATGGGGCATTGTGATGACAGCGGTCTTGGAGCATTGTGATGAAAGGGATCATGGAGCAATGTGATTACAGGAGCCATGGACCATTGTGAATGCATAGGCCATGGATCAATGAAATGACAGGGGTCAAGGAGCATTGTGATGTAAGTTGTCATGGAGCATTGTCATGACTATTGTCCATGAACATTGTGATGACCTGGTTCATGGAGCATTGTGATGACAGGTGTCATGGGGCATTGTGATAACAGTGGTCATGTAGAATTGTAATGAAAGGTATCATGGAGGACTCTGACGACAGGGGCCGTGGAGCACTGTGATGACAGTGGTCATCTAGAATTGTGATGAAATATACCAGGGAGCATTGTGATGACAGGGGTCATGGATCACCGCAATTATAGGGGCCATGGAGCATTGTGAATACAAAGATCATGGAGCATTGAGATGACAGGGGTCATGGATCATGTGATGACAAGGGTCCTGGAACCTTGTGATGACACGGTTCATGGAGCATTGTGATGACAAGGTTCTTCAAGCATTGTGATGACATGGGCATGGAGCATTATGATGACAAGAGTTCTGGAGCATTGTGATGAAAAGGGTATGGAGCACTGTGATTACAGGGGACCAGGAGCATTGTGATTACATGGGAAGTGAATATTGTGATGACAGGTGTTCATGGAGCACTGTGATAACAAGTGTCATGGAACATTGTGATGACAGGGTTCATGGAGCAATGTGATGAGAGGGGCCTTGGAGCATTATGATGATAGGCGTCATGCGGTATTGTGATGAGAGTGGTCATAGAACATTGTGATGAAAGGGATCATGGAGCAATGTGATTACAGGGGCCATGGAGCATTTTGAATGCATAGTCCATGGAGCAGTGTGATGACAGGGGTCATGGAGCATTGTGATGAATGTGGTCATAGTTCATTGTGATGATAAGTGTCCAGGAACATTGTGATGACATGGATCATGGAGCATTGTGATGACAAGGGCCATGGCGAATTGTGATGACAGGTGTCATGGGGCATTGTGATGACAGTGGTCATCGAGAATTATGAGGAAAGGTAACATGGAGCACTGTGATAACAGGGGCCATGGAGCATTGTGATGACAAAGGCCATGGAGCATTTTGATGACAAGTGTCATGGAACATTGTGATGAGACGGGCATGGAGCATTATGATGCCCAGAGTTCTGGAGCATTGTGGTGACAAGGGCATGGAGCATTGTGATGACAAGGGCCATGGCCAATTCTGATGACAGGTGTCCTCGGGCATTGTGATGACAGAGGTTATCTAGCATTGTGATGAAAGGTACCATGGATCACTATGATAACAGGGGCCATGGAGCATTGTGATGATAAAGGCCATGGAGCATTTTAATGAAAAGTGTCATGGAGAATTGTGATGAGACGGGCATGGAGCATTATGATGACAAGAGTTCTGGAGCATTGCGTTGACAAGGGAATGGAGCATTGTTATTACAGGGACCATGGAGGAGAGTGATGACATCTGTCATGGAACATTGTGCTGACAGGGGCCATGGAGCATTGTGATGACAGGTATAATGTGGCATTGTAATGACAGGGGTCATAGAGCATTGTGAGGAAATGGATCATGGAGCAATGTGATTACAGGGACCATGTAGCATTGCGAATGCATAGGCTATGGAGCATTGTGATGACAGGAGTCAAGGAGCATTGTGATGTAAGTGGTCATGGATGATTATGATGACAAGTGTCCTGGACCATTGTGATGACACGGGTCATGGAGCATTGTGATGGCAAGGGCCATGGCGAATTGTGATGACATGTGTCTTGGGGCATTGTGATGACAGTGGTCATCTAGAATTGTGATAAAAGGTATCATGGAGCACTGTGATGACAGGGGCCATGGAGTATTGTAATGACAAGGCCATGGAACATTGTGATGACAGGTATCATGAAGCTTTGTGATGACACGAGCATTCATCATTATGATGACAAGAGTTCTGGAGCATTGTGATTGCAAGGGCATGGAGCATTGTGATTACAGGGTCATGGAGCATTGTGATGACAACTGTCACGGAACATTGTGATGACAGGGTTCATGGAGCATTGGGATTAAAGGGGCCATGGAGCATTTTGATGACAAGGGCAGGCAAACATTTTGATTACATTGGTAATGGAGCATTGTGATGACATGGGCAGGGAACATTGTGAAGACAGGTGTAATGGAACATTGTGATTACAGGGGACATGGAGCATTTTGATGACATGGGCAGGCAACATTGTGATGACAGGTGTCATGGAGCATTGTGATGACAATTGTCATGGAACGTTGTGCTGACAGGGATCATGGAGCATTGTGATGAGATGGTCATTGGAGCATTGTGATGACAGGCGTACTGGAGCCTTCTGAGGAAAGGTGTCATGGGTCATTGTGATTACAGCGATCATGGAACATTGTGATGACAGTGGTCATGGAGCATTGTAATGACAGGGGCCATGGAGCATTGTGATGACAGGGGTCATGGGGCATTGTGATGACAGAGGTCATGGAGCATTGTGATGAATGTGGTCATAGTTCATTGTGATGATAAGTGTCCAGGAACATTGTGATGACATGGATCATGGAGCATTGTGATGACAAGGGCCATGGCGAATTGTGATGACAGGTGTCATGGGGCATTGTGATGACAGTGGTCATCGAGAATTATGAGGAAAGGTAACATGGAGCACTGTGATAACAGGGGCCATGGAGCATTGTGATGACAAAGGCCATGGAGCATTTTGATGACAAGTGTCATGGAGCATTGTGATGAGACGGGCATGGATCATTATGATGCCCAGAGTTCTGGAGCATTGGGGTGACAAGGGCATGGAGCATTGTGATGACAAGGGCCATGGCCAATTCTGATGACAGGTGTCCTCGGGCATTGTGATGACAGAGGTTATCTAGCATTGTGATGAAAGGTACCATGGATCACTGTGATAACAGGGGCCATGGAGCATTGTGATGATAAAGGCCATGGAGCATTTTAATGAAAAGTGTCATGGAGAATTGTGATGAGACGGGCATGGAGCATTATGATGACAAGAGTTCTGGAGCATTGCGTTGACAAGGGAATGGAGCATTGTGATTACAGGGACCATGGAGGAGAGTGATGACATCTGTCATGGAACATTGTGCTGACAGGGGCCATGGAGCATTGTGATGACAGGTATAATGTGGCATTGTAATGACAGGGGTCATAGAGCATTGTGATGAAATGGATCATGGAGCAATGTGATTACAGGGACCATGTAGCATTGCGAATGCATAGGCTATGGAGCATTGTGATGACAGGAGTCAAGGAGCATTGTGATGTAAGTGGTCATGGATCATTGTGATGACAAGTGTCCTGGACCATTGTGATGACACGGGTCATGGAGCATTGTGATGGCAAGGGCCATGGCGAATTGTGATGACATGTGTCTTGGGGCATTGTGATGACAGTGGTCATCTAGAATTGTGATAAAAGGTATCATGGAGCACTGTGATGACAGGGGCCATGGAGTATTGTAATGACAAGGCCATGGAACATTGTGATGACAAGTATCATGGAGCTTTGTGATGACACGAGCATTCATCATTATGATGACAAGAGTTCTGGAGCATTGTGATTTCAAGGGAATGGAGCATTGTGATTACAGGGTCATGGAGCATTGTGATGACAACTGTCATGGAACATTGTGATGACAGGGTTCATGGAGCATTGGGATTAAAGGGGCCATGGAGCATTTTGATGACAAGGGCAGGCGAACATTTTGATTACATTGGTAATGGAGCATTGTGATGACATGGGCAGGGAACATTGTGAAGACAGGTGTAATGGAACATTGTGATTACAGGGGACATGGAGCATTTTGATGACATGGGCAGGCAACATTGTGATGACAGGTGTCATGGAGCATTGTGATGACAATTGTCATGGAACGTTGTGCTGACAGGGATCATGGAGCATTGTGATGAGACGGTCATTGGAGCATTGTGATGACAGGCGTACTGGAGCCTTCTGAGGAAAGGTGTCATGAGTCATTGTGATTACAGCGATCATGGAACATTGTGATGACAGTGGTCATGGAGCATTGTGATGAAAGGGGTCATGGAGCACTGTGATCACAGGGGCCATGTATAATTGTGATGACAAAGGCCATGGAGCATTGTGATGACAGTTGTCATGGAGCATTGTGTTGAAAGGGGCATGGAGCATTGTGACGACAATGGTCATGGAGCATTGTGATGACTGGTATCATGGAGCATTGTTCTGAAAAAGGTCATGGGGCAGTGTAATGACAAGTATCATGGAGGATGTGATGAAAGGAGTCATGGAGCATTGTGATTAAATGGATCATGAGGCATTTTGATGACAAGAGTCATGGATCATTGTGATGACAGGGCTAATGGAGCATTGTGATGACAAGGGCTATGGAGCATTGTGATGACTGGGGTCATGGAGCTTTGTGATGAAAGGGGTCATGGATCACTACGATGACATGGGTAATGGAGCATTGTGATGATATGAGCATGGAGCATTGTGATGACAGGGGCCAGGGAGCATTGAGAATGACAAGGGCAGGGAACATTGTGATGACAGCAGTCATGGATCATTGTGATGATACCTGTCATGGAACATTGTGCTGACAGGGGCTATAGAGCATTGTGATGACAGGTGTCATGTGGCATTGTGATGACAGTGGTCATAGAGCATTGTGATGACAGGGGTCAAGGAGCATTGTGATGAAAGTGGTCATGGAGCACTGTGATGACACGGGCATGGAGAATTATGATGACAAGAGTTCTGGAGCATTGTGATGACAAGCGTATGGAGCATTGTGATTACAGGGGACCAGGAGCATTGTGATTACATGGGCAGTGAATATTGTGATGACAGGGGTCATGGAGCACTGTGATGACTAGTGTCATGGAACATTGGGAGGACAGGGATCATGGAGCATTGTGATAAGAGTGGCCTTGGAGCATTATGATGATAGGCATCATGGGGCATTGTGATGACAGCGGTCTTGGAGCATTGTGATGAAAGGGATCATGGAGCAATGTGATTACAGGGGCCATGGAGCATTGTGAATGCATAGGCCATGGAGCAATGAAATGACAGGGGTCAAGGAGCATTGTGATGTAAGTTGTCATGGAGCATTGTGATGACAAGTGTCCATGAACATTGTGATGACATGGTTCATGGAGCATTGTGATGACAGGTGTCATGTGGAATTGTGATGAGAGCGGTCATATAGAATTGTGATGAAAGGTATCAGGGAGGACTCTGATGACAGGGGCCGTGGAGCACTGTGATGACAGTGGTCATCTAGAATTGTGATGAAATATACCAGGGAGCATTGTGATGACAGGGGTCATGGATCACCGCAATTATAGGGGCCATGGATCATTGTGAATACAAAGATCATGGAGCATTGAGATGACAGGGGTCATGGATCATTGTGATGACAAGGGTCCTGGAACCTTGTGATGACACGGTTCATGGAGCATTGTGATGACAAGGTTCTTCAAGCATTGTGATGACACGGGCATGGAGCATTATGATGACAAGAGTTCTGGAGCATTGTGATGACAAGGGTATGGAGCACTATGATTACAGGGGACCAGGAGCATTGTGATTACATGGGCAGTGAATATTGTGATGACAGGGGTCATGAGCACTGTGATGACTAGTGTCATGGAACATTGTGATGACAGGGATCATGGAGCATTGTGATGAGAGGGGCCTTAGAGCATTATGAAGATAGGCGTCATGGGGCATTGTGATGACAGCAGTCTTGGAGCATTGTGATGAAAGGGATCATGGAGCAATGTGATTACAGGGGCCATGGAGCATTGTGAATGCATAGGTCGTGGAGCAATGAAATGACAGGGGTCAAGGAGCATTGTGATGTAAGATGTCATGGAGCATTGTGATGACAAGTGTCCATGAACATTGTGATGACATGGTTCATGGAGCATTGTGATGACAAGTGCCATGGCGAATTGTGATGACAGGTGTCATGGGGCATTGTGTTGAAAGGGGCATGGAGCATTGTGACGACAATGGTCATGGAGCATTGTGATGACTGGTATCATGGAGCATTGTTCTGAAAAAGGTCATGGGGCAGTGTAATGACAAGTATCATGAGGGATGTGATGAAAGGAGTCATGGAGCATTGTGATTAAATAGATCATGAGGCATTTTGATGACAAGAGTCATGGAACTTTGTGATGACAGGGCTAATGGAGCATTGTGATGACAAGGGCTATGGAGCATTGTGATGACAGGTGTCATGCAGCATTGTGATGAAAGGGGTCATGGATCACTACGATGACATGGGTAATGGAGCATTGTGATGATATGGGCATGGAGCATTGTGATAACAGGGGCCAGGGAGCATAGAGATGACAAGAGCAGGGAACATTCTGATGACAGCAGTCATGTATCATTGTGATGATACCTGTCATGGAACATTGTGCTGACAGGGTCTATAGAGCATTGTGATGACAAGTGTCATGTGGCATTGTGATGACAGTGGTCATAGAGCATTGTGATGAAAAGGATCATGGAGCAATGTGATTAAAGGTGTCATGTGGCATTGTGATGACAGTGGTCATAGAGCATTGTGATGACAGGGGTCAAGGAGCATTGTGATGAAAGTGGTCATGGAGCACTGTGATGACACGGGCATGGAGCATTATGATGACAAGAGTTCTGGAGCATTGTGATGACAAGGGTATGGAGCATTGTGATTACAGGGGACCAGGACCATTGTGATTACATGGGCAGTGAATATTGTGATGACAGGGGTCATGGAGCACTGTGATGACTAGTGTCATGGAACATTGTGATGACAGGGATCATGGAGTATTGTGATGAGAGGGGCCTTGGAGCATTATGATGATAGGCGTCATGGGGCATTGTGATGACAGCGGTCTTGGAGCATTGTGATGAAAGGGATCATGGAGCAATGTGATTACAGGAGCCATGGAGCATTGTGAATGCATAGGCCATGGATCAATGAAATGACAGGGGTCAAGGAGCATTGTGATGTAAGTTGTCATGGAGCATTGTCATGACTATTGTCCATGAACATTGTGATGACCTGGTTCATGGAGCATTGTGATGACAGGTGTCATGGGGCATTGTGATAACAGTGGTCATGTAGAATTGTAATGAAAGGTATCATGGAGGACTCTGACGACAGGGGCCGTGGAGCACTGTGATGACAGTGGTCATCTAGAATTGTGATGAAATATACCAGGGAGCATTGTGATGACAGGGGTCATGGATCACCACAATTATAGGGGCCATGGAGCATTGTGAATACAAAGATCATGGAGCATTGAGATGACAGGGGTCATGGATCATGTGATGACAAGGGTCCTGGAACCTTGTGATGACACGGTTCATGGAGCATTGTGATGACAAGGTTCTTCAAGCATTGTGATGACATGGGCATGGAGCATTATGATGACAAGAGTTCTGAAGCATTGTGATGAAAAGGGTATGGAGCACTGTGATTACAGGGGACCAGGAGCATTGTGATTACATGGGAAGTGAATATTGTGATGACAGGTGTTCATGGAGCACTGTGATAACAAGTGTCATGGAACATTGTGATGACAGGGTTCATGGAGCAATGTGATGAGAGGGGCCTTGGAGCATTATGATGATAGGCGTCATGCGGTATTGTGATGAGAGTGGTCATAGAACATTGTGATGAAAGGGATCATGGAGCAATGTGATTACAGGGGCCATGGAGCATTTTGAATGCATAGTCCATGGAGCAGTGTGATGACAGGGGTCATGGAGCATTGTGATGAATGTGGTCATAGTTCATTGTGATGATAAGTGTCCAGGAACATTGTGATGACATGGATCATGGAGCATTGTGATGACAAGGGCCATGGCGAATTGTGATGACAGGTGTCATGGGGCATTGTGATGACAGTGGTCATCGAGAATTATGAGGAAAGGTAACATGGAGCACTGTGATAACAGGGGCCATGGAGCATTGTGATGACAAAGGCCATGGAGCATTTTGATGACAAGTGTCATGGAACATTGTGATGAGACGGGCATGGAGCATTATGATGCCCAGAGTTCTGTAGCATTGTGGTGACAAGGGCTTGGAGCATTGTGATGACAAGGGCCATGGCCAATTCTGATGACAGGTGTCCTCGGGCATTGTGATGACAGAGGTTATCTAGCATTGTGATGAAAGGTACCATGGATCACTATGATAACAGGGGCCATGGAGCATTGTGATGATAAAGGCCATGGAGCATTTTAATGAAAAGTGTCATGGAGAATTGTGATGAGACGGGCATGGAGCATTATGATGACAAGAGTTCTGGAGCATTGCGTTGACAAGGGAATGGAGCATTGTTATTACAGGGACCATGGAGGAGAGTGATGACATCTGTCATGGAACATTGTGCTGACAGGGGCCATGGAGCATTGTGATGACAGGTATAATGTGGCATTGTAATGACAGGGGTCATAGAGCATTGTGATGAAATGGATCATGGAGCAATGTGATTACAAGGACCATGTAGCATTGCGAATGCATAGGCTATG
The DNA here is from genome assembly GCF_965194805.1 of Balaenoptera borealis. Taxonomy (NCBI): domain Eukaryota; kingdom Metazoa; phylum Chordata; class Mammalia; order Artiodactyla; family Balaenopteridae; genus Balaenoptera; species Balaenoptera borealis. Next base: position 895,794 of record NW_028123926.1, read on the forward strand.
GAGCATTGTGATGACAGGAGTCAAGGAGCATTGTGATGTAAGTGGTCATGGATGATTGTGATGACAAGTGTCCTGGACCATTGTGATGACACGGGTCATGGAGCATTGTGATGGCAAGGGCCATGGCGAATTGTGATGACATGTGTCTTGGGGCATTGTGATGACAGTGGTCATCTAGAATTGTGATAAAAGGTATCATGGAGCACTGTGATGACAGGGGCCATGGAGTATTGTAATGACAAGGCCATGGAACATTGTGATGACAGGTATCATGGAGCTTTGTGATGACACGAGCATTCATCATTATGATGACAAGAGTTCTGGAGCATTGTGATGACAAGGGCATGGAGCATTGTGATTACAGGGTCATGGAGCATTGTGATGACAACTGTCATGGAACATTGTGATGACAGGGTTCATGGAGCATTGTGATTAAAGGGGCCATGGAGCATTTTGATGACAAGGGCAGGCGAACATTTTGATTACATTGGTAATGGAGCATTGTGATGACATGGGCAGGGAACATTGTGAAGACAGGTGTAATGGAACATTGTGATTACAGGGGACATGGAGCATTTTGATGACATGGGCAGGCAACATTGTGATGACAGGTGTCTTGGAGCATTGTGATGACAATTGTCATGGAACGTTGTGCTGACAGGGATCATGGAGCATTGTGATGAGACGGTCATTGGAGCATTGTGATGACAGGCGTACTGGAGCCTTCTGAGGAAAGGTGTCATGGGTCATTGTGATTACAGCGTTCATGGAACATTGTGATGACAGTGGTCATGGAGCATTGTAATGACAGGGGCCATGGAGCATTGTGATGACAGGGGTCATGGGGCATTGTGATGACAGTGGTCATGGAGCATTGTGATGAAAGGGGTCATGGAGCACTGTGATCACAGGGGCCATGTATAATTGTGATGACAAAGACCATGGAGCATTGTGATGACAGTTGTCATGGAGCATTGTGTTGAAAGGGGCATGGAGCATTGTGACGACAATGGTCATGGAGCATTGTGATGACTGGTATCATGGAGCATTGTTCTGAAAAAGGTCATGGGGCAGTGTAATGACAAGTATCATGGAGGATGTGATGAAAGGAGTCATGGAGCATTGTGATTAAATGGATCATGAGGCATTTTGATGACAAGAGTCATGGATCATTGTGATGACAGGGCTAATGGAGCATTGTGATGACAAGGGCTATGGAGCATTGTGATGACTGGGGTCATGGAGCATTGTGATGAAAGGGGTCATGGATCACTACGAAGACATGGGTAATGGAGCATTGTGATGATATGAGCATGGAGCATTGTGATGACAGGGGCCAGGGAGCATTGAGAATGACAAGGGCAGGGAACATTGTGATGACAGCAGTCATGGATCATTGTGATGATACCTGTCATGGAACATTGTGCTGACAGGGGCTATAGAGCATTGTGATGACAGGTGTCATGTGGCATTGTGATGACAGTGGTCATAGAGCATTGTGATGACAGGGGTCAAGGAGCATTGTGATGAAAGTGGTCATGGAGCACTGTGATGACACAGGCATGGAGCATTATGATGCCAAGAGTTCTGGAGCATTGTGGTGACAAGGGCATGGAGCATTGTGATGACAAGGGCCATGGCCAATTCTGATGACAGGTGTCCTCGGGCATTGTGATGACAGAGGTTATCTAGCATTGTGATGAAAGGTACCATGGATCAATGTGATAACAGGGGCCATGGAGCATTGTGATGATAAAGACCATGGAGCATTTTAATGAAAAGTGTCATGGAGAATTGTGATGAGACGGGCATGGAGCATTATGATGACAAGAGTTCTGGAGCATTGCGTTGACAAGGGAATGGAGCATTGTTATTACAGGGACCATGGAGGATAGTGATGACATCTGTCATGGAATATTGGGCTGACAGGGGCCATGGAGCATTGTGATGACAGGTATAATGTGGCATTGTAATGACAGTGGTCATAGAGCATTGTGATGAAATGGATCATGGAGCAATGTGATTACAGGGACCATGTAGCATTGCGAATGCATAGGCTATGGAGCATTGTGATGACAGGAGTCAAGGAGCATTGTGATGACACGGGTCATGGAGCATTGTGATGGCAAGGGCCATGGCGAATTGTGATGACATGTGTCTTGGGGCATTGTGATGACAGTGGTCATCTAGAATTGTGATAAAAGGTGTCATGGAGCACGGTGATGACAGGGGCCATGGAGTATTGTAATGACAAGGCCATGGAACATTGTGATGACAAGTATCATGGAGCTTTGTGATGACACGAGCATTCATCATTATGATGACAAGAGTTCTGGAGCATTGTGATGACAAGGGCATGGAGCATTGTGATTACAGGGTCATGGAGCATTGTGATGACAACTGTCATGGAACATTGTGATGACAGGGTTCATGGAGCATTGTGATTAAAGGGGCCATGGAGCATTTTGATGACAAGGGCAGGCGAACATTTTGATTACATTGGTAATGGAGCATTGTGATGACATGGGCAGGGAACATTGTGAAGACAGGTGTAATGGAACATTGTGATTACAGGGGACATGGAGCATTTTGATGACATGGGCAGGCAACATTGTGATGACAGGTGTCATGGAGCATTGTGATGACAATTGTCATGGAACGTTGTGCTGACAGGGATCACGGAGCATTGTGATGAGACGGTCATTGGAGCATTGTGATGACAGGCGTACTGGAGCCTTCTGAGGAAAGGTGTCATGGGTCATTGTGATTACAGCGATCATGGAACATTGTGATGACAGTGGTCATGGAGCATTGTAATGACAGGGGCCATGGAGCATTGTGATGACAGGGTTCATGGGGCATTGTGATGACAGTGGTCATGGAGCATTGTGATGAAAGGGGTCATGGAGCACTGTGATCCCAGGGGCCATGTATAATTGTGATGACAAAGGCCATGGAGCATTGTGATGACTGGTATCATGGAGCGTTGTTCTGAAAAAGGTCATGGGGCAGTGTAATGACAAGTATCATGGAGGATGTGATGAAAGGAGTCATGGAGCATTGTGATTAAATGGATCATGAGGCATTTTGATGACAAGAGTCATGGAACATTGTGATGACAGGGCTAATGGAGCATTGTGATGACAAGGGCTATGGAGCATTGTGATGACTGGGGTCATGGAGCATTGTGATGAAAGGGGTCATGGATCACTACGATGACATGGGTAATGGAGCATTGTGATGATATGAGCATGGATCATTGTGATGACAGGGGCCAGGGAGCATTGAGAATGACAACGGCAGGGAACATTGTGATGACAGCAGTCATGGATCATTGTGATGATACCTGTCATGGAACATTCTGCTGACAGGGGCTATAGAGCATTGTGATGACAGGTGTCATGTGGCATTGTGATGACAGTGGTCATAGAGCATTGTGATGACAGGGGTCAAGGAGCATTGTGATGAAAGTGGTCATGGAGCACTGTGATGACACGGGAATGGAGCATTATGATGACAAGAGTTCTGGAGCATTGTGATGACAAGGGTATGGAGGATTGTGATTACAGGGGACCAGGAGCATTGTGATTACATGGGCAGTGAATATTGTGATGACAGGGGTCATGGAGCACTGTGATGACTAGTGTCATGGAACATTGTGATGACAGGGATCATGGAGCATTGTGATGAGAGGGGCCTTGGAGCATTATGATGATAGGCGTTATGGGGCATTGTGATGACAGCGGTCTTGGAGCATTGTGATGAAAGGGATCATGGAGCAATGTGATTACAGGAGCCATGGAGCATTCTGAATGCATAGGCCATGGAGCAATGGAATGACAGGGGTCAAGGAGCATTGTGATGTAAGTTGTCATGGAGCATTGTGATGACTATTGTCCATGAACATTGTGATGACATGGTTCATGGAGCATTGTGATGACAGGTGTCATGTGGAATTGTGATGAGAGCGGTCAAATAGAATTGTGATGAAAGGTATCAGGGAGGACTCTGCTGACAGGGGCCGTGGAGCACTGTGATGACAGTGGTCATCTAGAATTGTGATGAAATATACCAGGGAGCATTGTGATGACAGGGGTCATGGATGACCGCAATTATAGAGGCCATGGAGCATTGTGAATACAAAGATCATGGAGCATTGAGATGACAGGTGTCACGGATCATTGTGATGACAAAGGTCCTGGAACCTTGTGATGACACGGTTCATGGAGCATTGTGATGACAAGAGTTCTGGAGCATTGTGATGACAAGGGTATGGAGCACTATGATTACAGGGGACCAGGAGCATTGTGATTACATGGGCAGTGAATATTGTGATGACAGGGGTCATGGAGCACTGTGATGACTAGTGTCATGGAACATTGTGATGACAGGAATCATGGAGCATTGTGATGAGAGGGGCCTTAGAGCATTATGATGATAGGCGTCATGGGGCATTGTGATGACAGCGGTCTTGGAGCATTGTGATGAAAGGGATCATGGAGCAATGTGCTTACAGGAGCCATGGAGCATTGTGAATGCATAGGCCATGGAGCAATGAAATGACAGGGGTCAAGGAGCATTGTGATGTAAGTTGTCATGGAGCATTGTGATGACAAGTGTCCATGAACATTGTGATGACATGGTTCATGGAGCATTGTGATGACAAGTGCCATGGCGAATTGTGATGACAGGTGTCATGGGGCATTGTGATGACAGTGGTCATGTAGAATTGTAATGAAAGGTATCATGGAGGACTCTGACGACAGGGGCCGTGGAGCACTGTGATGACAGTGGTCATCTAGAATTGTGATGAAATATACCAGGGAGCATTGTGATGACAGGGGTCATGGATCACCGCAATTATAGGGGCCAGGGAGCATTGTGAATACAAAGATCATGGAGCATTGAGATGACAGGGGTCATGGATCATTGTGATGACAACGATCCTGGAACCTTGTGATGACACGGTTCATGGAGCATTGTGATGACAAGGTTCTTCAAGCATTGTGATGACACGGGCATGGAGCATTATGATGACAAGAGTTCTGGAGCATTGTGATGAAAAGGATATGGAGCACTGTGATTACAGGAGACCAGGAGCATTGTGATTACATGGGCAGTGAATATTGTGATGACAGGGGTTCATGAAGCACTGTGATGACAAGTGTCATGGAACATTGTGATGACAGGGTTCATGGAGCATTGTGATGAGAGGGGCCTTGGAGCATTATGATGATACGCTTCATGGGGTATTGTGATGACAGCGGTCTTGGAGCATTGTGATGAAAGGGATCATGGAGCAATGTGATTACAGGGGCCATGGAGCATTTTGAATGCATAGGCCATGGAGCAGTGTGATGACAGGTGTCATGGAGCATTGTGATGAATGTGGTCATAGTTCATTTTGATGATAAGTGTCCAGGAGCATTGTGATGACATGGATCATGGAGCATTGTGATGACAAGGGCCATGGCGAATTGTGATGACAGGTGTCATGGGGCCTTGTGATGACAGTGGTCATCTAGAATTGTGATGAAAGGTAACATGGAGCACTATGATAACAGGGGCCATGGAGCATTGTGATGACAAAGGCCATGGAGCATTTTGATGACAAGTGTCATGGAGCATTGTGATGAGACGGGCATGGAGCATTATGATGCCCAGAGTTCTGGAGCATTGTGGTGACAAGGGCATGGAGCATTGTGATGACAAGGGCCATGGCCAATTCTGATGACAGGTGTCCTCGGGCATTGTGATGACAGAGGTTATCTAGCATTGTGATGAAAGGTACCATGGATCACTGTGATAACAGGGGCCATGGAGCATTGTGATGATAAAGGCCATGGAGCATTTTAATGAAAAGTGTCATGGAGAATTGTGATGAGACGGGCATGGAGCATTATGATGACAAGAGTTCTGGAGCATTGCGTTGACAAGGGAATGGAGCATTGTGATTACAGGGACCATGGAGGAGAGTGATGACATCTGTCATGGAACATTGTGCTGACAGGGGCCATGGAGCATTGTGATGACAGGTATAATGTGGCATTGTAATGACAGGGGTCATAGAGCATTGTGATGAAATGGATCATGGAGCAATGTGATTACAGGGACCATGTAGCATTGCGAATGCATAGGCTATGGAGCATTGTGATGACAGGAGTCAAGGAGCATTGTGATGTAAGTGGTCATGGATGATTGTGATGACAAGTGTCCTGGACCATTGTGATGACACGGGTCATGGAGCATTGTGATGGCAAGGGCCATGGCGAATTGTGATGACATGTGTCTTGGGGCATTGTGATGACAGTGGTCATCTAGAATTGTGATAAAAGGTATCATGGAGCACTGTGATGACAGGGGCCATGGAGTATTGTAATGACAAGGCCATGGAACATTGTGATGACAGGTATCATGGAGCTTTGTGATGACACGAGCATTCATCATTATGATGACAAGAGTTCTGGAGCATTGTGATGACAAGGGCATGGAGCATTGTGATTACAGGGTCATGGAGCATTGTGATGACAACTGTCATGGAACATTGTGATGACAGGGTTCATGGAGCATTGTGATTAAAGGGGCCATGGAGCATTTTGATGACAAGGGCAGGCGAACATTTTGATTACATTGGTAATGGAGCATTGTGATGACATGGGCAGGGAACATTGTGAAGACAGGTGTAATGGAACATTGTGATTACAGGGGACATGGAGCATTTTGATGACATGGGCAGGCAACATTGTGATGACAGGTGTCTTGGAGCATTGTGATGACAATTGTCATGGAACGTTGTGCTGACAGGGATCATGGAGCATTGTGATGAGACGGTCATTGGAGCATTGTGATGACAGGCGTACTGGAGCCTTCTGAGGAAAGGTGTCATGGGTCATTGTGATTACAGCGTTCATGGAACATTGTGATGACAGTGGTCATGGAGCATTGTAATGACAGGGGCCATGGAGCATTGTGATGACAGGGGTCATGGGGCATTGTGATGACAGTGGTCATGGAGCATTGTGATGAAAGGGGTCATGGAGCACTGTGATCACAGGGGCCATGTATAATTGTGATGACAAAGACCATGGAGCATTGTGATGACAGTTGTCATGGAGCATTGTGTTGAAAGGGGCATGGAGCATTGTGACGACAATGGTCATGGAGCATTGTGATGACTGGTATCATGGAGCATTGTTCTGAAAAAGGTCATGGGGCAGTGTAATGACAAGTATCATGGAGGATGTGATGAAAGGAGTCATGGAGCATTGTGATTAAATGGATCATGAGGCATTTTGATGACAAGAGTCATGGATCATTGTGATGACAGGGCTAATGGAGCATTGTGATGACAAGGGCTATGGAGCATTGTGATGACTGGGGTCATGGAGCATTGTGATGAAAGGGGTCATGGATCACTACGAAGACATGGGTAATGGAGCATTGTGATGATATGAGCATGGAGCATTGTGATGACAGGGGCCAGGGAGCATTGAGAATGACAAGGGCAGGGAACATTGTGATGACAGCAGTCATGGATCATTGTGATGATACCTGTCATGGAACATTGTGCTGACAGGGGCTATAGAGCATTGTGATGACAGGTGTCATGTGGCATTGTGATGACAGTGGTCATAGAGCATTGTGATGACAGGGGTCAAGGAGCATTGTGATGAAAGTGGTCATGGAGCACTGTGATGACACAGGCATGGAGCATTATGATGCCAAGAGTTCTGGAGCATTGTGGTGACAAGGGCATGGAGCATTGTGATGACAAGGGCCATGGCCAATTCTGATGACAGGTGTCCTCGGGCATTGTGATGACAGAGGTTATCTAGCATTGTGATGAAAGGTACCATGGATCAATGTGATAACAGGGGCCATGGAGCATTGTGATGATAAAGACCATGGAGCATTTTAATGAAAAGTGTCATGGAGAATTGTGATGAGACGGGCATGGAGCATTATGATGACAAGAGTTCTGGAGCATTGCGTTGACAAGGGAATGGAGCATTGTTATTACAGGGACCATGGAGGATAGTGATGACATCTGTCATGGAATATTGGGCTGACAGGGGCCATGGAGCATTGTGATGACAGGTATAATGTGGCATTGTAATGACAGTGGTCATAGAGCATTGTGATGAAATGGATCATGGAGCAATGTGATTACAGGGACCATGTAGCATTGCGAATGCATAGGCTATGGAGCATTGTGATGACAGGAGTCAAGGAGCATTGTGATGACACGGGTCATGGAGCATTGTGATGGCAAGGGCCATGGCGAATTGTGATGACATGTGTCTTGGGGCATTGTGATGACAGTGGTCATCTAGAATTGTGATAAAAGGTATCATGGAGCACGGTGATGACAGGGGCCATGGAGTATTGTAATGACAAGGCCATGGAACATTGTGATGACAAGTATCATGGAGCTTTGTGATGACACGAGCATTCATCATTATGATGACAAGAGTTCTGGAGCATTGTGATGACAAGGGCATGGAGCATTGTGATTACAGGGTCATGGAGCATTGTGATGACAACTGTCATGGAACATTGTGATGACAGGGTTCATGGAGCATTGTGATTAAAGGGGCCATGGAGCATTTTGATGACAAGGGCAGGCGAACATTTTGATTACATTGGTAATGGAGCATTGTGATGACATGGGCAGGGAACATTGTGAAGACAGGTGTAATGGAACATTGTGATTACAGGGGACATGGAGCATTTTGATGACATGGGCAGGCAACATTGTGATGACAGGTGTCTTGGAGCATTGTGATGACAATTGTCATGGAACGTTGTGCTGACAGGGATCATGGAGCATTGTGATGAGACGGTCATTGGAGCATTGTGATGACAGGCGTACTGGAGCCTTCTGAGGAAAGGTGTCATGGGTCATTGTGATTACAGCGTTCATGGAACATTGTGATGACAGTGGTCATGGAGCATTGTAATGACAGGGGCCATGGAGCATTGTGATGACAGGGGTCATGGGGCATTGTGATGACAGTGGTCATGGAGCATTGTGATGAAAGGGGTCATGGAGCACTGTGATCACAGGGGCCATGTATAATTGTGATGACAAAGACCATGGAGCATTGTGATGACAGTTGTCATGGAGCATTGTGTTGAAAGGGGCATGGAGCATTGTGACGACAATGGTCATGGAGCATTGTGATGACTGGTATCATGGAGCATTGTTCTGAAAAAGGTCATGGGGCAGTGTAATGACAAGTATCATGGAGGATGTGATGAAAGGAGTCATGGAGCATTGTGATTAAATGGATCATGAGGCATTTTGATGACAAGAGTCATGGATCATTGTGATGACAGGGCTAATGGAGCATTGTGATGACAAGGGCTATGGAGCATTGTGATGACTGGGGTCATGGAGCATTGTGATGAAAGGGGTCATGGATCACTACGAAGACATGGGTAATGGAGCATTGTGATGATATGAACATGGAGCATTGTGATGACAGGGGCCAGGGAGCATTGAGAATGACAAGGGCAGGGAACATTGTGATGACAGCAGTCATGGATCATTGTGATGATACCTGTCATGGAACATTGTGCTGACAGGGGCTATAGAGCATTGTGATGACAGGTGTCATGTGGCATTGTGATGACAGTGGTCATAGAGCATTGTGATGACAGGGGTCAAGGAGCATTGTGATGAAAGTGGTCATGGAGCACTGTGATGACACAGGCATGGAGCATTATGATGCCAAGAGTTCTGGAGCATTGTGGTGACAAGGGCATGGAGCATTGTGATGACAAGGGCCATGGCCAATTCTGATGACAGGTGTCCTCGGGCATTGTGATGACAGAGGTTATCTAGCATTGTGATGAAAGGTACCATGGATCAATGTGATAACAGGGGCCATGGAGCATTGTGATGATAAAGACCATGGAGCATTTTAATGAAAAGTGTCATGGAGAATTGTGATGAGACGGGCATGGAGCATTATGATGACAAGAGTTCTGGAGCATTGCGTTGACAAGGGAATGGAGCATTGTTATTACAGGGACCATGGAGGATAGTGATGACATCTGTCATGGAATATTGGGCTGACAGGGGCCATGGAGCATTGTGATGACAGGTATAATGTGGCATTGTAATGACAGTGGTCATAGAGCATTGTGATGAAATGGATCATGGAGCAATGTGATTACAGGGACCATGTAGCATTGCGAATGCATAGGCTATGGAGCATTGTGATGACAGGAGTCAAGGAGCATTGTGATGACACGGGTCATGGAGCATTGTGATGGCAAGGGCCATGGCGAATTGTGATGACATGTGTCTTGGGGCATTGTGATGACAGTGGTCATCTAGAATTGTGATAAAAGGTATCATGGAGCACGGTGATGACAGGGGCCATGGAGTATTGTAATGACAAGGCCATGGAACATTGTGATGACAAGTATCATGGAGCTTTGTGATGACACGAGCATTCATCATTATGATGACAAGAGTTCTGGAGCATTGTGATGACAAGGGCATGGAGCATTGTGATTACAGGGTCATGGAGCATTGTGATGACAACTGTCATGGAACATTGTGATGACAGGGTTCATGGAGCATTGTGATTAAAGGGGCCATGGAGCATTTTGATGACAAGGGCAGGCGAACATTTTGATTACATTGGTAATGGAGCATTGTGATGACATGGGCAGGGAACATTGTGAAGACAGGTGTAATGGAACATTGTGATTACAGGGGACATGGAGCATTTTGATGACATGGGCAGGCAACATTGTGATGACAGGTGTCATGGAGCATTGTGATGACAATTGTCATGGAACGTTGTGCTGACAGGGATCACGGAGCATTGTGATGAGACGGTCATTGGAGCATTGTGATGACAGGCGTACTGGAGCCTTCTGAGGAAAGGTGTCATGGGTCATTGTGATTACAGCGATCATGGAACATTGTGATGACAGTGGTCATGGAGCATTGTAATGACAGGGGCCATGGAGCATTGTGATGACAGGGTTCATGGGGCATTGTGATGACAGTGGTCATGGAGCATTGTGATGAAAGGGGTCATGGAGCACTGTGATCCCAGGGGCCATGTATAATTGTGATGACAAAGGCCATGGAGCATTGTGATGACTGGTATCATGGAGCGTTGTTCTGAAAAAGGTCATGGGGCAGTGTAATGACAAGTATCATGGAGGATGTGATGAAAGGAGTCATGGAGCATTGTGATTAAATGGATCATGAGGCATTTTGATGACAAGAGTCATGGATCATTGTGATGACAGGGCTAATGGAGCATTGTGATGACAAGGGCTATGGAGCATTGTGATGACTGGGGTCATGGAGCATTGTGATGAAAGGGGTCATGGATCACTACGATGACATGGGTAATGGAGCATTGTGATGATATGAGCATGGATCATTGTGATGAAAGGGGCCAGGGAGCATTGAGAATGACAAGGGCAGGGAACATTGTGATGACAGCAGTCATGGATCATTGTGATGATACCTGTCATGGAACATTCTGCTGACAGGGGCTATAGAGCATTGTGATGACAGGTGTCATGTGGCATTGTGATGACAGTGGTCATAGAGCATTGTGATGACAGGGGTCAAGGAGCATTGTGATGAAAGTGGTCATGGAGCACTGTGATGACACGGGAATGGAGCATTATGATGACAAGAGTTCTGGAGCATTGTGATGACAAGGGTATGGAGGATTGTGATTACAGGGGACCAGGAGCATTGTGATTACATGGGCAGTGAATATTGTGATGACAGGGGTCATGGAGCACTGTGATGACTAGTGTCATGGAACATTGTGATGACAGGGATCATGGAGCATTGTGATGAGAGGGGCCTTGGAGCATTATGATGATAGGCGTTATGGGGCATTGTGATGACAGCGGTCTTGGAGCATTGTGATGAAAGGGATCATGGAGCAATGTGATTACAGGAGCCATGGAGCATTCTGAATGCATAGGCCATGGAGCAATGGAATGACAGGGGTCAAGGAGCATTGTGATGTAAGTTGTCATGGAGCATTGTGATGACTATTGTCCATGAACATTGTGATGACATGGTTCATGGAGCATTGTGATGACAGGTGTCATGTGGAATTGTGATGAGAGCGGTCAAATAGAATTGTGATGAAAGGTATCAGGGAGGACTCTGCTGACAGGGGCCGTGGAGCACTGTGATGACAGTGGTCATCTAGAATTGTGATGAAATATACCAGGGAGCATTGTGATGACAGGGGTCATGGATGACCGCAATTATAGAGGCCATGGAGCATTGTGAATACAAAGATCATGGAGCATTGAGATGACAGGTGTCACGGATCATTGTGATGACAAAGGTCCTGGAACCTTGTGATGACACGGTTCATGGAGCATTGTGATGACAAGAGTTCTGGAGCATTGTGATGACAAGGGTATGGAGCACTATGATTACAGGGGACCAGGAGCATTGTGATTACATGGGCAGTGAATATTGTGATGACAGGGGTCATGGAGCACTGTGATGACTAGTGTCATGGAACATTGTGATGACAGGAATCATGGAGCATTGTGATGAGAGGGGCCTTAGAGCATTATGATGATAGGCGTCATGGGGCATTGTGATGACAGCGGTCTTGGAGCATTGTGATGAAAGGGATCATGGAGCAATGTGCTTACAGGAGCCATGGAGCATTGTGAATGCATAGGCCATGGAGCAATGAAATGACAGGGGTCAAGGAGCATTGTGATGTAAGTTGTCATGGAGCATTGTGATGACAAGTGTCCATGAACATTGTGATGACATGGTTCATGGAGCATTGTGATGACACGTGCCATGGCGAATTGTGATGACAGGTGTCATGGGGCATTGTGATGACAGTGGTCATGTAGAATTGTAATGAAAGGTATCATGGAGGACTCTGACGACAGGGGCCGTGGAGCACTGTGATGACAGTGGTCATCTAGAATTGTGATGAAATATACCAGGGAGCATTGTGATGACAGGGGTCATGGATCACCGCAATTATAGGGGCCAGGGAGCATTGTGAATACAAAGATCATGGAGCATTGAGATGACAGGGGTCATGGATCATTGTGATGACAACGATCCTGGAACCTTGTGATGACACGGTTCATGGAGCATTGTGATGACAAGGTTCTTCAAGCATTGTGATGACACGGGCATGGAGCATTATGATGACAAGAGTTCTGGAGCATTGTGATGAAAAGGATATGGAGCACTGTGATTACAGGAGACCAGGAGCATTGTGATTACATGGGCAGTGAATATTGTGATGACAGGGGTTCATGAAGCACTGTGATGACAAGTGTCATGGAACATTGTGATGACAGGGTTCATGGAGCATTGTGATGAGAGGGGCCTTGGAGCATTATGATGATACGCGTCATGGGGTATTGTGATGACAGCGGTCTTGGAGCATTGTGATGAAAGGGATCATGGAGCAATGTGATTACAGGGGCCATGGAGCATTTTGAATGCATAGGCCATGGAGCAGTGTGATGACAGGTGTCATGGAGCATTGTGATGAATGTGGTCATAGTTCATTTTGATGATAAGTGTCCAGGAGCATTGTGATGACATGGATCATGGAGCATTGTGATGACAAGGGCCATGGCGAATTGTGATGACAGGTGTCATGGGGCCTTGTGATGACAGTGGTCATCTAGAATTGTGATGAAAGGTAACATGGAGCACTATGATAACAGGGGCCATGGAGCATTGTGATGACAAAGGCCATGGAGCATTTTGATGACAAGTGTCATGGAGCATTGTGATGAGACGGGCATGGAGCATTATGATGCCCAGAGTTCTGGAGCATTGTGGTGACAAGGGCATGGAGCATTGTGATGACAAGGGCCATGGCCAATTCTGATGACAGGTGTCCTCGGGCATTGTGATGACAGAGGTTATCTAGCATTGTGATGAAAGGTACCATGGATCACTGTGATAACAGGGGCCATGGAGCATTGTGATGATAAAGGCCATGGAGCATTTTAATGAAAAGTGTCATGGAGAATTGTGATGAGACGGGCATGGAGCATTATGATGACAAGAGTTCTGGAGCATTGCGTTGACAAGGGAATGGAGCATTGTGATTACAGGGACCATGGAGGAGAGTGATGACATCTGTCATGGAACATTGTGCTGACAGGGGCCATGGAGCATTGTGATGACAGGTATAATGTGGCATTGTAATGACAGGGGTCATAGAGCATTGTGATGAAATGGATCATGGAGCAATGTGATTACAGGGACCATGTAGCATTGCGAATGCATAGGCTATGGAGCATTGTGATGACAGGAGTCAAGGAGCATTGTGATGTAAGTGGTCATGGATGATTGTGATGACAAGTGTCCTGGACCATTGTGATGACACGGGTCATGGAGCATTGTGATGGCAAGGGCCATGGCGAATTGTGATGACATGTGTCTTGGGGCATTGTGATGACAGTGGTCATCTAGAATTGTGATAAAAGGTATCATGGAGCACTGTGATGACAGGGGCCATGGAGTATTGTAATGACAAGGCCATGGAACATTGTGATGACAGGTATCATGGAGCTTTGTGATGACACGAGCATTCATCATTATGATGACAAGAGTTCTGGAGCATTGTGATGACAAGGGCATGGAGCATTGTGATTACAGGGTCATGGAGCATTGTGATGACAACTGTCATGGAACATTGTGATGACAGGGTTCATGGAGCATTGTGATTAAAGGGGCCATGGAGCATTTTGATGACAAGGGCAGGCGAACATTTTGATTACATTGGTAATGGAGCATTGTGATGACATGGGCAGGGAACATTGTGAAGACAGGTGTAATGGAACATTGTGATTACAGGGGACATGGAGCATTTTGATGACATGGGCAGGCAACATTGTGATGACAGGTGTCTTGGAGCATTGTGATGACAATTGTCATGGAACGTTGTGCTGACAGGGATCATGGAGCATTGTGATGAGACGGTCATTGGAGCATTGTGATGACAGGCGTACTGGAGCCTTCTGAGGAAAGGTGTCATGGGTCATTGTGATTACAGCGTTCATGGAACATTGTGATGACAGTGGTCATGGAGCATTGTAATGACAGGGGCCATGGAGCATTGTGATGACAGGGGTCATGGGGCATTGTGATGACAGTGGTCATGGAGCATTGTGATGAAAGGGGTCATGGAGCACTGTGATCACAGGGGCCATGTATAATTGTGATGACAAAGACCATGGAGCATTGTGATGACAGTTGTCATGGAGCATTGTGTTGAAAGGGGCATGGAGCATTGTGACGACAATGGTCATGGAGCATTGTGATGACTGGTATCATGGAGCATTGTTCTGAAAAAGGTCATGGGGCAGTGTAATGACAAGTATCATGGAGGATGTGATGAAAGGAGTCATGGAGCATTGTGATTAAATGGATCATGAGGCATTTTGATGACAAGAGTCATGGAACATTGTGATGACAGGGCTAATGAAGCATTGTGATGACAAGGGCTATGGAGCATTGTGATGACTGGGGTCATGGAGCATTGTGATGAAAGGGGTCATGGATCACTACGAAGACATGGGTAATGGAGCATTGTGATGATATGAGCATGGAGCATTGTGATGACAGGGGCCAGGGAGCATTGAGAATGACAAGGGCAGGGAACATTGTGATGACAGCAGTCATGGATCATTGTGATGATACCTGTCATGGAACATTGTGCTGACAGGGGCTATAGAGCATTGTGATGACAGGTGTCATGTGGCATTGTGATGACAGTGGTCATAGAGCATTGTGATGACAGGGGTCAAGGAGCATTGTGATGAAAGTGGTCATGGAGCACTGTGATGACACAGGCATGGAGCATTATGATGCCAAGAGTTCTGGAGCATTGTGGTGACAAGGGCATGGAGCATTGTGATGACAAGGGCCATGGCCAATTCTGATGACAGGTGTCCTCGGGCATTGTGATGACAGAGGTTATCTAGCATTGTGATGAAAGGTACCATGGATCAATGTGATAACAGGGGCCATGGAGCATTGTGATGATAAAGACCATGGAGCATTTTAATGAAAAGTGTCATGGAGAATTGTGATGAGACGGGCATGGAGCATTATGATGACAAGAGTTCTGGAGCATTGCGTTGACAAGGGAATGGAGCATTGTTATTACAGGGACCATGGAGGATAGTGATGACATCTGTCATGGAATATTGGGCTGACAGGGGCCATGGAGCATTGTGATGACAGGTATAATGTGGCATTGTAATGACAGTGGTCATAGAGCATTGTGATGAAATGGATCATGGAGCAATGTGATTACAGGGACCATGTAGCATTGCGAATGCATAGGCTATGGAGCATTGTGATGACAGGAGTCAAGGAGCATTGTGATGACACGGGTCATGGAGCATTGTGATGGCAAGGGCCATGGCGAATTGTGATGACATGTGTCTTGGGGCATTGTGATGACAGTGGTCATCTAGAATTGTGATAAAAGGTATCATGGAGCACGGTGATGACAGGGGCCATGGAGTATTGTAATGACAAGGCCATGGAACATTGTGATGACAAGTATCATGGAGCTTTGTGATGACACGAGCATTCATCATTATGATGACAAGAGTTCTGGAGCATTGTGATGAGAAGGGCATGGAGCATTGTGATTACAGGGTCATGGAGCATTGTGATGACAACTGTCATGGAACATTGTGATGACAGGGTTCATGGAGCATTGTGATTAAAGGGGCCATGGAGCATTTTGATGACAAGGGCAGGCGAACATTTTGATTACATTGGTAATGGAGCATTGTGATGACATGGGCAGGGAACATTGTGAAGACAGGTGTAATGGAACATTGTGATTACAGGGGACATGGAGCATTTTGATGACATGGGCAGGCAACATTGTGATGACAGGTGTCATGGAGCATTGTGATGACAATTGTCATGGAACGTTGTGCTGACAGGGATCACGGAGCATTGTGATGAGACGGTCATTGGAGCATTGTGATGACAGGCGTACTGGAGCCTTCTGAGGAAAGGTGTCATGGGTCATTGTGATTACAGCGATCATGGAACATTGTGATGACAGTGGTCATGGAGCATTGTAATGACAGGGGCCATGGAGCATTGTGATGACAGGGTTCATGGGGCATTGTGATGACAGTGGTCATGGAGCATTGTGATGAAAGGGGTCATGGAGCACTGTGATCCCAGGGGCCATGTATAATTGTGATGACAAAGGCCATGGAGCATTGTGATGACAGTTGTCATGGAGCATTGTGTTGAAAGGGGCATGGAGCATTGTGACGACAATGGTCATGGAGCATTGTGATGACTGGTATCATGGAGCGTTGTTCTGAAAAAGGTCATGGGGCAGTGTAATGACAAGTATCATGGAGGATGTGATGAAAGGAGTCATGGAGCATTGTGATTAAATGGATCATGAGGCATTTTGATGACAAGAGTCATGGAACATTGTGATGACAGGGCTAATGGAGCATTGTGATGACAAGGGCTATGGAGCATTGTGATGACTGGGGTCATGGAGCATTGTGATGAAAGGGGTCATGGATCACTACGATGACATGGGTAATGGAGCATTGTGATGATATGAGCATGGATCATTGTGATGAAAGGGGCCAGGGAGCATTGAGAATGACAAGGGCAGGGAACATTGTGATGACAGCAGTCATGGATCATTGTGATGATACCTGTCATGGAACATTCTGCTGACAGGGGCTATAGAGCATTGTGATGACAGGTGTCATGTGGCATTGTGATGACAGTGGTCATAGAGCATTGTGATGACAGGGGTCAAGGAGCATTGTGATGAAAGTGGTCATGGAGCACTGTGATGACACGGGAATGGAGCATTATGATGACAAGAGTTCTGGAGCATTGTGATGACAAGGGTATGGAGCATTGTGATTACAGGGGACCAGGAGCATTGTGATTACATGGGCAGTGAATATTTTGATGACAGGGGTCATGGAGCACTGTGATGACTAGTGTCATGGAACATTGTGATGACAGGGATCATGGAGCATTGTGATGAGAGGGGCCTTGGAGCATTATGATGATAGGCGTTATGGGGCATTGTGATGACAGCGGTCTTGGAGCATTGTGATAAAAGGGATCATGGAGCAATGTGATTACAGGAGCCATGGAGCATTGTGAATGCATAGGCCATGGAGCAATGGAATGACAGGGGTCAAGGAGCATTGTGATGTAAGTTGTCATGGAGCATTGTGATGACTATTGTCCATGAACATTGTGATGACATGGTTCATGGAGCATTGTGATGACAGGTGTCATGTGGAATTGTGATGAGAGCGGTCAAATAGAATTGTGATGAAAGGTATCAGGGAGGACTCTGCTGACAGGGGCCGTGGAGCACTGTGATGACAGTGGTCATCTAGAATTGTGATGAAATATACCAGGGAGCATTGTGATGACAGGGGTCATGGATCACCGCAATTATAGAGGCCATGGAGCATTGTGAATACAAAGATCATGGAGCATTGAGATGACAGGTGTCACGGATCATTGTGATGACAAGGGTCCTGGAACCTTGTGATGACACGGTTCATGGAGCATTGTGATGACAAGAGTTCTGGAGCATTGTGATGACAAGGGTATGGAGCACTATGATTACAGGGGACCAGGAGCATTGTGATTACATGGGCAGTGAATATTGTGATGACAGGGGTCATGGAGCACTGTGATGACTAGTGTCATGGAACATTGTGATGACAGGAATCATGGAGCATTGTGATGAGAGGGGCCTTAGAGCATTATGATGATAGGCGTCATGGGGCATTGTGATGACAGCGGTCTTGGAGCATTGTGATGAAAGGGATCATGGAGCAATGTGCTTACAGGAGCCATGGAGCATTGTGAATGCATAGGCCATGGAGCAATGAAATGACAGGGGTCAAGGAGCATTGTGATGTAAGTTGTCATGGAGCATTGTGATGACAAGTGTCCATGAACATTGTGATGACATGGTTCATGGAGCATTGTGATGACAAGTGCCATGGCGAATTGTGATGACAGGTGTCATGGGGCATTGTGATGACAGTGGTCATGTAGAATTGTAATGAAAGGTATCATGGAGGACTCTGACGACAGGGGCCGTGGAGCACTGTGATGACAGTGGTCATCTAGAATTGTGATGAAATATACCAGGGAGCATTGTGATGACAGGGGTCATGGATCACCGCAATTATAGGGGCCAGGGAGCATTGTGAATACAAAGATCATGGAGCATTGAGATGACAGGGGTCATGGATCATTGTGATGACAACGATCCTGGAACCTTGTGATGACACGGTTCATGGAGCATTGTGATGACAAGGTTCTTCAAGCATTGTGATGACACGGGCATGGAGCATTATGATGACAAGAGTTCTGGAGCATTGTGATGAAAAGGTTATGGAGCACTGTGATTACAGGAGACCAGGAGCATTGTGATTACATGGGCAGTGAATATTGTGATGACAGGGGTTCATGAAGCACTGTGATGACAAGTGTCATGGAACATTGTGATGACAGGGTTCATGGAGCATTGTGATGAGAGGGGCCTTGGAGCATTATGATGATACGCGTCATGGGGTATTGTGATGACAGCGGTCTTGGAGCATTGTGATGAAAGGGATCATGGAGCAATGTGATTACAGGGGCCATGGAGCATTTTGAATGCATAGGCCATGGAGCAGTGTGATGACAGGTGTCATGGAGCATTGTGATGAATGTGGTCATAGTTCATTTTGATGATAAGTGTCCAGGAGCATTGTGATGACATGGATCATGGAGCATTGTGATGACAAGGGCCATGGCGAATTGTGATGACAGGTGTCATGGGGCCTTGTGATGACAGTGGTCATCTAGAATTGTGATGAAAGGTAACATGGAGCACTATGATAACAGGGGCCATGGAGCATTGTGATGACAAAGGCCATGGAGCATTTTGATGACAAGTGTCATGGAGCATTGTGATGAGACGGGCATGGAGCATTATGATGCCCAGAGTTCTGGAGCATTGTGGTGACAAGGGCATGGAGCATTGTGATGACAAGGGCCATGGCCAATTCTGATGACAGGTGTCCTCGGGCATTGTGATGACAGAGGTTATCTAGCATTGTGATGAAAGGTACCATGGATCACTGTGATAACAGGGGCCATGGAGCATTGTGATGATAAAGGCCATGGAGCATTTTAATGAAAAGTGTCATGGAGAATTGTGATGAGACGGGCATGGAGCATTATGATGACAAGAGTTCTGGAGCATTGCGTTGACAAGGGAATGGAGCATTGTGATTACAGGGACCATGGAGGAGAGTGATGACATCTGTCATGGAACATTGTGCTGACAGGGGCCATGGAGCATTGTGATGACAGGTGTAATGTGGCATTGTAATGACAGTGGTCATAGAGCATTGTGATGAAATGGATCATGGAGCAATGTGATTACAGGGACCATGTAGCATTGCGAATGCATAGGCTATGGAGCATTGTGATGACAGGAGTCAAGGAGCATTGTGATGTAAGTGGTCATGGATGATTGTGATGACAAGTGTCCTGGACCATTGTGATGACACGGGTCATGGAGCATTGTGATGGCAAGGGCCATGGCGAATTGTGATGACATGTGTCTTGGGGCATTGTGATGACAGTGGTCATCTAGAATTGTGATAAAAGGTATCATGGAGCACGGTGATGACAGGGGCCATGGAGTATTGTAATGACAAGGCCATGGAACATTGTGATGACAAGTATCATGGAGCTTTGTGATGACACGAGCATTCATCATTATGATGACAAGAGTTCTGGAGCATTGTGATGACAAGGGCATGGAGCATTGTGATTACAGGGTCATGGAGCATTGTGATGACAACTGTCATGGAACATTGTGATGACAGGGTTCATGGAGCATTGTGATTAAAGGGGCCATGGAGCATTTTGATGACAAGGGCAGGCGAACATTTTGATTACATTGGTAATGGAGCATTGTGATGACATGGGCAGGGAACATTGTGAAGACAGGTGTAATGGAACATTGTGATTACAGGGGACATGGAGCATTTTGATGACATGGGCAGGCAACATTGTGATGACAGGTGTCATGGAGCATTGTGATGACAATTGTCATGGAACGTTGTGCTGACAGGGATCATGGAGCATTGTGATGAGACGGTCATTGGAGCATTGTGATGACAGGCGTACTGGAGCCTTCTGAGGAAAGGTGTCATGAGTCATTGTGATTACAGCGATCATGGAACATTGTGATGACAGTGGTCATGGAGCATTGTAATGACAGGGGCCATGGAGCATTGTGATGACAGGGGTCATGGGGCATTGTGATCACAGGGGCCATGTATAATTGTGATGCCAAAGGCCATGGAGCATTGTGATGACAGTTGTCATGGAGCATTGTGTGGAAAGGGGCATGGAGCATTGTGACGACAATGGTCATGGAGCATTGTGATGACTGGTATCATGGAGCATTGTTCTGAAAAAGGTCATGGGGCAGTGTAATGACAAGTATCATGGAGGATGTGATGAAAGGAGTCATGGAGCATTGTGATTAAAAGGATCATGAGGCATTTTGATGACAAGAGACATGGAACATTGTGATGACAGGGCTAATGGAGCATTGTGATGACAAGGGCTATGGAGCATTGTGATGACTGGGGTCATGGAGCATTGTGATGAAAGGGGTCATGGATCACTACGATGACATGGGTAATGGAGCATTGTGATGATATGGTTCATGGAGCATTGTGATGACAAGTGCCATGGCGAATTGTGATGACAGGTGTCATGGGGCATTGTGATGACAGTGGTCATGTAGAATTGTAATAAAAGGTATCATGGAGGACTCTGATGACAGGGTCCGTGGAGCACTGTGATGACAGTGGTCATCTAGAATTGTGATGAAATATACCAGGGAGCATTGTGATGACAGGGGTCATGGATCACCGCAATTATAGGGGCCATGGAGCATTGTGAATACAAAGTTCATGGAGCATTGAGATGACAGTGCTCATGGATCATTGTGATGACAAGGGTCCTGGAACCTTGTGATGACATGGTTCATGGAGCATTGTGATGACAAGGTTCTTCAAGCATTGTGATGACACGGGCATGGAGCATTATGATGACAAGAGTTCTGGAGCATTGTGATGAAAAGGGTATGGAGCACTGTGATTACAGGGGACCAGGAGCGTTGTGATTACATGGGCAGTGAATATTGTGATGACAGGGTTCATGGAGCATTGTGATGAGAGGGGCCTTGGAGTATTATGATGATAGGCGTCATGGGGTATTGTGATGAGAGTGGTCATAGAACATTGTGATGAAAGGGATCATGGAGCAATGTGATTACAAGGGCCATGGAGCATTTTGAATGCATAGGCCATGGAGCAGTGTGATGACAGGGGTCATGGAGCATTGTGATGAATGTGGTCATAGTTCATTGTGATGATATGTGTCCAGGAACATTGTGATGACATGGATCATGGAACATTGTGATGACAAGGGCCATGGCGAATTGTGATGACAGGTGTCATGGGGCCTTGTGATGACAGTGGTCATCTAGAATTGTGATGAAAGGTAACATGGAGCACTGTGATAACAGGGGCCATGGAGCATTGTGATGACAAAGGCCATGGAGCATTTTGATGACAAGTGTCAGGGAGCATTGTGATGAGACGGACATGGAGCATTATGATGCCAAGAGTTCTGGAGCATTGTGGTGACAAGGGCATGGAGCATTGTGATGACAAGGGCCATGGCCAATTCTGATGACAGGTGTCATCGGGCATTGTGATGACAGAGGTTATCTAGCATTGTGATGAAAGGTACAATGGATCAATGTGATAACAGGGGCCATGGAGCATTGTGATGATAAAGACCATGGAGCATTTTAATGAAAAGTGTCATGGAGAATTGTGATGAGACGGGCATGGAGCATTATGATGACAAGAGTTCTGGAGCATTGCGTTGACAAGGGAATGGAGCATTGTGATTACAGGGACCATGGAGGATAGTGATGACATCTGTCATGGAATATTGGGCTGACATGGGCCATGGAGCATTGTGATGACAGGTATAATGTGGCATTGTAATGACAGTGGTCATAGAGCATTGTGATGAAATGGATCATGGAGCAATGTGATTACAGGGACCATGTAGCATTGCGAATGCATAGGCTATGGAGCATTGTGATGACAGGAGTCAAGGAGCATTGTGATGTAAGTGGTCATGGATCATTGTGATGACAAGTGTCCTGGACCATTGTGATGACACGGGTCATGGAGCATTGTGATGGCAAGTGCCATGGCGAATTGTGATGACATGTGTCTTGGGGCATTGTGATGACAGTGGTCATCTAGAACTGTGTTAAAAGGTATCATGGAGCACTGTGATGACAGGGGCCATGGAGTATTGTAATGACAAGGCCATGGAACATTGTGATGACAAGTATCATGGAGCTTTGTGATGACACGAGCATTCATCATTATGATGACAAGAGTTCTGGAGCATTGTGATGACAAGGGCATGGAGCATTGTGATTACAGGGTCATGGAGCATTGTGATGACAACTGTCATGGAACATTGTGATGACAGGGTTCATGGAGCATTGTGATTAAAGGGGCCATGGAGCATTTTGATGACAAAGGCTGGCGAACATTTTGATTACATTGGTAATGGAGCATTGTGATGACATGGACAGGGAACATTGTGAAGACAGGTGTAATGGAACATTGTGATTACAGGGGACATGGAGCATTTTGATGACATGGGCAGGCAACATTGTGATGACAGGTGTCATGGAGCATTGTGATGACAATTTTCATGGAACATTGTGCTGACAGGGATCATGGAGCATTGTGATGAGACGGTCATTGGAGCATTGTGATGACAGGCGTACTGGAGCCTTCTGAGGAAAGGTGTCATGGGTCATTGTGATTACAGCGATCATGGAACATTGTGATGACAGTGGTCATGGAGCATTGTAATGACAGGGGCCATGGAGCATTGTGATGACAGGGGTCATGGGGCATTGTGATCACAGGGGCCATGTATAATTGTGATGACAAAGGCCATGGAGCATTGTGATGACAGTTTTCATGGAGCATTGTGTTGAAAGGGGCATGGAGCATTGTGACGACAATGGTCATGGAGCATTGTGATGACTGGTATCATGGAGCATTGTTCTGAAAAAGGTCATGGGGCAGTGTAATGACAAGTATCATGGAGGATGTGATGAAAGGAGTCATGGAGCATTGTGATTAAATGGATCATGAGGCATTTTGATGACAAGAGTCATGGAGCATTGTCATGACAGGGCTAATGGAGCATTGTGATGACAAGGGCTATGGAGCATTGTGATGACTGGGGTCATGGAGCATTGTGATGAAAGGGGTCATGGATCACTACGATGACATGGGTAATGGAGCATTGTGATGATATGAGCATGGAGCATTGTGAGGACAGGGGCCAGGGAGCATTGAGATGATAAGGGCAGGGAACATTGTGATGACAGCAGTCATGGATCATTGTGATGATACCTGTCATGGAACATTGTGCTGACACGGGCTATAGAGCATTGTGATGACAGGTGTCATGTGGCATTGTGATGACAGTGGTCATAGAGCATTGTTATGACAGGGGTCAAGGAGCATTGTGATGAAAGTGGTCATGGAGCACTGTGATGACACGGGCATGGAGAATTATGATGACAAGAGTTCTGGAGCATTGTGATGACAAGGGTATGGAGCATTGTGATTACAGGGGACCAGGAGCATTGTGATTACATGGGCAGTGAATATTGTGATGACAGGGGTCATGGAGCACTGTGATGACTAGTGTCATGGAACATTGGGAGGACAGGGATCATGGAGCATTGTGATAAGAGTGGCCTTGGAGCATTATGATGATAGGCATCATGGGGCATTGTGATGACAGCGGTCTTGGAGCATTGTGATGAAAGGGATCATGGAGCAATGTGATTACAGGAGCCATGGAGCATTGTGAATGCATAGGCCATGGAGCAATGAAATGACAGGGGTCAAGGAGCATTGTGATGAATGTGGTCATAGTTCATTGTGATGATAAGTGTCCAGGAACATTGTGATGACATGGATCATGGAGCATTGTGATGACAAGGGCCATGGCGAATTGTGATGACAGGTGTCATGGGGCATTGTGATGACAGTGGTCATCTAGAATTGTGATGAAAGGTAACATGGAGCACTGTGATAACAAGGGCCATGGAGCATTGTGATGACAAAGGCCATGGAGCATTTTGATGACAAGTGTCATGGAGCATTGTGATGAGACGGACATGGAACATTATGATGCCAAGAGTTCTGGAGCATTGTGGTGACAAGGGCATGGAGCATTGTGATGACAAGGGCCATGGCCAATTCTGATGACAGGTGTCATCGGGCATTGTGATGACAGAGGTTATCTAGCATTGTGATGAAAGGTACAATGGATCAATGTGATAACAGGGGCCATGGAGCATTGTGATGATAAAGACCATGGAGCATTTTAATGAAAAGTGTCATGGAGAATTGTGATGAGACGGGCATGGAGCATTATGATGACAAGAGTTCTGGAGCATTGCGTTGACAAGGGAATGGAGCATTGTGATTACAGGGACCATGGAGGATAGTGATGACATCTGTCATGGAATATTGGGCTGACAGGGGCCATGGAGCATTGTGATGACAGGTATAATGTGGCATTGTAATGACAGTGGTCATAGAGCATTGTGATGAAATGGATCATGGAGCAATGTGATTACAGGGACCATGTAGCATTGCGAATGCATAGGCTATGGAGCATTGTGATGACAGGAGTCAAGGAGCATTGTGATGTAAGTGGTCATGGATCATTGTGATGACAAGTGTCCTGGACCATTGTGATGACACGGGTCATGGAGCATTGTGATGGCAAGGGCCATGGCGAATTGTGATGACATGTGTCTTGGGGCATTGTGATGACAGTGGTCATCTAGAATTGTGATAAAAGGTATCATGGAGCACTGTGATGACAGGGGCCATGGAGTATTGTAATGACAAGGCCATGGAACATTGTGATGACAAGTATCATGGAGCTTTGTGATGACACGAGCATTCATCATTATGATGACAAGGGTTCTGGAGCATTGTGATGACAAGGGCATGGAGCATTGTGATGTAAGTTGTCATGGAGCATTGTGATGACTATTGTCCATGAACATTGTGATGACATGGTTCATGGAGCATTGTGATGACAGGTGTCATGTGGAATTGTGATGAGAGCGGTCAAATAGAATTGTGATGAAAGGTATCAGGGAGGACTCTGCTGACAGGGGCCGTGGAGCACTGTGATGACAGTGGTCATCTAGAATTGTGATGAAATATACCAGGGAGCATTGTGATGACAGGGGTCATGGATCACCGCAATTATAGAGGCCATGGAGCATTGTGAATACAAAGATCATGGAGCATTGAGATGACAGGTGTCACGGATCATTGTGATGACAAGGGTCCTGGAACCTTGTGATGACACGGTTCATGGAGCATTGTGATGACAAGAGTTCTGGAGCATTGTGATGACAAGGGTATGGAGCACTATGATTACAGGGGACCAGGAGCATTGTGATTACATGGGCAGTGAATATTGTGATGACAGGGGTCATGGAGCACTGTGATGACTAGTGTCATGGAACATTGTGATGACAGGAATCATGGAGCATTGTGATGAGAGGGGCCTTAGAGCATTATGATGATAGGCGTCATGGGGCATTGTGATGACAGCGGTCTTGGAGCATTGTGATGAAAGGGATCATGGAGCAATGTGCTTACAGGAGCCATGGAGCATTGTGAATGCATAGGCCATGGAGCAATGAAATGACAGGGGTCAAGGAGCATTGTGATGTAAGTTGTCATGGAGCATTGTGATGACAAGTGTCCATGAACATTGTGATGACATGGTTCATGGAGCATTGTGATGACAAGTGCCATGGCGAATTGTGATGACAGGTGTCATGGGGAATTGTGATGACAGTGGTCGTGTAGAATTGTAATGAAAGGTATCATGGAGGACTCTGACGACAGGGGCCGTGGAGCACTGTGATGACAGTGGTCATCTAGAATTGTGATGAAATATACCAGGGAGCATTGTGATGACAGGGGTCATGGATCACCGCAATTATAGGGGCCAGGGAGCATTGTGAATACAAAGATCATGGAGCATTGAGATGACAGGGGTCATGGATCATTGTGATGACAACGATCCTGGAACCTTGTGATGACACGGTTCATGGAGCATTGTGATGACAAGGTTCTTCAAGCATTGTGATGACACGGGCATGGAGCATTATGATGACAAGAGTTCTGGAGCATTGTGATGAAAAGGTTATGGAGCACTGTGATTACAGGAGACCAGGAGCATTGTGATTACATGGGCAGTGAATATTGTGATGACAGGGGTTCATGAAGCACTGTGATGACAAGTGTCATGGAACATTGTGATGACAGGGTTCATGGAGCATTGTGATGAGAGGGGCCTTGGAGCATTATGATGATACGCGTCATGGGGTATTGTGATGACAGCGGTCTTGGAGCATTGTGATGAAAGGGATCATGGAGCAATGTGATTACAGGGGCCATGGAGCATTTTGAATGCATAGGCCATGGAGCAGTGTGATGACAGGTGTCATGGAGCATTGTGATGAATGTGGTCATAGTTCATTTTGATGATAAGTGTCCAGGAGCATTGTGATGACATGGATCATGGAGCATTGTGATGACAAGGGCCATGGCGAATTGTGATGACAGGTGTCATGGGGCCTTGTGATGACAGTGGTCATCTAGAATTGTGATGAAAGGTAACATGGAGCACTATGATAACAGGGGCCATGGAGCATTGTGATGACAAAGGCCATGGAGCATTTTGATGACAAGTGTCATGGAGCATTGTGATGAGACGGGCATGGAGCATTATGATGCCCAGAGTTCTGGAGCATTGTGGTGACAAGGGCATGGAGCATTGTGATGACAAGGGCCATGGCCAATTCTGATGACAGGTGTCCTCGGGCATTGTGATGACAGAGGTTATCTAGCATTGTGATGAAAGGTACCATGGATCACTGTGATAACAGGGGCCATGGAGCATTGTGATGATAAAGGCCATGGAGCATTTTAATGAAAAGTGTCATGGAGAATTGTGATGAGACGGGCATGGAGCATTATGATGACAAGAGTTCTGGAGCATTGCGTTGACAAGGGAATGGAGCATTGTGATTACAGGGACCATGGAGGAGAGTGATGACATCTGTCATGGAACATTGTGCTGACAGGGGCCATGGAGCATTGTGATGACAGGTGTAATGTGGCATTGTAATGACAGTGGTCATAGAGCATTGTGATGAAATGGATCATGGAGCAATGTGATTACAGGGACCATGTAGCATTGCGAATGCATAGGCTATGGAGCATTGTGATGACAGGAGTCAAGGAGCATTGTGATGTAAGTGGTCATGGATCATTGTGATGACAAGTGTCCTGGACCATTGTGATGACACGGGTCATGGAGCATTGTGATGGCAAGGGCCATGGCGAATTGTGATGACATGTGTCTTGGGGCATTGTGATGACAGTGGTCATCTAGAATTGTGATAAAAGGTATCATGGAGCACGGTGATGACAGGGGCCATGGAGTATTGTAATGACAAGGCCATGGAACATTGTGATGACAAGTATCATGGAGCTTTGTGATGACACGAGCATTCATCATTATGATGACAAGAGTTCTGGAGCATTGTGATGACAAGGGCATGGAGCATTGTGATTACAGGGTCATGGAGCATTGTGATGACAACTGTCATGGAACATTGTGATGACAGGGTTCATGGAGCATTGTGATTAAAGGGGCCATGGAGCATTATGATGACAAGGGCAGGCGAACATTTTGATTACATTGGTAATGGAGCATTGTGATGACATGGGCAAGGAACATTGTGAAGACAGGTGTAATGGAACATTGTGATTACAGGGGACATGGAGCATTTTGATGACATGGGCAGGCAACATTGTGATGACAGGTGTCATGGAGCATTGTGATGACAATTGTCATGGAACGTTGTGCTGACAGGGATCATGGAGCATTGTGATGAGACGGTCATTGGAGCACTGTGATGACAGGCGTACTGGAGCCTTCTGAGGAAAGGTGTCATGAGTCATTGTGATTACAGCGATCATGGAACATTGTGATGACAGTGGTCATGGAGCATTGTAATGACAGGGGCCATGGAGCATTGTGATGACAGGGGTCATGGGGCATTGTGATCACAGGGGCCATGTATAATTGTGATGCCAAAGGCCATGGAGCATTGTGATGACAGTTGTCATGGAGCATTGTGTGGAAAGGGGCATGGAGCATTGTGACGACAATGGTCATGGAGCATTGTGATGACTGGTATCATGGAGCATTGTTCTGAAAAAGGTCATGGGGCAGTGTAATGACAAGTATCATGGAGGATGTGATGAAAGGAGTCATGGAGCATTGTGATTAAAAGGATCATGAGGCATTTTGATGACAAGAGACATGGAACATTGTGATGACAGGGCTAATGGAGCATTGTGATGACAAGGGCTATGGAGCATTGTGATGACTGGGGTCATGGAGCATTGTGATGAAAGGGGTCATGGATCACTACGATGACATGGGTAATGGAGCATTGTGATGATATGGTTCATGGAGCATTGTGATGACAAGTGCCATGGCGAATTGTGATGACAGGTGTCATGGGGCATTGTGATGACAGTGGTCATGTAGAATTGTAATAAAAGGTATCATGGAGGACTCTGATGACAGGGTCCGTGGAGCACTGTGATGACAGTGGTCATCTAGAATTGTGATGAAATATACCAGGGAGCATTGTGATGACAGGGGTCATGGATCACCGCAATTATAGGGGCCATGGAGCATTGTGAATACAAAGTTCATGGAGCATTGAGATGACAGTGCTCATGGATCATTGTGATGACAAGGGTCCTGGAACCTTGTGATGACATGGTTCATGGAGCATTGTGATGACAAGGTTCTTCAAGCATTGTGATGACACGGGCATGGAGCATTATGATGACAAGAGTTCTGGAGCATTGTGATGAAAAGGGTATGGAGCACTGTGATTACAGGGGACCAGGAGCGTTGTGATTACATGGGCAGTGAATATTGTGATGACAGGGTTCATGGAGCATTGTGATGAGA
Organism: Balaenoptera borealis; assembly: GCF_965194805.1. Taxonomy (NCBI): domain Eukaryota; kingdom Metazoa; phylum Chordata; class Mammalia; order Artiodactyla; family Balaenopteridae; genus Balaenoptera; species Balaenoptera borealis. The sequence continues at coordinate 926,071 of NW_028123926.1, forward strand.
GGGGCCTTGGAGTATTATGATGATAGGCGTCATGGGGTATTGTGATGAGAGTGGTCATAGAACATTGTGATGAAAGGGATCATGGAGCAATGTGATTACAAGGGCCATGGAGCATTTTGAATGCATAGGCCATGGAGCAGTGTGATGACAGGGGTCATGGAGCATTGTGATGAATGTGGTCATAGTTCATTGTGATGATATGTGTCCAGGAACATTGTGATGACATGGATCATGGAACATTGTGATGACAAGGGCCATGGCGAATTGTGATGACAGGTGTCATGGGGCCTTGTGATGACAGTGGTCATCTAGAATTGTGATGAAAGGTAACATGGAGCACTGTGATAACAGGGGCCATGGAGCATTGTGATGACAAAGGCCATGGAGCATTTTGATGACAAGTGTCAGGGAGCATTGTGATGAGACGGACATGGAGCATTATGATGCCAAGAGTTCTGGAGCATTGTGGTGACAAGGGCATGGAGCATTGTGATGACAAGGGCCATGGCCAATTCTGATGACAGGTGTCATCGGGCATTGTGATGACAGAGGTTATCTAGCATTGTGATGAAAGGTACAATGGATCAATGTGATAACAGGGGCCATGGAGCATTGTGATGATAAAGACCATGGAGCATTTTAATGAAAAGTGTCATGGAGAATTGTGATGAGACGGGCATGGAGCATTATGATGACAAGAGTTCTGGAGCATTGCGTTGACAAGGGAATGGAGCATTGTGATTACAGGGACCATGGAGGATAGTGATGACATCTGTCATGGAATATTGGGCTGACATGGGCCATGGAGCATTGTGATGACAGGTATAATGTGGCATTGTAATGACAGTGGTCATAGAGCATTGTGATGAAATGGATCATGGAGCAATGTGATTACAGGGACCATGTAGCATTGCGAATGCATAGGCTATGGAGCATTGTGATGACAGGAGTCAAGGAGCATTGTGATGTAAGTGGTCATGGATCATTGTGATGACAAGTGTCCTGGACCATTGTGATGACACGGGTCATGGAGCATTGTGATGGCAAGTGCCATGGCGAATTGTGATGACATGTGTCTTGGGGCATTGTGATGACAGTGGTCATCTAGAACTGTGTTAAAAGGTATCATGGAGCACTGTGATGACAGGGGCCATGGAGTATTGTAATGACAAGGCCATGGAACATTGTGATGACAAGTATCATGGAGCTTTGTGATGACACGAGCATTCATCATTATGATGACAAGAGTTCTGGAGCATTGTGATGACAAGGGCATGGAGCATTGTGATTACAGGGTCATGGAGCATTGTGATGACAACTGTCATGGAACATTGTGATGACAGGGTTCATGGAGCATTGTGATTAAAGGGGCCATGGAGCATTTTGATGACAAAGGCTGGCGAACATTTTGATTACATTGGTAATGGAGCATTGTGATGACATGGACAGGGAACATTGTGAAGACAGGTGTAATGGAACATTGTGATTACAGGGGACATGGAGCATTTTGATGACATGGGCAGGCAACATTCTGATGACAGGTGTCATGGAGCATTGTGATGACAATTTTCATGGAACATTGTGCTGACAGGGATCATGGAGCATTGTGATGAGACGGTCATTGGAGCATTGTGATGACAGGCGTACTGGAGCCTTCTGAGGAAAGGTGTCATGGGTCATTGTGATTACAGCGATCATGGAACATTGTGATGACAGTGGTCATGGAGCATTGTAATGACAGGGGCCATGGAGCATTGTGATGACAGGGGTCATGGGGCATTGTGATCACAGGGGCCATGTATAATTGTGATGACAAAGGCCATGGAGCATTGTGATGACAGTTTTCATGGAGCATTGTGTTGAAAGGGGCATGGAGCATTGTGACGACAATGGTCATGGAGCATTGTGATGACTGGTATCATGGAGCATTGTTCTGAAAAAGGTCATGGGGCAGTGTAATGACAAGTATCATGGAGGATGTGATGAAAGGAGTCATGGAGCATTGTGATTAAATGGATCATGAGGCATTTTGATGACAAGAGTCATGGAGCATTGTCATGACAGGGCTAATGGAGCATTGTGATGACAAGGGCTATGGAGCATTGTGATGACTGGGGTCATGGAGCATTGTGATGAAAGGGGTCATGGATCACTACGATGACATGGGTAATGGAGCATTGTGATGATATGAGCATGGAGCATTGTGAGGACAGGGGCCAGGGAGCATTGAGATGATAAGGGCAGGGAACATTGTGATGACAGCAGTCATGGATCATTGTGATGATACCTGTCATGGAACATTGTGCTGACACGGGCTATAGAGCATTGTGATGACAGGTGTCATGTGGCATTGTGATGACAGTGGTCATAGAGCATTGTTATGACAGGGGTCAAGGAGCATTGTGATGAAAGTGGTCATGGAGCACTGTGATGACACGGGCATGGAGAATTATGATGACAAGAGTTCTGGAGCATTGTGATGACAAGGGTATGGAGCATTGTGATTACAGGGGACCAGGAGCATTGTGATTACATGGGCAGTGAATATTGTGATGACAGGGGTCATGGAGCACTGTGATGACTAGTGTCATGGAACATTGGGAGGACAGGGATCATGGAGCATTGTGATAAGAGTGGCCTTGGAGCATTATGATGATAGGCATCATGGGGCATTGTGATGACAGCGGTCTTGGAGCATTGTGATGAAAGGGATCATGGAGCAATGTGATTACAGGAGCCATGGAGCATTGTGAATGCATAGGCCATGGAGCAATGAAATGACAGGGGTCAAGGAGCATTGTGATGAATGTGGTCATAGTTCATTGTGATGATAAGTGTCCAGGAACATTGTGATGACATGGATCATGGAGCATTGTGATGACAAGGGCCATGGCGAATTGTGATGACAGGTGTCATGGGGCATTGTGATGACAGTGGTCATCTAGAATTGTGATGAAAGGTAACATGGAGCACTGTGATAACAAGGGCCATGGAGCATTGTGATGACAAAGGCCATGGAGCATTTTGATGACAAGTGTCATGGAGCATTGTGATGAGACGGACATGGAACATTATGATGCCAAGAGTTCTGGAGCATTGTGGTGACAAGGGCATGGAGCATTGTGATGACAAGGGCCATGGCCAATTCTGATGACAGGTGTCATCGGGCATTGTGATGACAGAGGTTATCTAGCATTGTGATGAAAGGTACAATGGATCAATGTGATAACAGGGGCCATGGAGCATTGTGATGATAAAGACCATGGAGCATTTTAATGAAAAGTGTCATGGAGAATTGTGATGAGACGGGCATGGAGCATTATGATGACAAGAGTTCTGGAGCATTGCGTTGACAAGGGAATGGAGCATTGTGATTACAGGGACCATGGAGGATAGTGATGACATCTGTCATGGAATATTGGGCTGACAGGGGCCATGGAGCATTGTGATGACAGGTATAATGTGGCATTGTAATGACAGTGGTCATAGAGCATTGTGATGAAATGGATCATGGAGCAATGTGATTACAGGGACCATGTAGCATTGCGAATGCATAGGCTATGGAGCATTGTGATGACAGGAGTCAAGGAGCATTGTGATGTAAGTGGTCATGGATCATTGTGATGACAAGTGTCCTGGACCATTGTGATGACACGGGTCATGGAGCATTGTGATGGCAAGGGCCATGGCGAATTGTGATGACATGTGTCTTGGGGCATTGTGATGACAGTGGTCATCTAGAATTGTGATAAAAGGTATCATGGAGCACTGTGATGACAGGGGCCATGGAGTATTGTAATGACAAGGCCATGGAACATTGTGATGACAAGTATCATGGAGCTTTGTGATGACACGAGCATTCATCATTATGATGACAAGGGTTCTGGAGCATTGTGATGACAAGGGCATGGAGCATTGTGATGTAAGTTGTCATGGAGCATTGTGATGACTATTGTCCATGAACATTGTGATGACATGGTTCATGGAGCATTGTGATGACAGGTGTCATGTGGAATTGTGATGAGAGCGGTCAAATAGAATTGTGATGAAAGGTATCAGGGAGGACTCTGCTGACAGGGGCCGTGGAGCACTGTGATGACAGTGGTCATCTAGAATTGTGATGAAATATACCAGGGAGCATTGTGATGACAGGGGTCATGGATCACCGCAATTATAGAGGCCATGGAGCATTGTGAATACAAAGATCATGGAGCATTGAGATGACAGGTGTCACGGATCATTGTGATGACAAGGGTCCTGGAACCTTGTGATGACACGGTTCATGGAGCATTGTGATGACAAGAGTTCTGGAGCATTGTGATGACAAGGGTATGGAGCACTATGATTACAGGGGACCAGGAGCATTGTGATTACATGGGCAGTGAATATTGTGATGACAGGGGTCATGGAGCACTGTGATGACTAGTGTCATGGAACATTGTGATGACAGGAATCATGGAGCATTGTGATGAGAGGGGCCTTAGAGCATTATGATGATAGGCGTCATGGGGCATTGTGATGACAGCGGTCTTGGAGCATTGTGATGAAAGGGATCATGGAGCAATGTGCTTACAGGAGCCATGGAGCATTGTGAATGCATAGGCCATGGAGCAATGAAATGACAGGGGTCAAGGAGCATTGTGATGTAAGTTGTCATGGAGCATTGTGATGACAAGTGTCCATGAACATTGTGATGACATGGTTCATGGAGCATTGTGATGACAAGTGCCATGGCGAATTGTGATGACAGGTGTCATGGGGCATTGTGATGACAGTGGTCATGTAGAATTGTAATGAAAGGTATCATGGAGGACTCTGACGACAGGGGCCGTGGAGCACTGTGATGACAGTGGTCATCTAGAATTGTGATGAAATATACCAGGGAGCATTGTGATGACAGGGGTCATGGATCACCGCAATTATAGGGGCCAGGGAGCATTGTGAATACAAAGATCATGGAGCATTGAGATGACAGGGGTCATGGATCATTGTGATGACAACGATCCTGGAACCTTGTGATGACACGGTTCATGGAGCATTGTGATGACAAGGTTCTTCAAGCATTGTGATGACACGGGCATGGAGCATTATGATGACAAGAGTTCTGGAGCATTGTGATGAAAAGGTTATGGAGCACTGTGATTACAGGAGACCAGGAGCATTGTGATTACATGGGCAGTGAATATTGTGATGACAGGGGTTCATGAAGCACTGTGATGACAAGTGTCATGGAACATTGTGATGACAGGGTTCATGGAGCATTGTGATGAGAGGGGCCTTGGAGCATTATGATGATACGCGTCATGGGGTATTGTGATGACAGCGGTCTTGGAGCATTGTGATGAAAGGGATCATGGAGCAATGTGATTACAGGGGCCATGGAGCATTTTGAATGCATAGGCCATGGAGCAGTGTGATGACAGGTGTCATGGAGCATTGTGATGAATGTGGTCATAGTTCATTTTGATGATAAGTGTCCAGGAGCATTGTGATGACATGGATCATGGAGCATTGTGATGACAAGGGCCATGGCGAATTGTGATGACAGGTGTCATGGGGCCTTGTGATGACAGTGGTCATCTAGAATTGTGATGAAAGGTAACATGGAGCACTATGATAACAGGGGCCATGGAGCATTGTGATGACAAAGGCCATGGAGCATTTTGATGACAAGTGTCATGGAGCATTGTGATGAGACGGGCATGGAGCATTATGATGCCCAGAGTTCTGGAGCATTGTGGTGACAAGGGCATGGAGCATTGTGATGACAAGGGCCATGGCCAATTCTGATGACAGGTGTCCTCGGGCATTGTGATGACAGAGGTTATCTAGCATTGTGATGAAAGGTACCATGGATCACTGTGATAACAGGGGCCATGGAGCATTGTGATGATAAAGGCCATGGAGCATTTTAATGAAAAGTGTCATGGAGAATTGTGATGAGACGGGCATGGAGCATTATGATGACAAGAGTTCTGGAGCATTGCGTTGACAAGGGAATGGAGCATTGTGATTACAGGGACCATGGAGGAGAGTGATGACATCTGTCATGGAACATTGTGCTGACAGGGGCCATGGAGCATTGTGATGACAGGTGTAATGTGGCATTGTAATGACAGTGGTCATAGAGCATTGTGATGAAATGGATCATGGAGCAATGTGATTACAGGGACCATGTAGCATTGCGAATGCATAGGCTATGGAGCATTGTGATGACAGGAGTCAAGGAGCATTGTGATGTAAGTGGTCATGGATCATTGTGATGACAAGTGTCCTGGACCATTGTGATGACACGGGTCATGGAGCATTGTGATGGCAAGGGCCATGGCGAATTGTGATGACATGTGTCTTGGGGCATTGTGATGACAGTGGTCATCTAGAATTGTGATAAAAGGTATCATGGAGCACGGTGATGACAGGGGCCATGGAGTATTGTAATGACAAGGCCATGGAACATTGTGATGACAAGTATCATGGAGCTTTGTGATGACACGAGCATTCATCATTATGATGACAAGAGTTCTGGAGCATTGTGATGACAAGGGCATGGAGCATTGTGATTACAGGGTCATGGAGCATTGTGATGACAACTGTCATGGAACATTGTGATGACAGGGTTCATGGAGCATTGTGATTAAAGGGGCCATGGAGCATTATGATGACAAGGGCAGGCGAACATTTTGATTACATTGGTAATGGAGCATTGTGATGACATGGGCAAGGAACATTGTGAAGACAGGTGTAATGGAACATTGTGATTACAGGGGACATGGAGCATTTTGATGACATGGGCAGGCAACATTGTGATGACAGGTGTCATGGAGCATTGTGATGACAATTGTCATGGAACGTTGTGCTGACAGGGATCATGGAGCATTGTGATGAGACGGTCATTGGAGCATTGTGATGACAGGCGTACTGGAGCCTTCTGAGGAAAGGTGTCATGAGTCATTGTGATTACAGCGATCATGGAACATTGTGATGACAGTGGTCATGGAGCATTGTAATGACAGGGGCCATGGAGCATTGTGATGACAGGGGTCATGGGGCATTGTGATCACAGGGGCCATGTATAATTGTGATGCCAAAGGCCATGGAGCATTGTGATGACAGTTGTCATGGAGCATTGTGTGGAAAGGGGCATGGAGCATTGTGACGACAATGGTCATGGAGCATTGTGATGACTGGTATCATGGAGCATTGTTCTGAAAAAGGTCATGGGGCAGTGTAATGACAAGTATCATGGAGGATGTGATGAAAGGAGTCATGGAGCATTGTGATTAAAAGGATCATGAGGCATTTTGATGACAAGAGACATGGAACATTGTGATGACAGGGCTAATGGAGCATTGTGATGACAAGGGCTATGGAGCATTGTGATGACTGGGGTCATGGAGCATTGTGATGAAAGGGGTCATGGATCACTACGATGACATGGGTAATGGAGCATTGTGATGATATGGTTCATGGAGCATTGTGATGACAAGTGCCATGGCGAATTGTGATGACAGGTGTCATGGGGCATTGTGATGACAGTGGTCATGTAGAATTGTAATAAAAGGTATCATGGAGGACTCTGATGACAGGGTCCGTGGAGCACTGTGATGACAGTGGTCATCTAGAATTGTGATGAAATATACCAGGGAGCATTGTGATGACAGGGGTCATGGATCACCGCAATTATAGGGGCCATGGAGCATTGTGAATACAAAGTTCATGGAGCATTGAGATGACAGTGCTCATGGATCATTGTGATGACAAGGGTCCTGGAACCTTGTGATGACATGGTTCATGGAGCATTGTGATGACAAGGTTCTTCAAGCATTGTGATGACACGGGCATGGAGCATTATGATGACAAGAGTTCTGGAGCATTGTGATGAAAAGGGTATGGAGCACTGTGATTACAGGGGACCAGGAGCGTTGTGATTACATGGGCAGTGAATATTGTGATGACAGGGTTCATGGAGCATTGTGATGAGAGGGGCCTTGGAGTATTATGATGATAGGCGTCATGGGGTATTGTGATGAGAGTGGTCATAGAACATTGTGATGAAAGGGATCATGGAGCAATGTGATTACAAGGGCCATGGAGCATTTTGAATGCATAGGCCATGGAGCAGTGTGATGACAGGGGTCATGGAGCATTGTGATGAATGTGGTCATAGTTCATTGTGATGATATGTGTCCAGGAACATTGTGATGACATGGATCATGGAACATTGTGATGACAAGGGCCATGGCGAATTGTGATGACAGGTGTCATGGGGCATTGTGATGACAGTGGTCATCTAGAATTGTGATGAAAGGTAACATGGAGCACTGTGATAACAGGGGCCATGGAGCATTGTGATGACAAAGGCCATGGAGCATTTTGATGACAAGTGTCAGGGAGCATTGTGATGAGACGGACATGGAGCATTATGATGCCAAGAGTTCTGGAGCATTGTGGTGACAAGGGCATGGAGCATTGTGATGACAAGGGCCATGGCCAATTCTGATGACAGGTGTCATCGGGCATTGTGATGACAGAGGTTATCTAGCATTGTGATGAAAGGTACAATGGATCAATGTGATAACAGGGGCCATGGAGCATTGTGATGATAAAGACCATGGAGCATTTTAATGAAAAGTGTCATGGAGAATTGTGATGAGACGGGCATGGAGCATTATGATGACAAGAGTTCTGGAGCATTGCGTTGACAAGGGAATGGAGCATTGTGATTACAGGGACCATGGAGGATAGTGATGACATCTGTCATGGAATATTGGGCTGACATGGGCCATGGAGCATTGTGATGACAGGTATAATGTGGCATTGTAATGACAGTGGTCATAGAGCATTGTGATGAAATGGATCATGGAGCAATGTGATTACAGGGACCATGTAGCATTGCGAATGCATAGGCTATGGAGCATTGTGATGACAGGAGTCAAGGAGCATTGTGATGTAAGTGGTCATGGATCATTGTGATGACAAGTGTCCTGGACCATTGTGATGACACGGGTCATGGAGCATTGTGATGGCAAGTGCCATGGCGAATTGTGATGACATGTGTCTTGGGGCATTGTGATGACAGTGGTCATCTAGAACTGTGTTAAAAGGTATCATGGAGCACTGTGATGACAGGGGCCATGGAGTATTGTAATGACAAGGCCATGGAACATTGTGATGACAAGTATCATGGAGCTTTGTGATGACACGAGCATTCATCATTATGATGACAAGAGTTCTGGAGCATTGTGATGACAAGGGTATGGAGCATTGTGATTACAGGGTCATGGAGCATTGTGATGACAACTGTCATGGAACATTGTGATGACAGGGTTCATGGAGCATTGTGATTAAAGGGGCCATGGAGCATTTTGATGACAAAGGCTGGCGAACATTTTGATTACATTGGTAATGGAGCATTGTGATGACATGGACAGGGAACATTGTGAAGACAGGTGTAATGGAACATTGTGATTACAGGGGACATGGAGCATTTTGATGACATGGGCAGGCAACATTCTGATGACAGGTGTCATGGAGCATTGTGATGACAATTTTCATGGAACATTGTGCTGACAGGGATCATGGAGCATTGTGATGAGACGGTCATTGGAGCATTGTGATGACAGGCGTACTGGAGCCTTCTGAGGAAAGGTGTCATGGGTCATTGTGATTACAGCGATCATGGAACATTGTGATGACAGTGGTCATGGAGCATTGTAATGACAGGGGCCATGGAGCATTGTGATGACAGGGGTCATGGGGCATTGTGATCACAGGGGCCATGTATAATTGTGATGACAAAGGCCATGGAGCATTGTGATGACAGTTTTCATGGAGCATTGTGTTGAAAGGGGCATGGAGCATTGTGACGACAATGGTCATGGAGCATTGTGATGACTGGTATCATGGAGCATTGTTCTGAAAAAGGTCATGGGGCAGTGTAATGACAAGTATCATGGAGGATGTGATGAAAGGAGTCATGGAGCATTGTGATTAAATGGATCATGAGGCATTTTGATGACAAGAGTCATGGAGCATTGTCATGACAGGGCTAATGGAGCATTGTGATGACAAGGGCTATGGAGCATTGTGATGACTGGGGTCATGGAGCATTGTGATGAAAGGGGTCATGGATCACTACGATGACATGGGTAATGGAGCATTGTGATGATATGAGCATGGAGCATTGTGAGGACAGGGGCCAGGGAGCATTGAGATGATAAGGGCAGGGAACATTGTGATGACAGCAGTCATGGATCATTGTGATGATACCTGTCATGGAACATTGTGCTGACACGGGCTATAGAGCATTGTGATGACAGGTGTCATGTGGCATTGTGATGACAGTGGTCATAGAGCATTGTTATGACAGGGGTCAAGGAGCATTGTGATGAAAGTGGTCATGGAGCACTGTGATGACACGGGCATGGAGAATTATGATGACAAGAGTTCTGGAGCATTGTGATGACAAGGGTATGGAGCATTGTGATTACAGGGGACCAGGAGCATTGTGATTACATGGGCAGTGAATATTGTGATGACAGGGGTCATGGAGCACTGTGATGACTAGTGTCATGGAACATTGGGAGGACAGGGATCATGGAGCATTGTGATAAGAGTGGCCTTGGAGCATTATGATGATAGGCATCATGGGGCATTGTGATGACAGCGGTCTTGGAGCATTGTGATGAAAGGGATCATGGAGCAATGTGATTACAGGAGCCATGGAGCATTGTGAATGCATAGGCCATGGAGCAATGAAATGACAGGGGTCAAGGAGCATTGTGATGAATGTGGTCATAGTTCATTGTGATGATAAGTGTCCAGGAACATTGTGATGACATGGATCATGGAGCATTGTGATGACAAGGGCCATGGCGAATTGTGATGACAGGTGTCATGGGGCATTGTGATGACAGTGGTCATCTAGAATTGTGATGAAAGGTAACATGGAGCACTGTGATAACAAGGGCCATGGAGCATTGTGATGACAAAGGCCATGGAGCATTTTGATGACAAGTGTCATGGAGCATTGTGATGAGACGGACATGGAACATTATGATGCCAAGAGTTCTGGAGCATTGTGGTGACAAGGGCATGGAGCATTGTGATGACAAGGGCCATGGCCAATTCTGATGACAGGTGTCATCGGGCATTGTGATGACAGAGGTTATCTAGCATTGTGATGAAAGGTACAATGGATCAATGTGATAACAGGGGCCATGGAGCATTGTGATGATAAAGACCATGGAGCATTTTAATGAAAAGTGTCATGGAGAATTGTGATGAGACGGGCATGGAGCATTATGATGACAAGAGTTCTGGAGCATTGCGTTGACAAGGGAATGGAGCATTGTGATTACAGGGACCATGGAGGATAGTGATGACATCTGTCATGGAATATTGGGCTGACAGGGGCCATGGAGCATTGTGATGACAGGTATAATGTGGCATTGTAATGACAGTGGTCATAGAGCATTGTGATGAAATGGATCATGGAGCAATGTGATTACAGGGACCATGTAGCATTGCGAATGCATAGGCTATGGAGCATTGTGATGACAGGAGTCAAGGAGCATTGTGATGTAAGTGGTCATGGATCATTGTGATGACAAGTGTCCTGGACCATTGTGATGACACGGGTCATGGAGCATTGTGATGGCAAGGGCCATGGCGAATTGTGATGACATGTGTCTTGGGGCATTGTGATGACAGTGGTCATCTAGAATTGTGATAAAAGGTATCATGGAGCACTGTGATGACAGGGGCCATGGAGTATTGTAATGACAAGGCCATGGAACATTGTGATGACAAGTATCATGGAGCTTTGTGATGACACGAGCATTCATCATTATGATGACAAGGGTTCTGGAGCATTGTGATGACAAGGGCATGGAGCATTGTGATGTAAGTTGTCATGGAGCATTGTGATGACTATTGTCCATGAACATTGTGATGACATGGTTCATGGAGCATTGTGATGACAGCTGTCATGTGGAATTGTGATGAGAGCGGTCAAATAGAATTGTGATGAAAGGTATCAGGGAGGACTCTGCTGACAGGGGCCGTGGAGCACTGTGATGACAGTGGTCATCTAGAATTGTGATGAAATATACCAGGGAGCATTGTGATGACAGGGGTCATGGATCACCGCAATTATAGAGGCCATGGAGCATTGTGAATACAAAGATCATGGAGCATTGAGATGACAGGTGTCACGGATCATTGTGATGACAAGGGTCCTGGAACCTTGTGATGACACGGTTCATGGAGCATTGTGATGACAAGAGTTCTGGAGCATTGTGATGACAAGGGTATGGAGCACTATGATTACAGGGGACCAGGAGCATTGTGATTACATGGGCAGTGAATATTGTGATGACAGGGGTCATGGAGCACTGTGATGACTAGTGTCATGGAACATTGTGATGACAGGAATCATGGAGCATTGTGATGAGAGGGGCCTTAGAGCATTATGATGATAGGCGTCATGGGGCATTGTGATGACAGCGGTCTTGGAGCATTGTGATGAAAGGGATCATGGAGCAATGTGCTTACAGGAGCCATGGAGCATTGTGAATGCATAGGCCATGGAGCAATGAAATGACAGGGGTCAAGGAGCATTGTGATGTAAGTTGTCATGGAGCATTGTGATGACAAGTGTCCATGAACATTGTGATGACATGGTTCATGGAGCATTGTGATGACAAGTGCCATGGCGAATTGTGATGACAGGTGTCATGGGGCATTGTGATGACAGTGGTCATGTAGAATTGTAATGAAAGGTATCATGGAGGACTCTGACGACAGGGGCCGTGGAGCACTGTGATGACAGTGGTCATCTAGAATTGTGATGAAATATACCAGGGAGCATTGTGATGACAGGGGTCATGGATCACCGCAATTATAGGGGCCAGGGAGCATTGTGAATACAAAGATCATGGAGCATTGAGATGACAGGGGTCATGGATCATTGTGATGACAACGATCCTGGAACCTTGTGATGACACGGTTCATGGAGCATTGTGATGACAAGGTTCTTCAAGCATTGTGATGACACGGGCATGGAGCATTATGATGACAAGAGTTCTGGAGCATTGTGATGAAAAGGTTATGGAGCACTGTGATTACAGGAGACCAGGAGCATTGTGATTACATGGGCAGTGAATATTGTGATGACAGGGGTTCATGAAGCACTGTGATGACAAGTGTCATGGAACATTGTGATGACAGGGTTCATGGAGCATTGTGATGAGAGGGGCCTTGGAGCATTATGATGATACGCGTCATGGGGTATTGTGATGACAGCGGTCTTGGAGCATTGTGATGAAAGGGATCATGGAGCAATGTGATTACAGGGGCCATGGAGCATTTTGAATGCATAGGCCATGGAGCAGTGTGATGACAGGTGTCATGGAGCATTGTGATGAATGTGGTCATAGTTCATTTTGATGATAAGTGTCCAGGAGCATTGTGATGACATGGATCATGGAGCATTGTGATGACAAGGGCCATGGCGAATTGTGATGACAGGTGTCATGGGGCCTTGTGATGACAGTGGTCATCTAGAATTGTGATGAAAGGTAACATGGAGCACTATGATAACAGGGGCCATGGAGCATTGTGATGACAAAGGCCATGGAGCATTTTGATGACAAGTGTCATGGAGCATTGTGATGAGACGGGCATGGAGCATTATGATGCCCAGAGTTCTGGAGCATTGTGGTGACAAGGGCATGGAGCATTGTGATGACAAGGGCCATGGCCAATTCTGATGACAGGTGTCCTCGGGCATTGTGATGACAGAGGTTATCTAGCATTGTGATGAAAGGTACCATGGATCACTGTGATAACAGGGGCCATGGAGCATTGTGATGATAAAGGCCATGGAGCATTTTAATGAAAAGTGTCATGGAGAATTGTGATGAGACGGGCATGGAGCATTATGATGACAAGAGTTCTGGAGCATTGCGTTGACAAGGGAATGGAGCATTGTGATTACAGGGACCATGGAGGAGAGTGATGACATCTGTCATGGAACATTGTGCTGACAGGGGCCATGGAGCATTGTGATGACAGGTGTAATGTGGCATTGTAATGACAGTGGTCATAGAGCATTGTGATGAAATGGATCATGGAGCAATGTGATTACAGGGACCATGTAGCATTGCGAATGCATAGGCTATGGAGCATTGTGATGACAGGAGTCAAGGAGCATTGTGATGTAAGTGGTCATGGATCATTGTGATGACAAGTGTCCTGGACCATTGTGATGACACGGGTCATGGAGCATTGTGATGGCAAGGGCCATGGCGAATTGTGATGACATGTGTCTTGGGGCATTGTGATGACAGTGGTCATCTAGAATTGTGATAAAAGGTATCATGGAGCACGGTGATGACAGGGGCCATGGAGTATTGTAATGACAAGGCCATGGAACATTGTGATGACAAGTATCATGGAGCTTTGTGATGACACGAGCATTCATCATTATGATGACAAGAGTTCTGGAGCATTGTGATGACAAGGGCATGGAGCATTGTGATTACAGGGTCATGGAGCATTGTGATGACAACTGTCATGGAACATTGTGATGACAGGGTTCATGGAGCATTGTGATTAAAGGGGCCATGGAGCATTATGATGACAAGGGCAGGCGAACATTTTGATTACATTGGTAATGGAGCATTGTGATGACATGGGCAAGGAACATTGTGAAGACAGGTGTAATGGAACATTGTGATTACAGGGGACATGGAGCATTTTGATGACATGGGCAGGCAACATTGTGATGACAGGTGTCATGGAGCATTGTGATGACAATTGTCATGGAACGTTGTGCTGACAGGGATCATGGAGCATTGTGATGAGACGGTCATTGGAGCATTGTGATGACAGGCGTACTGGAGCCTTCTGAGGAAAGGTGTCATGAGTCATTGTGATTACAGCGATCATGGAACATTGTGATGACAGTGGTCATGGAGCATTGTAATGACAGGGGCCATGGAGCATTGTGATGACAGGGGTCATGGGGCATTGTGATCACAGGGGCCATGTATAATTGTGATGCCAAAGGCCATGGAGCATTGTGATGACAGTTGTCATGGAGCATTGTGTGGAAAGGGGCATGGAGCATTGTGACGACAATGGTCATGGAGCATTGTGATGACTGGTATCATGGAGCATTGTTCTGAAAAAGGTCATGGGGCAGTGTAATGACAAGTATCATGGAGGATGTGATGAAAGGAGTCATGGAGCATTGTGATTAAAAGGATCATGAGGCATTTTGATGACAAGAGACATGGAACATTGTGATGACAGGGCTAATGGAGCATTGTGATGACAAGGGCTATGGAGCATTGTGATGACTGGGGTCATGGAGCATTGTGATGAAAGGGGTCATGGATCACTACGATGACATGGGTAATGGAGCATTGTGATGATATGGTTCATGGAGCATTGTGATGACAAGTGCCATGGCGAATTGTGATGACAGGTGTCATGGGGCATTGTGATGACAGTGGTCATGTAGAATTGTAATAAAAGGTATCATGGAGGACTCTGATGACAGGGTCCGTGGAGCACTGTGATGACAGTGGTCATCTAGAATTGTGATGAAATATACCAGGGAGCATTGTGATGACAGGGGTCATGGATCACCGCAATTATAGGGGCCATGGAGCATTGTGAATACAAAGTTCATGGAGCATTGAGATGACAGGGGTCATGGATCATTGTGATGACAAGGGTCCTGGAACCTTGTGATGACATGGTTCATGGAGCATTGTGATGACAAGGTTCTTCAAGCATTGTGATGACACGGGCATGGAGCATTATGATGACAAGAGTTCTGGAGCATTGTGATGAAAAGGGTATGGAGCACTGTGATTACAGGGGACCAGGAGCGTTGTGATTACATGGGCAGTGAATATTGTGATGACAGGGTTCATGGAGCATTGTGATGAGAGGGGCCTTGGAGTATTATGATGATAGGCGTCATGGGGTATTGTGATGAGAGTGGTCATAGAACATTGTGATGAAAGGGATCATGGAGCAATGTGATTACAAGGGCCATGGAGCATTTTGAATGCATAGGCCATGGAGCAGTGTGATGACAGGGGTCATGGAGCATTGTGATGAATGTGGTCATAGTTCATTGTGATGATATGTGTCCAGGAACATTGTGATGACATGGATCATGGAACATTGTGATGACAAGGGCCATGGCGAATTGTGATGACAGGTGTCATGGGGCATTGTGATGACAGTGGTCATCTAGAATTGTGATGAAAGGTAACATGGAGCACTGTGATAACAGGGGCCATGGAGCATTGTGATGATAAAGACCATGGAGCATTTTAATGAAAAGTGTCATGGAGAATTGTGATGAGACGGGCATGGAGCATTATGATGACAAGAGTTCTGGAGCATTGCGTTGACAAGGGAATGGAGCATTGTGATTACAGGGACCATGGAGGATAGTGATGACATCTGTCATGGAATATTGGGCTGACATGGGCCATGGAGCATTGTGATGACAGGTATAATGTGGCATTGTAATGACAGTGGTCATAGAGCATTGTGATGAAATGGATCATGGAGCAATGTGATTACAGGGACCATGTAGCATTGCGAATGCATAGGCTATGGAGCATTGTGATGACAGGAGTCAAGGAGCATTGTGATGTAAGTGGTCATGGATCATTGTGATGACAAGTGTCCTGGACCATTGTGATGACACGGGTCGTGGAGCATTGTGATGGCAATGGCCATGGCGAATTGTGATGACATGTGTCTTGGGGCTTTGTGATGACAGTGGTCATCTAGAATTGTGATAAAAGGTATCATGGAGCACTGTGATGACAGGGGCCATGGAGTATTGTAATGAAAAGGCCATGGAACATTGTGATGACAAGTATCATGGAGCTTTGTGATGACACGAGCATTCATCATTATGATGACAAGAGTTCTGGAGCATTGTGATGACAAGGGCATGGAGCATTGTGATTACAGGGTCATGGAGCATTGTGATGACAACTGTCATGGAACATTGTGATGACAGGGTTCATGGAGCATTGTGATTAAAGGGGCCATGGAGCATTTTGATGACAAGGGCAGGCGAACATTTTGATTACATTGGTAATGGAGCATTGTGATGACATGGGCAGGGAACATTGTGAAGACAGGTGTAATGGAACATTGTGATTACAGGGGACATGGAGCATTTTGATGACATGGGCAGGCAACATTCTGATGACAGGTGTCATGGAGCATTGTGATGACAATTGTCATGGAACATTGTGCTGACAGGGATCATGGAGCATTGTGATGAGACGGTCATTGGAGCATTGTGATGACAGGCGTACTGGAGCCTTCTGAGGAAAGGTGTCATGGGTCATTGTGATTACAGCGATCATGGAACATTGTGATGACAGTGGTCATGGAGCATTGTAATGACAGGGGCCATGGAGCATTGTGATGACAGGGGTCATGGGGCATTGTGATCACAGGGGCCATGTATAATTGTGATGACAAAGGCCATGGAGCATTGTGATGACAGTTTTCATGGAGCATTGTGTTGAAAGGGGCATGGAGCATTGTGACGACAATGGTCATGGAGCATTGTGATGACTGGTATCATGGAGCATTGTTCTGAAAAAGGTCATGGGGCAGTGTAATGACAAGTATCATGGAGGATGTGATGAAAGGAGTCATGGAGCATTGTGATTAAATGGATCATGAGGCATTTTGATGACAAGAGTCATGGAGCATTGTCATGACAGGGCTAAAGGAGCATTGTGATGACAAGGGCTATGGAGCATTGTGATGACTGGGGTCATGGAGCATTGTGATGAAAGGGGTCATGGATCACTACGATGACATGGGTAATGGAGCATTGTGATGATATGAGCATGGAGCATTGTGAGGACAGGGGCCAGGGAGCATTGAGATGATAAGGGCAGGGAACATTGTGATGACAGCAGTCATGGATCATTGTGATGATACCTGTCATGGAACATTGTGCTGACACGGGCTATAGAGCATTGTGATGACAGGTGTCATGTGGCATTGTGATGACAGTGGTCATAGAGCATTGTTATGACAGGGGTCAAGGAGCATTGTGATGAAAGTGGTCATGGAGCACTGTGATGACACGGGCATGGAGAATTATGATGACAAGAGTTCTGGAGCATTGTGATGACAAGGGTATGGAGCATTGTGATTACAGGGGACCAGGAGCATTGTGATTACATGGGCAGTGAATATTGTGATGACAGGGGTCATGGAGCACTGTGATGACTAGTGTCATGGAACATTGGGAGGACAGGGATCATGGAGCATTGTGATAAGAGTGGCCTTGGAGCATTATGATGATAGGCATCATGGGGCATTGTGATGACAGCGGTCTTGGAGCATTGTGATGAAAGGGATCATGGAGCAATGTGATTACAGGAGCCATGGAGCATTGTGAATGCATAGGCCATGGAGCAATGAAATGACAGGGGTCAAAGAGCATTGTGATGTAAGTTGTCATGGAGCATTGTGATGACAAGTGTCCATGAACATTGTGATGACATGGATCATGGATCATTGTGATGACAAGGGCCATGGCGAATTGTGATGACAGGTGTCATGGGGCATTGTGATGACAGTGGTCATCGAGAATTGTGAGGAAAGGTAACATGGAGCACTGTGATAACAGGGGCCATGGAGCATTGTGATGACAAAGGCCATGGAGCATTTTGATGACAAGTGTCATGGAGCATTGTGATGAGACGGGCATGGAGCATTATGATGCCAAGCGTTCTGGAGCATTGTGGTGACAAGGGCATGGAGCATAGTGATGACAAGAGTTCTGGAGCATTGTGATGAAAAGGGTATGGAGCACTGTGATTACAGGGGACCAGGAGCATTGTGATTACATGGGCAGTGAATATTGTGATGACAGGCATTCATGGAGCACTGTGATGACAAGTGTCATTGAACATTGTGATGACAGGGTTCATGGAGCATTGTGATGAGAGGGCCTTGGAGCATTATGATGATAGGCGTCATGGGATATTGTGATGAGAGTGGTCATAGAACATTGTGATGAAAGGGATCATGGAGCAATGTGCTTACAGGAGCCATGGAGCATTGTGAATGCATAGGCCATGGAGCAATGAAATGACAGGGGTCAAGGAGCATTGTGATGTAAGTTGTCATGGAGCATTGTGATGACAAGTGTCCATGAACATTGTGATGACATGGTTCATGGAGCATTGTGATGACAAGTGCCATGGCGAATTGTGATGACAGGTGTCATGGGGCATTGTGATGACAGTGGTCATGTAGAATTGTAATGAAAGGTATCATGGAGGACTCTGACGACAGGGGCCGTGAGGCACTGTGATGACAGTGGTCATCTAGAATTGTGATGAAATATACCAGGGAGCATTGTGATGACAGGGGTCATGGATCACCGCAATTATAGGGGCCATGGAGCATTGTGAATACAAAGATCATGGAGCATTGAGATGACAGGGGTCATGGATCATTGTGATGACAAGGGTCCTGGAACCTTGTGATGACACGGTTCATGGAGCATTGTGATGACAAGGTTCTTCAAGCATTGTGATGACACGGGCATGGAGCATTATGATGACAAGAGTTCTGGAGCATTGTGATGAAAAGGGTATGGAGCACTGTGATTACAGGGGACCAGGAGCATTGTGATTACATGGGCAGTGAATATTGTGATGACAGGGGTTCATGGAGCACTGTGCTGACAAGTGTCATGGAACATTGTGATGACAGGGTTCATGGAGCATTGTGATGAGACGGGCCTTGGAGCATTATGATGATAGGCGTCATGGGGTATTGTGAGGAGAGTGGTCATAGAACATTGTGATGAAAGGGATCATGGAGCAATGTGATTACAGGGGCCATGGAGCATTTTGAATGCATAGGCCATGGAGCAGTGTGATGACAGGGTTCATGGAGCATTGTGATGAATGTGGTCATAGTTCATTGTGATGATAAGTGTCCAGGAACATTGTGATGACATGGATCATGGAGCATTGTGATGACAAGGGCCATGGCGAATTGTGATGACAGGTGTCCTGGGGCATTGTGATGACAGTGGTCATCTAGAATTGTGATGAAAGGTAACATGGAGCACTGTGATAACAGGGGCCATGGAGCATTGTGATGACAAAGGCCATGGAGCATTTTGATGACAAGTGTCATGGAGCATTGTGATGAGACGGACATGGAGCATTATGATGCCAAGTGTTCTGGAGCATTGTGGTGACAAGGGCATGGAGCATTGTGATGACAGGTGTCATGTGGCATTGTGATGACAGTGGTCAAGGAGCATTGTGATGAAAGTGGTCATGGAGCACTGTGATGACACGGGAATGGAGCATTATGATGACAAGAGTTCTGGAGCATTTTGATGACAAGGGTATGGAGCATTGTGATTACAGGGGACCAGGAGCATTGTGATTACATGGGCAGTGAATATTGTGATGACAGGGGTCATGGAGCACTGTGATGACTAGTGTCATGGAACATTGTGATGACAGGGATCATGGAGCATTGTGATGAGAGGGGCCTTGGAGCATTATGATGATAGGCGTTATGGGGCATTGGGATGACAGCGGTCTTGGAGCCTTGTGATGAAAGGGATCATGGAGCAATGTGATTACAGGAGCCATGGAGCATTGTGAATGCATAGGCCATGGAGCAATGGAATGACAGGGGTCAAGGAGCATTGTGATGTAAGTTGTCATGGAGCATTGTGATGACTATTGTCCATGAACATTGTGATGACATGGTTCATGGAGCATTGTGATGACAGGTGTCATGTGGAATTGTGATGAGAGCGGTCAAATAGAATTGAGATGAAAGGTATCAGGGAGGACTCTGCTGACAGGGGCCGTGGAGCACTGTGATGACAGTGGTCATCTAGAATTGTGATGAAATATACCAGGGAGCATTGTGATGACAGGGGTCATGGATCACCGCAATTATAGAGGCCATGGAGCATTGTGAATACAAAGATCATGGAGCATTGAGATGACAGGAGTCACGGATCATTGTGATGACAAGGGTCCTGGAACCTTGTGATGACACGGTTCATGGAGCATTGTGATGACAAGGTTCTTCAAGCATTGTGATGACACGGGCATGGAGCATTATGATGACAAGAGTTCTGGAGCATTGTGATGACAAGGGTATGGAGCATTGTGATTACAGGGGACCAGGAGCATTGTGATTACATGGGCAGTGAATATTGTGATGACAGGGGTCATGGAGCACTGTGATGACTAGTGTCATGGAACATTGTGATGACAGGAATCATGGAGCATTGTGATGAGAGGGGCCTTAGAGCATTATGATGATAGGCGTCATGGGGCATTGTGATGACAGCGGTCTTGGAGCATTGTGATGAAAGGGATCATGGAGCAATGTGCTTACAGGAGCCATGGAGCATTGTGAATGCATAGGCCATGGAGCAATGAAATGACAGGGGTCAAGGAGCATTGTGATGTAAGTTGTCATGGAGCATTGTGATGACAAGTGTCTATGAACATTGTGATGACATGGTTCATGGAGCATTGTGATGACAAGTGCCATGGCGAATTGTGATGACAGGTGTCATGGGGCATTGTGATGACAGTGGTCATGTAGAATTGTAATGAAAGGTATCATGGAGGACTCTGATGACAGGGGCCGTGGAGCACTGTGATGACAGTGGTCATCTAGAATTGTGATGAAATATACCAGGGAGCATTGTGATGACAGGGGTCATGGATCACCGCAATTATAGGGGCCATGGAGCATTGTGAATACAAAGATCATGGAGCATTGAGATGACAGGGGTCATGGATCATTGTGATGACAAGGGTCCTGGAACCTTGTGATGACACGGTTCATGGAGCATTGTGATGACAAGGTTCTTCAAGCATTGTGATGACACGGGCATGGAGCATTATGATGACAAGAGTTCTGGAGCATTGTGATGAAAAGGGTATGGAGCACTGTGATTACAGGAGACCAGGAGCATTGTGATTACATGGGCAGTGAATATTGTGATGACAGGGGTTCATGAAGCACTGTGATGACAAGTGTCATGGAACATTGTGATGACAGGGTTCATGGAGCATTGTGATGAGAGGGGCCTTGGAGCATTATGATGATACGCGTCATGGGGTATTGTGATGACAGCGGTCTTGGAGCATTGTGATGAAAGGGATCATGGAGCAATGTGATTACAGGGGCCATGGAGTATTTTGAATGCATAGGCCATGGAGCAGTGTGATGACAGGTGTCATGGAGCATTGTGATGAATGTGGGCAGAGTTCATTGTGATGATAAGTGTCCAGGAGCATTGTGATGACATGGATCATGGAGCATTGTGATGACAAGGGCCATGGCGAATTGTGATGACAGGTGTCATGGGGCCTTGTGATGACAGTGGTCATCTAGAATTGTGATGAAAGGTAACATGGAGCACTATGATAACAGGGGCCATGGAGCATTGTGATGACAAAGGCCATGGAGCATTTTGATGACAAGTGTCATGGAGCATTGTGATGAGACGGGCATGGAGCATTATGATGCCCAGAGTTCTGGAGCATTGTGGTGACAAGGGCATGGAGCATTGTGATGACAAGGGCCATGGCCAATTCTGATGACAGGTGTCCTCGGGCATTGTGATGACAGAGGTTATCTAGCATTGTGATGAAAGGTACCATGGATCACTGTGATAACAGGGGCCATGGAGCATTGTGATGATAAAGGCCATGGAGCATTTTAATGAAAAGTGTCATGTAGAATTGTGATGAGACGGGCATGGAGCATTATGATGACAAGAGTTCTGGAGCATTGCGTTGACAAGGGAATGGAGCATTGTGATTACAGGGACCATGGAGGAGAGTGATGACATCTGTCATGGAACATTGTGCTGACAGGGGCCATGGAGCATTGTGATGACAGGTATAATGTGGCATTGTAATGACAGTGGTCATAGAGCATTGTGATGAAATGGATCATGGAGCAATGTGATTACAGGGACCATGTAGCATTGCGAATGCATAGGCTATGGAGCATTGTGATGACAGGAGTCAAGGAGCATTGTGATGTAAGTGGTCATGGATCATTGTGATGACAAGTGTCCTGGACCATTGTGATGACACGGGTCATGGAGCATTGTGATGGCAAGGGCCATGGCGAATTGTGATGACATGTGTCTTGGGGCATTGTGATGACAGTGGTCATCTAGAATTGTGATAAAAGGTATCATGGAGCACGGTGATGACAGGGGCCATGGAGTATTGTAATGACAAGGCCATGGAACATTGTGATGACAAGTATCATGGAGCTTTGTGATGACACGAGCATTCATCATTATGATGACAAGAGTTCTGGAGCATTCTGATGACAAGGGCATGGAGCATTGTGATTACAGGGTCATGGAGCATTGTGATGACAACTGTCATGGAACATTGTGATGACAGGGTTCATGGAGCATTGTGATTAAAGGGGCCATGGAGCATTTTGATGACAAGGGCAGGCGAACATTTTGATTACATTGGTAATGGAGCATTGTGATGACATGGGCAGGGAACATTGTGAAGACAGGTGTAATGGAACATTGTGATTACAGGGGACATGGAGCATTTTGATGACATGGGCAGGCAACATTGTGATGACAGGTGTCATGGAGCATTGTGATGACAATTGTCATGGAACGTTGTGCTGACAGGGATCATGGAGCATTGTGATGAGACGGTCATTGGAGCATTGTGAAGACAGGCGTACTGGAGCCTTCTGAGGAAAGGTGTCATGGGTCATTGTGATTACAGCGATCATGGAACATTGTAATGACAGGGGCCATGGAGCATTGTGATGACAGGGGTCATGGGGCATTGTGATCACAGGGGCCATGTATAATTGTGATGACAAAGGCCATGGAGCATTGTGATGACAGTTGTCATGGAGCATTGTGTTGAAAGGGGCATGGAGCATTGTGACGACAATGGTCATGGAGCATTGTGGTGACTGGTATTATGAAGCGTTGTTCTGAAAAAGGTCATGGGGCAGTGTAATGACAAGTATCATGGAGGATGTGATGAAAGGAGTCATGGAGCATTGTGATTAAATGGATCATGAGGCATTTTGATGACAAGAGTCATGGAACATTGTGATGACAGGGCTAATGGAGCATTGTGATGACAGGGCTAATGGGGCATTGTGATGACAAGTGCTATGGAGCATTGTGATGACTGGGGTCATGGAGCATTGTGATGAAAGGGGTCATGGATCACTACGATGACATGGGTAATGGAGCATTGTGATGATATGAGCATGGAGCATTGTGAGGACAGGGGCCATGGAGCATTGAGATGATAAGGGCAGGGAACATTTTGATGACAGCAGTCATGGATCATTGTGATGATACCTGTCATGGAACATTGTGCTGACACGGGCTATAGAGCATTGTGATGACAGGTGTCATGTGGCATTGTGATGACAGTGGTCATAGAGCATTGTGATGACAGGGGTCAAGGAGCATTGTGATGAAAGTGGTCATGGAGCACTGTGATGACACGGGCATGGAGAATTATGATGACAAGAGTTCTGGAGCATTGTGATGACAAGGGTATGGAGCATTGTGATTACAGGGGACCAGGAGCATTGTGATTACATGGGCAGTGAATATTGTGATGACAGGGGTCATGGAGCACTGTGATGACTAGTGTCATGGAACATTGGGAGGACAGGGATCCTGGAGCATTGTGATAAGAGTGGCCTTGGAGCATTATGATGATAGGCGTTATGGGGCATTGTGATGACAGCAGTCTTGGAGCATTGTGATGAAAGGGATCATGGAGCAATGTGATTACAGGAGCCATGGAGCATTGTGAATGCATAGGCCATGGAGCAATGAAATGACAGGGGTCAAGGAGCATTGTGATGTAAGTTGTCATGGAGCATTGTGATGACAAGTGTCCATGAACATTGTGATGACATGGATCATGGATCATTGTGATGACAAGGGCCATGGCGAATTGTGATGAGAGGTGTCATGGGGCATTGTGATGACAGTGGTCATCGAGAATTGTGGGGAAAGGTACCATGGAGCACTGTGATAACAGGGGCCATAGAGCATTGTGATGACAAGTGTCATGGAGCATTGTGATGAGACGGGCATGGAGCATTATGATGCCAAGCGTTCTGGAGCATTGTGGTGACAAGGGCATGGAGCATAGTGATGACAAGAGTTCTGGAGCATTGTGATGAAAAGGGTATGGAGCACTGTGATTACAGGGGACCAGGAGCATTGTGATTACATGGGCAGTGAATATTGTGATGACAGGGGTCATGGAGCACTGTGATGACTAGTGTCATGGAACATTGGGAGGACACGGATCATGGAGCATTGTGATAAGAGTGGCCTTGGAGCATTATGATGATAGGCATCATGGGGCATTGTGATGACAGCGGTCTTGGAGCATTGTGATGAAAGGGATCATGGAGCAATGTGATTACAGGAGCCATGGAGCATTGTGAATGCATAGGCCATGGAGCAATGAAATGACAGGGGTCAAGGAGCATTGTGATGTAAGTTGTCATGGAGCATTGTGATGACAAGTGTCCATGAACATTGTGATGACATGGATCATGGATCATTGTGATGACAAGGGCCATGGCGAATTGTGATGACAGGTGTCATGGGGCATTGTGATGACAGTGGTCATCGAGAATTGTGAGGAAAGGTACCATGGAGCACTGTGATAACAGGGGCCATGGAGCATTGTGATGACAAGTGTCATGGAGCATTGTGATGAGACGGGCATGGAGCATTATGATGCCAAGCGTTCTGGAGCATTGTGGTGACAAGGGCATGGAGCATAGTGATGACAAGAGTTCTGGAGCATTGTGATGAAAAGGGTATGGAGCACTGTGATTACAGGGGACCAGGAGCATTGTGATTACATGGGCAGTGAATATTGTGATGACAGGCGTTCATGGAGCACTGTGATGACAAGTGTCATTGAACATTGTGA
Organism: Balaenoptera borealis; assembly: GCF_965194805.1. Classification (NCBI taxonomy): domain Eukaryota; kingdom Metazoa; phylum Chordata; class Mammalia; order Artiodactyla; family Balaenopteridae; genus Balaenoptera; species Balaenoptera borealis. The sequence continues at coordinate 952,125 of NW_028123926.1, forward strand.
TGACAGGGTTCATGGAGCATTGTGATGAGAGGGGCCTTGGAGCATTATGATGAAAGGCGTCATGGGATATTGTGATGAGAGTGGTCATAGAACATTATGATGAAAGGGATCATGGAGCAATGTGCATACAGGAGCCATGGAGCATTGTGAATGCATAGGCCATGGAGCAATGAAATGACAGGGGTCAAGGAGCATTGTGATGTAAGTTGTCATGGAGCATTGTGATGACAATTGTCATGGAACGATGTGCTGACAGGGATCATGGAGCATTGTGATGAGACGGTCATTGGAGCATTGTGATGACAGGCGTACTGGAGCCTTCTGAGGAAAGGTGTCATGGGTCATTGTGATTACAGCGATCATGGAACATTGTGATGACAGTGGTCATGGAGCATTGTAATGACAGGGGCCATGGAGCATTGTGATGACAGGGGTCATGGGGCATTGTGATGACAGTGGTCATGGAGCATTGTGATGAAAGGGGTCATGGAGCACTGTGATCACAGGGGCCATGTATAATTGTGATGACAAAGGCCATGGAGCATTGTGATGACAGTTGTCATGGAGCATTGTGTTGAAAGGGGCATGGAGCATTGTGACGACAATGGTCATGGAGCATTGTGATGACTGGTATCATGGAGCATTGTTCTGAAAAAGGTCATGGGGCAGTGTAATGACAAGTATCATGGAGGATGTGATGAAAGGAGTCATGGAGCATTGTGATTAAATGGATCATGAGGCATTTTGATGACAAGAGTCATGGAACATTGTGATGACAGGGCTAATGGAGCATTGTGATGACAAGGGCTATGGAGCATTGTGATGACTGGGGTCATGGAGCATTGTGATGAAAGGAGTCATGGATCACTACGATGACAAGGGTAATGGAGCATTGTGATGATATGAGCATGGAGCATTGTGATGACAGGGGCCAGGGAGCATTGAGATGACAAGGGCAGGGAAAATTGTGATGACAGCAGTCATGGATCATTGTGATGATACCTGTCATGGAATATTGTGCTGACAGGGGCAATAGAGCATTGTGATGACAGGTGTCATGTGGCATTGTGATGACAGTGGTCATAGAGCATGGTGAAGACAGGGGTCAAGGAACATTGTGATGAAAGTGGTCATGGAGCATTGTGATGACACGGGCATGGAGCATTATGATGACAAGTGTTCTGGAGCATTGTGATGACAAGGGTATGGAACATTGTGATTACAGGGGACCAGGAGCATTGTGATTACATGGGCAGTGAATATTGTGATGACAGGGGTCATGGAGCACTGTGATGACTAGTGTCATGGAACATTGTGATGACAGGGATCATGGAGCATTGTGATGAGAGGGGCCTTGGAGCATTATGATGACAGGCGTCATGGGGCATTGTGATGACAGCGGTCTTGGAGCATTGTGATGAAAGGGATCATGGAGCAATGTGCTTACAGGAGCCATGGAGCATTGTGAATGCATAGGCCATGGAGCAATGAAATGACAGGGGTCAAGGAGCATTGTGATGTAAGTTGTCATGGAGCATTGTGATGACAAGTGTCCATGAACATTGTGATGACATGGTTCATGGAGCATTGTGATGACAAGTGCCATGGCGAATTGTGATGACAGGTGTCATGGGGCATTGTGATGACAGTGGTCATGTAGAATTGTAATGAAAGGTATCATGGAGGACTCTGACGACAGGGGCCGTGAGGCACTGTGATGACAGTGGTCATCTAGAATTGTGATGAAATATACCAGGGAGCATTGTGATGACAGGGGTCATGGATCACCGCAATTATAGGGGCCATGGAGCATTGTGAATACAAAGATCATGGAGCATTGAGATGACAGGGGTCATGGATCATTGTGATGACAAGGGTCCTGGAACCTTGTGATGACACGGTTCATGGAGCATTGTGATGACAAGGTTCTTCAAGCATTGTGATGACACGGGCATGGAGCATTATGATGACAAGAGTTCTGGAGCATTGTGATGAAAAGGGTATGGAGCACTGTGATTACAGGGGACCAGGAGCATTGTGATTACATGGGCAGTGAATATTGTGATGACAGGGGTTCATGGAGCACTGTGGTGACAAGTGTCATGGAGCATTGTGATGAGACGGGCCTTGGAGCATTATGATGATAGGCGTCATGGGAGTGGTCATAGAACATTGTGATGAAAGGGATCATGGAGCAATGTGATTACAGGGGCCATGGAGCATTTTGAATGCATAGGCCGTGGAGCAGTGTGATGACAGGGGTCATGGAGCATTGTGATGAATGTGGTCATAGTTCATTGTGATGATAAGTGTCCAGGAACATTGTGATGACATGGATCATGGAGCATTGTGATGACAAGGGCCATGGCGAATTGTGATGACAGGTGTCATGGGGCATTGTGATGACAGTGGTCATCTAGAATTGTGATGAAAGGTAACATGGAGCACTGTGATAACAAGGGCCATGGAGCATTGTGATGACAAAGGCCATGGAGCATTTTGATGACAAGTGTCATGGAGCATTGTGATGAGACGGACATGGAGCATTATGATGCCAAGAGTTCTGGAGCATTGTGGTGACAAGGGCATGGAGCATTGTGATGACAAGGGCCATGGCCAATTCTGATGACAGGTGTCATCGGGCATTGTGATGACAGAGGTTATCTAGCATTGTGATGAAAGGTACAATGGATCAATGTGATAACAGGGGCCATGGAGCATTGTGATGATAAAGACCATGGAGCATTTTAATGAAAAGTGTCATGGAGAATTGTGATGAGACGGGCATGGAGCATTATGATGACAAGAGTTCTGGAGCATTGCGTTGACAAGGGAATGGAGCATTGTGATTACAGGGACCATGGAGGAGAGTGATGACATCTGTCATGGAATATTGGGCTGACAGGGGCCATGGAGCATTGTGATGACAGGTATAATGTGGCATTGTAATGACAGTGGTCATAGAGCATTGTGATGAAATGGATCATGGAGCAATGTGATTACAGGGACCATGTAGCATTGCGAATGCATAGGCTATGGAGCATTGTGATGACAGGAGTCAAGGAGCATTGTGATGTAAGTGGTCATGGATCATTGTGATGACAAGTGTCCTGGACCATTGTGATGACACGGGTCATGGAGCATTGTGATGGCAAGGGCCATGGCGAATTGTGATGACATGTGTCTTGGGGCATTGTGATGACAGTGGTCATCTAGAATTGTGATAAAAGTTATCATGGAGCACGGTGATGACAGGGGCCATGGAGTATTGTAATGACAAGGCCATGGAACATTGTGATGACAAGTATCATGGAGCTTTGTGATGACACGAGCATTCATCATTATGATGACAAGAGTTCTGGAGCATTGTGATGACAAGGGCATGGAGCATTGTGATTACAGGGTCATGGAGCATTGTGATGACAACTGTCATGGAACATTGGGATGACAGGGTTCATGGAGCATTGTGATTAAAGGGGCCATGGAGCATTTTGATGACAAGGGCAGGCGAACATTTTGATTACATTGGTAATGGAGCATTGTGATGACATGGGCAGGGAACATTGTGAAGACAGGTGTAATGGAACATTGTGATTACAGGGGACATGGAGCATTTTGATGACATGGGCAGGCAACATTGTGATGACAGGTGTCATGGAGCATTGGGATGACAATTGTCATGGAACGTTGTGCTGACAGGGATCATGGAGCATTGTGATGAGACGGTCATTGGAGCATTGTGATGACAGGCGCACTGGAGCCTTCTGAGGAAAGGTGTCATGGGTCATTGTGATTACAGCGATCATGGAACATTGTGATGACAGTGGTCATGGAGCATTGTAATGACAGGGGCCATGGAACATTGTGATGACAGGGGTCATGGGGCATTGTGATGACAGTGGTCATGGAGCATTGTGATGAAAGGGGTCATGGAGCACTGTGATCACAGGGGCCATGTATAATTGTGATGACAAAGGCCATGGAGCATTGTGATGACAGTTGTCATGGAGCATTGTGTTGAAAGGGGCATGGAGCATTGTGACGACAATGGTCATGGAGCATTGTGATGACTGGTATCATGGAGCATTGTTCTGAAAAAGGACATGAGGCAGTGTAATGACAAGTATCATGGAGGATGTGTTGAAAGGAGTCATGGAGCATTGTGATTAAATGGATCATGAGGCATTTTGATGACAAGAGTCATGGAACATTGTGATGACAGGGCTAATGGAGCATTGTGATGACAAGGGCTATGGAGCATTGTGATGACTGGGGTCATGGAGCATTGTGATGAAAGGGGTCATGGATCACTACGATGACATGGGTAATGGAGCATTGTGATGATATGAGCATGGATCATTGTGATGACAGGGGCCAGGGAGCATTGAGAATGACAAGGGCAGGGAACATTGTGATGACAGCAGTCATGGATCATTGTGATGATACCTGTCATGGAACATTGTGCTGACAGGGGCTATAGAGCATTGTGATGACAGGTGTCATGTGGCATTGTGATGACAGGGGTCAAGGAGCATTGTGATGAAAGTGGTCATGGAGCACTGTGATGACACGGGAATGGAGCATTATGATGACAAGAGTTCTGGAGCATTGTGATGACAAGGGTATGGAGCATTGTGATTACAGGGGACCAGGACCATTGTGATTACATGGGCAGTGAATATTGTGATGACAGGGGTCATGGAGCACTGTGATGACTAGTGTCATGGAACATTGTGATGACAGGGATCATGGAGCATTGTGATGAGAGGGGCCTTGGAGCATTATGATGATAGGCATTATGGGGCATTGTGATGACAGCGGTCTTGGAGCATTGTGATGAAAGGGATCATGGAGCAATGTGATTACAGGAGCCATGGAGCATTGTGAATTCATAGGCCATGGAGCAATGGAATGACAGGGGTCAAGGAGCATTGTGATGTAAGTTGTCATGGAGCATTGTGATGACTATTGTCCATGAACATTGTGATGACATGGTTCATGGAGCATTGTGATGACAGGTGTCATGTGGAATTGTGATGAGAGCGGTCATATAGAATTGTGATGAAAGGTATCAGGGAGGACTCTGATGACAGGGGCCGTGGAGCACTGTGATGACAGTGGTCATCTAGAATTGTGATGAAATATACCAGGGAGCATTGTGATGACAGTGGTCATGGATCACCGCAATTATAGAGGCCATGGAGCATTGTGAATACAAAGATCATGGAGCATTGAGATGACAGGTGTCACGGATCATTGTGATGACAAGGGTCCTGGAACCTTGTGATGACACGGTTCATGGAGCATTGTGATGACAAGGTTCTTCAAGCATTGTGATGACACGGGCATGGAGCATTATGATGACAAGAGTTCTGGAGCATTGTGATGACAAGGGTATGGAGCACTATGATTACAGGGGACCAGGAGCATTGTGATTACATGGGCAGTGAATATTGTGATGACAGGGGTCATGGAGCACTGTGATGACTAGTGTCATGGAACATTGTGATGACAGGAATCATGGAGCATTGTGATGAGAGGGGCCTTAGAGCATTATGATGATAGGCGTCATGGGGCATTGTGATGACAGCGGTCTTGGAGCATTGTGATGAAAGGGATCATGGAGCAATGTGCTTACAGGAGCCATGGAGCATTGTGAATGCATAGGCCATGGAGCAATGAAATGACAGGGGTCAAGGAGCATTGTGATGTAAGTTGTCATGGAGCATTGTGATGACAAGTGTCCATGAACATTGTGATGACATGGTTCATGGAGCATTGTGATGACAAGTGCCATGGCGAATTGTGATGACAGGTGTCATGGGGCATTGTGATGACAGTGGTCATGTAGAATTGTAATGAAAGGTATCATGGAGGACTCTGACGACAGGGGCCGTGAGGCACTGTGATGACAGTGGTCATCTAGAATTGTGATGAAATATACCAGGGAGCATTGTGATGACAGGGGTCATGGATCACCGCAATTATAGGGGCCAGGGAGCATTGTGAATACAAAGATCATGGAGCATTGAGATGACAGGGGTCATGGATCATTGTGATGACAAGGGTCCTGGAACCTTGTGATGACACGGTTCATGGAGCATTGTGATGACAAGGTTCTTCAAGCATTGTGATGACACGGGCATGGAGCATTATGATGACAAGAGTTTTGGATCATTGTGATGAAAAGGGTATGGAACACTGTGATTACAGGGGACCAGGAGCATTGTGATTACATGGGCAGTGAATATTGTGATGACAGGGGTTCATGGAGCACTGTGGTGACAAGTGTCATGGAACATTGTGATGACAGGGTTCATGGAGCATTGTGATGAGACGGGCCTTGGAGCATTATGATGATAGGCGTCATGGGGTATTGTGATGAGAGTGGTCATAGAACATTGTGATGAAAGGGATCATGGAGCAATGTGATTACAGGGGCCATGGAGCATTTTGAATGCATAGGCCATGGAGCAGTGTGATGACAGGGGTCATGGAGCATTGTGATGAATGTGGTCATAGTTCATTGTGATGATAAGTGTCCAGGAACATTGTGATGACATGGATCATGGAGCATTGTGATGACAAGGGCCATGGCGAATTGTGATGACAGGTGTCATGGGGCATTGTGATGACAGTGGTCATCTAGAATTGTGATGAAAGGTAACATGGAGCACTGTGATAACAAGGGCCATGGAGCATTGTGATGACAAAGGCCATGGAGCATTTTGATGACAAGTGTCATGGAGCATTGTGATGAGACGGACATGGAGCATTATGATGCCAAGAGTTCTGGAGCATTGTGGTGACAAGGGCATGGAGCATTGTGATGACAAGGGCCATGGCCAATTCTGATGACAGGTGTCATCGGGCATTGTGATGACAGAGGTTATCTAGCATTGTGATGAAAGGTACAATGGATCAATGTGATAACAGGGGCCATGGAGCATTGTGATGATAAAGACCATGGAGCATTTTAATGAAAAGTGTCATGGAGAATTGTGATGAGACGGGCATGGAGCATTATGATGACAAGAGTTCTGGAGCATTGCGTTGACAAGGGAATGGAGCATTGTGATTACAGGGACCATGGAGGAGAGTGATGACATCTGTCATGGAATATTGGGCTGACAGGGGCCATGGAGCATTGTGATGACAGGTATAATGTGGCATTGTAATGACAGTGGTCATAGAGCATTGTGATGAAATGGATCATGGAGCAATGTGATTACAGGGACCATGTAGCATTGCGAATGCATAGGCTATGGAGCATTGTGATGACAGGAGTCAAGGAGCATTGTGATGTAAGTGGTCATGGATCATTGTGATGACAAGTGTCCTGGACCATTGTGATGACACGGGTCATGGAGCATTGTGATGGCAAGGGCCATGGCGAATTGTGATGACATGTGTCTTGGGGAATTGTGATGACAGTGGTCATCTAGAATTGTGATAAAAGGTATCATGGAGCACGGTGATGACAGGGGCCATGGAGTATTGTAATGACAAGGCCATGGAACATTGTGATGACAAGTATCATGGAGCTTTGTGATGACACGAGCATTCATCATTATGATGACAAGAGTTCTGGAGCATTGTGATGACAAGGGCATGGAGCATTGTGATTACAGGGTCATGGAGCATTGTGATGACAACTGTCATGGAACATTGGGATGACAGGGTTCATGGAGCATTGTGATTAAAGGGGCCATGGAGCATTTTGATGACAAGGGCAGGCGAACATTTTGATTACATTGGTAATGGAGCATTGTGATGACATGGGCAGGGAACATTGTGAAGACAGGTGTAATGGAACATTGTGATTACAGGGGACATGGAGCATTTTGATGACATGGGCAGGCAACATTGTGATGACAGGTGTCATGGAGCATTGTGATGACAATTGTCATGGAACGTTGTGCTGACAGGGATCATGGAGCATTGTGATGAGACGGTCATTGGAGCATTGTGATGACAGGCGTACTGGAGCCTTCTGAGGAAAGGTGTCATGGGTCATTGTGATTACAGCGATCATGGAACATTGTGATGACAGTGGTCATGGAGCATTGTAATGACAGGGGCCATGGAGCATTGTGATGACAGGGGTCATGGGGCATTGTGATGACAGTGGTCATGGAGCATTGTGATGAAAGGGGTCATGGAGCACTGTGATCACAGGGGCCATGTATAATTGTGATGACAAAGGCCATGGAGCATTGTGATGACAGTTGTCATGGAGCATTGTGTTGAAAGGGGCATGGAGCATTGTGACGACAATGGTCATGGAGCATTGTGATGACTGGTATCATGAAGCGTTGTTCTGAAAAAGGTCATGGGGCAGTGTAATGACAAGTATCATGGAGGATGTGATGAAAGGAGTCATGGAGCATTGTGATTAAATGGATCATGAGGCATTTTGATGACAAGAGTCATGGAACATTGTGATGACAGGGCTAATGGAGCATTGTGATGACAAGAGTTTTGGAACATTGTAATGACAAGGGTATGGAGCATTGTGATTACAGGGGACCAGGAGCATTGTGATTACATGAGCAGTGAATATTGTGATGACAGGGGTCATGGAGCACTGTGATGACTAGTGTCATGGAACATTGTGATGACAGGGATCATGGAGCATTGTGATGAGAGGCGCCTTAGAGCATTATGATGATAGGCGTCATGGGGCATTGTGATGACAGCGGTCTTGGAGCATTGTGATGAAAGGGATCATGGAGCAATGTGATTACTGGAGCCATGGAGCATTGTGAATGCATAGGCCATGGAGCAATGAAATGACAGGGGTCAAGGAGCATTGTGATGTAAGTTGTCATGGAGCATTGTGATGACAAGTGTCCATGAACATTGTGATGACATGGTTCATGGAGCATTGTGATGACAAATGCCATGGCGAATTGTGATGACAGGTGTCATGGGGCATTGTGATGACAGTGGTCATGTAGAATTGTAATGAAAGGTATCATGGAGGACTCTGACGACAGGGGCCGTGGTGCACTGTGATGACAGTGGTCATCTAGAATTGTGATGAAATATACCAGGGAGCATTGTGATGACAGGGGTCATGGATCACCGCAATTATAGGGGCCAGGGAGCATTGTGAATACAAAGATCATGGAGCATTGAGATGACAGGTGTCATGGATCATTGTGATGACAAGGGTCCTGGAACCTTGTGATGACACGGTTCATGGAGCATTGTGATGACAAGGTTCTTCAAGCATTGTGATGACACGAGCATGGAGCATTATGATGACAAGAGTTCTGGAGCATTGTGATGAAAAGGGTATGGAGCACTGTGATTACAGGGGACCAGGAGCGTTGTGATTACATGGGCAGTGAATATTGTGATGACAGGGTTCATGGAGCATTGTGATGAGAGGGGCCTTGGAGTATTATGATGATAGGCGTCATGGGGTATTGTGATGAGAGTGGTCATAGAACATTGTGATGAAAGGGATCATGGAGCAATGTGATTACAGGGGCCATGGAGCATTTTGAATGCATAGGCCATGGAGCAGTGTGATGACAGGGGTCATGGAGCATTGTGATGAATGTGGTCATAGTTCATTGTGATGATATGTGTCCAGGAACATTGTGATGACATGGATCATGGAGTATTGTGATCACAAGGGCCATGGCGAATTGTGATGACAGGTGTCATGGGGCATTGTGATGACAGTGGTCATCTAGAATTGTGATGAAAGGTAACATGGAGCACTATGATAACAGGGGCCATGGAGCATTGTGATGACAAAGGCCATGGAGCATTTTGATGACAAGTGTCATGGAGCATTGTGATGAGACTGGCATGGAGCATTATGATGCCAAGAGGTCTGGAGCAATGTGGTGACAAGGGCATGGAGCATTGTGATGACAAGGGCCATGGCCAATTCTGATGACAGGTGTCATCGGGCATTGTGATGACAGAGGTTATCTAGCATTGTGATGAAAGGTACCATGGATCACTGTGATAACAGGGGACATGGAGCATTGTGATGATAAAGGCCATGGAGCATTTTAATGAAAAGTGTCATGGAGAATTGTGATGAGACGGGCATGGAGCATTATGATGACAAGAGTTCTGGAGCATTGCATTGACAAGGGAATGGAGCATTGTGATTACAGGGACCATGGAGGAGAGTGATGACATCTGTCATGGAACATTGTGCTGACAGGGGCCATGGAGCATTGTGATGACAGGTATAATGTGGCATTGTAATGACAGTGGTCATAGAGCATTGTGATGAAATGGATCATGGAGCAATGTGATTACAGGGACCATGTAGCATTGCAAATGCATAGGCTATGGAGAATTGTGATGACAGGAGTCAAGGAGCATTGTGATGTAAGTGGTCATGGATGATTGTGATGACAAGTGTCCTGGACCATTGTGATGACACGGGTCATGGAGCATTGTGATGGCAAGGGCCATGGCGAATTGTGATGACATGTGTCTTGGGGCATTGTGATGACAGTGGTCATCTAGAACTGTGATAAAAGGTATCATGGAGCACGGTGATGACAGGGGCCATGGAGTATTGTAATGACAAGGCCATGGAACATTGTGATGACAAGTATCATGGAGCTTTGTGATGACACGAGCATTCATCATTATGATGACAAGAGTTCTGGAGCATTGTGATGACAAGGGCATGGAGCATTGTGATTACAGGGTCATGGAGCATTGTGATGACAACTGTCATGGAACATTGTGATGACAGGGTTCATGGAGCATTGTGATTAAAGGGGCCATGGAGCATTTTGATGACAAGGGCAGGCGAACATTTTGATTACATTGGTAATGGAGCATTGTGATGACATGGGCAGGGAACATTGTGAAGACAGGTGTAATGGAACATTGTGATTACAGGGGACATGGAGCATTTTGATGACATGGGCAGGCAACATTGTGATGACAGGTGTCATGGAGCATTGTGATGACAATTGTCATGGAACGTTGTGCTGACAGGGATCATGGAGCATTGTGATGAGACGGTCATTGGAGCATTGTGAAGACAGGCGTACTGGAGCCTTCTGAGGAAAGGTGTCATGGGTCATTGTGATTACAGCGATCATGGAACATTGTAATGACAGGGGCCATGGAGCATTGTGATGACAGGGGTCATGGGGCATTGTGATCACAGGGGCCATGTATAATTGTGATGACAAAGGCCATGGAGCATTGTGATGACAGTTGTCATGGAGCATTGTGTTGAAAGGGGCATGGAGCATTGTGACGACAATGGTCATGGAGCATTGTGATGACTGGTATCATGAAGCGTTGTTCTGAAAAAGGTCATGGGGCAGTGTAATGACAAGTATCATGGAGGATGTGATGAAAGGAGTCATGGAGCATTGTGATTAAATGGATCATGAGGCATTTTGATGACAAGAGTCATGGAACATTGTGATGACAGGGCTAATGGAGCATTGTGATGACAGGGCTAATGGGGCATTGTGATGACAAGTGCTATGGAGCATTGTGATGACTGGGGTCATGGAGCATTGTGATGAAAGGGGTCATGGATCACTACGATGACATGGGTAATGGAGCATTGTGATGATATGAGCATGGAGCATTGTGAGGACAGGGGCCAGGGAGCATTGAGATGATAAGGGCAGGGAACATTGTGATGACAGCAGTCATGGATCATTGTGATGATACCTGTCATGGAACATTGTGCTGACAGGGGCTATAGAGCATTGTGATGACAGGTGTCATGTGGCATTGTGATGACAGTGGTCATAGAGCATTGTGATGACAGGGGTCAAGGAGCATTGTGATGAAAGTGGTCATGGAGCACTGTGATGACACGGGCATGGAGAATTATGATGACAAGAGTTCTGGAGCATTGTGATGACAAGGGTATGGAGCATTGTGATTACAGGGGACCAGGAGCATTGTGATTACATGGGCAGTGAATATTGTGATGACAGGGGTCATGGAGCACTGTGATGACTACTGTCATGGAACATTGGGAGGACAGGGATCCTGGAGCATTGTGATAAGAGTGGCCTTGGAGCATTATGATGATAGGCCTTATGGGGCATTTTGATGACAGCGGTCTTGGAGCATTGTGATGAAAGGGATCATGGAGCAATGTGATTACAGGAGCCATGGAGCATTGTGAATGCATAGGCCATGGAGCAATGAAATGACAGGGGTCAAGGAGCATTGTGATGTAAGTTGTCATGGAGCATTGTGATGACAAGTGTCCATGAACATTGTGATGACATGGATCATGGATCATTGTGATGACAAGGGCCATGGCGAATTGTGATGACAGTTGTCATGGGGCATTGTGATGACAGTGGTCATCGAGAATTGTGGGGAAAGGTACCATGGAGCACTGTGATAACAGGGGCCATAGAGCATTGTGATGACAAGTGTCATGGAGCATTGTGATGAGACGGGCATGGAGCATTATGATGCCAAGCGTTCTGGAGAATTGTGGTGACAAGGGCATGGAGCATAGTGATGACAAGAGTTCTGGAGCATTGTGATGAAAAGGGTATGGAGCACTGTGATTACAGGGGACCAGGAGCATTGTGATTACATGGGCAGTGAATATTGTGATGACAGGGGTCATGGAGCACTGTGATGACTAGTGTCATGGAACATTGGGAGGACACGGATCATGGAGCATTGTGATAAGAGTGGCCTTGGAGCATTATGATGATAGGCATCATGGGGCATTGTGATGACAGCGGTCTTGGAGCATTGTGATGAAAGGGATCATGGAGCAATGTGATTACAGGAGCCATGGAGCATTGTGAATGCATAGGCCATGGAGCAATGAAATGACAGGGGTCAAGGAGCATTGTGATGTAAGTTGTCATGGAGCATTGTGATGACAAGTGTCCATGAACATTGTGATGACATGGATCATGGATCATTGTGATGACAAGGGCCATGGCGAATTGTGATGACAGGTGTCATGGGGCATTGTGATGACAGTGGTCATCGAGAATTGTGAGGAAAGGTACCATGGAGCACTGTGATAACAGGGGCCATGGAGCATTGTGATGACAAGGCCATGGAACATTGTGATGACAAGTATCATGGAGCTTTGTGATGACACGAGCATTCATCATTATGATGACAAGAGTTCTGGAGCATTGTGATGACAAGGGCATGGAGCATTGTGAATACAGGGTCATGGAGCATTGTGATGACAACTGTCATGGAACATTGTGATGACAGGGTTCATGGAGCATTGTGATTAAAGGGGCCATGGAGCATTTTGATGACAAGGGCAGGCGAACATTTTGATTACATTGGTAATGGAGCATTGTGATGACATGGGCAGGGAACATTGTGAAGACAGGTGTAATGGAACATTGTGATTACAGGGGACATGGAGCATTTTGATGACATGGGCAGGCAACATTGTGATGACAGGTGTCATGGAGCATTGTGATGACAATTGTCATGGAACGTTGTGCTGACAGGGATCATGGAGCATTGTGATGAGACGGTCATTGGAGCATTGTGAAGACAGGCGTACTGGAGCCTTCTGAGGAAAGGTGTCATGGGTCATTGTGATTACAGCGATCATGGAACATTGTGATGACAGTGGTCATGGAGCATTGTGATGAGAGGGGCCTTGGAGCATTATGATGAAAGGCGTCATGGGATATTGTGATGAGAGTGGTCATAGAACATTATGATGAAAGGGATCATGGAGCAATGTGCATACAGGAGCCATGGAGCATTGTGAATGCATAGGCCATGGAGCAATGAAATGACAGGGGTCAAGGAGCATTGTGATGTAAGTTGTCATGGAGCATTGTGATGACAAGTGTCCATGAACATTGTGATGACATGGTTCATGGAGCATTGTGATGACAAGTGCCATGGCGAATTGTGATGACAGGTGTCATGGGGCATTGTGATGACAGTGGTCATGTAGAATTGTAATGAAAGGTATCATGGAGGACTCTGACGACAGGGGCCGTGAGGCACTGTGATGACAGTGGTCATCTAGAATTGTGATGAAATATACCAGGGAGCATTGTGATGACAGGGGTCATGGATCACCGCAATTATAGGGGCCATGGAGAATTGTGAATACAAAGATCATGGAGCATTGAGATGACAGGGGTCATGGATCATTGTGATGACAAGGGTCCTGGAACCTTGTGATGACACGGTTCATGGAGCATTGTGATGACAAGGTTCTTCAAGCATTGTGATGACACGGGCATGGAGCATTATGATGACAAGAGTTCTGGAGCATTGTGATGAAAAGGGTATGGAGCACTGTGATTACAGGGGACCAGGAGCATTGTGATTACATGGGCAGTGAATATTGTGATGACAGGGGTTCATGGAGCACTGTGCTGACAAGTGTCATGGAACATTGTGATGACAGGGTTCAAGGAGCATTGTGATGAGACGGGCCTTGGAGCATTATGATGATAGGCGTCATGGGGTATTGTGATGAGAGTGGTCATAGAACATTGTGATGAAAGGGATCATGGAGCAATGTGATTACAGGGGCCATGGAGCATTTTGAATGCATAGGCCATGGAGCAGAGTGATGACAGGGGTCATGGAGCATTGTGATGAATGTGGTCATAGTTCATTGTGATGATAAGTGTCCAGGAACATTGTGATGTCATGGATCATGGAGCATTGTGATGACAAGGGCCATGGCGAATTGTGATGACAGGTGTCATGGGGCATTGTGATGACAGTGGTCATCTAGAATTGTGATGAAAGGTAACATGGAGCACTGTGATAACAGGGGCCATGGAGCATTGTGATGACAAAGGCCATGGAGCATTTTGATGACAAGTGTCATGGAGCATTGTGATGAGACGGATATGGAGCATTATGATGCCAAGAGTTCTGGAGCATTGTGGTGACAAGGGCATGGAGCATTGTGATGACAAGGGCCATGGCCAATTCTGATGACAGGTGTCATCGGGCATTGTGATGACAGAGGTTATCTAGCATTGTGATGAAAGGTACAATGGATCAATGTGATAACAGGGGCCATGGAGCATTGTGATGACAGGGGTCATGGGGCATTGTGATGACAGTGGTCATGGAGCATTGTGATGAAAGGGGTCATGGAGCACTGTGATCACAGGGGCCATGTATAATTGTGATGACAAAGGCCATGGAGCATTGTGATGACAGTTGTCATGGAGCATTGTGTTGAAAGGGGCATGGAGCATTGTGACGACAATGGTCATGGAGCATTGTGATGACTGGTATCATGAAGCGTTGTTCTGAAAAAGGTCATGGGGCAGTGTAATGACAAGTATCATGGAGGATGTTATGAAAGGAGTCATGGAGCATTGTGATTAAATGGATCATGAGGCATTTTGATGACAAGAGTCATGGAACATTGTGATGACAGGGCTAATGGAGCATTGTGATGACAAGAGTTTTGGAACATTGTAATGACAAGGGTATGGAGCATTGTGATTACAGGGGACCAGGAGCATTGTGATTACATGAGCAGTGAATATTGTGATGACAGGGGTCATGGAGCACTGTGATGACTAGTGTCATGGAACATTGTGATGACAGGGATCATGGAGCATTGTGATGAGAGGCGCCTTAGAGCATTATGATGATAGGCGTCATGGGGCATTGTGATGACAGCGGTCTTGGAGCATTGTGATGAAAGGGATCATGGAGCAATGTGATTACAGGAGCCATGGAGCATTGTGAATGCATAGGCCATGGAGCAATGAAATGACAGGGGTCCAGGAGCATTGTGATGTAAGTTGTCATGGAGCATTGTGATGACAAGTGTCCATGAACATTGTGATGACATGGTTCATGGAGCATTGTGATGACAAGTGCCATGGCGAATTGTGATGACAGGTGTCATGGGGCATTGTGATGACAGTGGTCATGTAGAATTGTAATGAAAGGTATCATGGAGGACTCTGACGACAGGGGCCGTGGTGGACTGTGATGACAGTGGTCATCTAGAATTGTGATGAAATATACCAGGGAGCATTGTGATGACAGGTGTCATGGAGCATTGTGATGACAATTGTCATGGGACGTTGTGCTGACAGGGATCATGGAGCATTGTGATGAGACGGTCATTGGAGCATTGTGATGACAGGCGTACTGGAGCCTTCTGAGGAAACGTGTCATGAGTCATTGTGATTACAGCGATCATGGAACATTGTTTTGACAGTGGTCATGGAGCATTGTAATGACCAGGGGCCATGGAGCATTGTGATGACAGGGATCATGGGGCATTGTGATGACAGTGGTCATGGAGCATTGTGATGAAAGGGGTCATGGAGCACTGTGATCACAGGGGCCATGTATAATTGTGATGACAAAGGCCATGGAGCATTGTGATGACAGTTGTCATGGAGCATTGTGTGGAAAGGGGCATGGAGCATTGTGACGACAATGGTCATGGAGCATTGTGATGACTGGTATCATGGAGCATTTTTCTGAAAAAGGTCATGGGGCAGTGTAATGACAAGTAACATGGAGGATGTGATGAAAGGAGTCATGGAGCATTGTGATTAAATGGATCATGAGGCATTTTGATGACAAGAGTCATGGAACATTGTGATGACAGGGCTAATGGAGCATTGTGATGACAAGGGCTATGGAGCATTGTGATGACTGGGGTCATGGAGCATTGTGATGAAAGGGGTCATGGATCACTACGATGACATGGGTAATGGAGCATTGTGATGATATGAGCATGGAGCATTGTGATGACAGGGGCCAGGGAGAATTGAGAATGACAAGGGCAGGGAACATTGTGATGACAGCAGTCATGGATCATTGTGATGATACCTGTCATGGAACATTGTGCTGACAGGGGCTATAGAGCATTGTGATGACAGGTGTCATGTGGCATTGTGATGACAGTGGTCATAGAGCATTGTGATGACAGGGGTCAAGGAGCATTGTGATGAAAGTGGTCATGGAGCACTGTGATGACACGGGCATGGAGCATTATGATGACAAGAGTTCTGGAGCATTGTGATGACAAGGGTATGGAGCATTGTGATTACAGGGGAACAGGAGCATTGTGATTACATGGGCAGTGAATATTGTGATGACAGGGGTCATGGAGCACTGTGATGACTAGTGTCCTGGAACATTGTGATGAAAGGGATCATGGAGCATTGTGATGAGAGGGGCCTTGGAGCATTATGATGATAGGCGTCATGGGGCATTGTGATGACAGCGGTCTTGGAGCTTTGTGATGAAAGGGATCATGGAGCAATGTGATTACAGGAGCCACGGAGCATTGTGAATGCATAGGCCATGGAGCAATGAAATGACAGGGGTCAAGGAGCATTGTGATGTAAGTTGTCATGGAGCATTGTGATGACAAGTGTCCATGAACATTGTGATGATATGGTTCATGGAGCATTGTGATGAAAAGTGCCATGGCGAATTGTGATGACAGGTGTCAGGGGGCATTGTGATGACAGTGGTCATGTAGAATTGTAATGAAAGGTGTCATTGAGGACTCTGACGACAGGGGCCGTGGAGCACTGTGATGACAGTGGTCATCTAGAATTGTGATGAAATATACCAGGGACCATTGTGATGACAGGGGTCATGGATCACCGCAATTATAGGGGCCAGGGAGCATTGTGAATACAAAGATCATGGAGCATTGAGATGACAGGGGTCATGGATCATTGTGATGACAAGGGTCCTGGAACCTTGTGATGACACGGTTCATGGAGCATTGTGATGACAAGGTTCTTCAAGCATTGTGATGACACGGGCATGGAGCATTATGATGACAAGAGTTCTGGAGCATTGTGATGAAAAGGGTATGGAGCACTGTGATTACAGGGGACCAGAAGCATTGTGATTACATGGGCAGTGAATATTGTGATGACAGGGGTTCATGGAGCACTGTGATGACAAGTGTCATGGAACATTGTGATGACAGGGTTCATGGAGCATTGTGATGAGAGGGGCCTTGGAGTATTATGATGATAGGCGTCATGGGGTATTGTGATGAGAGTGGTCATAGAACATTGTGATGAAAGGGATCATGGAGCAATGTGATTACAGGGGCCATGGAGAATTTTGAATGCATAGGCCATGGAGCAGTGTGATGACAGGGGTCATGGAGCATTGTGATGAATGTGGTCATAGTTCATTGTGATGATAAGTGTCCAGGAACATTGTGATGACTTGGATCATGGAGCATTGTGATGACAAGGGCCATGGCGAATTGTGATGACAGGTGTCATCGGGCATTGTGATGACAGAGGTTATCTAGCATTGTGATGAAAGGTAACTTGGAGCACTGTGATAACAGGGGCCATGGAGCATTGTGATGATAAAGGCCATGGAGCATTTTAATGAAAAGTGTCATGGAGAATTGTGATGAGACGAGCATGGAGCATTATGATGACAAGAGTTCTGGAGCATTGCGTTGACAAGGGAATGGAGCATTGTGATTACAGGGACCACGGAGGAGAGTGATGACATCTTTCATGGAACATTGTGCTGACAGGGGCCGTGGAGCATTGTGATGACAGGTATAATGTGGCATTGTAATGACAGTGGTCATAGAACATTGTGATGAAATGGATCATGGAGCAATGTGATTACAGGGACCATGTAGCATTGCGAATGCATAGGCAATGGAGCATTGTGATGACAGGAGTCAAGGAGCATTGTGATGTAAGTGGTCATGGATCATGGTGATGACAAGTGTCCTGGACCACAGTGATGACACGGGTCATGGAGCATTGTGATGGCAAGGGCCATGGCGAATTGTGATGACATGTGTCTTGGGGCATTGTGATGACAGTGGTCATCTAGAATTGTGATAAAAGGTATCATGGAGCACTGTGATGACAGGGGCCATGGAGTATTGTAATGACAAGGCCATGGAACATTGTGATGACGAGTATCATGGAGCTTTGTGATGACACGAGCATTCATCATTATGATGACAAGAGTTCTGGAGCATTGTGATGACAAGGGCATGGAGCATTGTGAATACAGGGTCATGGAGCATTGTGATGACAACTGTCATGGAACATTGGGATGACAGGGTTCATGGAGCATTGTGATTAAAGGGGCCATGGAGCATTTTGATGACAAGGGCAGGCGAACATTTTGATTACATTGGTAATGGAGCATTGTGATGCCATGGGCAGGGAACATTGTGAAGACAGGTGTAATGGAACATTGTGATAACAGGGGACATGGAGCATTTTGATGACATGGGCAGGCAACATTGTGATGACAGGTGTCATGGAGCATTGTGATGACAATTGTCATGGAACGTTGTGCTGACAGGGATCATGCAGCATTGTGATGAGACGGTCATTGGAGCATTGTGATGACAGGCGTACTGGAGCCTTCTGAGGAAAGGTGTCATGGGTCATTGTGATTACAGCGATCATGGAACATTGTGATGACAGTGGTCATGGAGCATTGTAATGACAGGGGCCATGGAGCATTGTGATGACAGGGGTCATGGGGCATTGTGATGACAGTGGTCATGGAGCATTGTGATGAAAGGGGTCATGGAGCACTGTGATGACAATGGTCATGGAGCATTGTGATGACTGGTATCATGGAGCATTGTTCTGAAAAAGGTCATGGGGCAGTGTAATGACAAGTATCATGGAGGATGTGATGAAAGGAGTCATGGAGCATTGTGATTAAATGGATCATGAGGCATTTTGATGACAAGAGTCATGGAACATTGTGATGACAGGGCTAATGGAGCATTGTGATGACAAGGGCTATGGAGCATTGTGATGACTGGGGTCATGGAGCATTGTGATGAAAGGGGTCATGGATCACTACGATGACATGGGTAATGGAGCATTGTGATGATATGAGCATGGAGCATTGTGATGACAGGGGCCAGGGAGCATTGAGATGACAAGGGCAGGGAACATTGTGATGACAGCAGTCATGGACCATTGTGATGATACCTGTCATGGAATATTGTGCTGACAAGGGCTATAGAGCATTGTGATGACAGGTGTCATGTGGCATTGTGATGACAGTGGTCATAGAGCATGGTGATGACAGGGGTCAAGGAACATTGTGATGAAAGTGGTCATGGAGCATTGTGATGACACGGGCATGGAGCATTATGATGACAAGTGTTCTGGAGCATTGTGATGACAAGGGTATGGAACATTGTGATTACAGGGGACCAGGAGCATTGTGTTTACATGGGCAGGGAATATTGTGATGAGAGGGGTTCATGGAGCACTGTGATGACAAGTGTCATGGAACATTGTGATGACAGGGATCATGGAGCATTGTGATGAGAGGGGCCTTGGAGCATTATGATGATAGGCGTCATGGCGTATTGTGATGAGAGTGGTCATAGAAGATCAGAATATTGTGATGAAAGGGATCCTGGAGCAATGTGATTACAGGGGCCATGGAGCATTGTGAATGCACAGGCCATGGAACAATGAAATGACAGGGCTCAAGGAGCATTGTGATGTAAGTTGTCATGGAGCATTGTCATGACTATTGTCCATGAACATTGTGATGACATGGTTCATGGAGCATTGTGATGACAAGTGCCATGGCGAATTGTGATGACAGGTGTCATGCGGCATTGTGATGACAGTGGTCATGTAGAATTGTAATGAAAGGTATCATGGAGGACTCTGACGACAGGGGCCGTGGAGCACTGTGATGACAGTGGTCATCTAGAATTGTGATGAAATATACCAGGGAGCATTGTGATGACAGGGGTCATGGATCACCACAATTATAGGGGCCAGGGAGCATTGTGAATACAAAGATCATGGAGCATTGAGATGACAGGGGTCATGGATCATTGTGATGACAAGGGTCCTGGAACCTTGTGATGACACGGTTCATGGAGCATTGTGATGACAAGGTTCTTCAAGCATTGTGATGACATGGGCATGGAGCATTATGATGACAAGAGTTCTGGAGCATTGTGATGAAAAGGGTATGGAGCACTGTGATTACAGGGGACCAGGAGCATTGTGATTACATGGGCAGTGAATATTGTGATGACAGGGGTTCATGGAGCACTGTGATGACAAGTGTCATGGAACATTGTGATGACAGGGTTCATGGAGCATTGTGATGAGAGGGGCCTTGGAGCATTATGATGATACGCGTCATGGGGCCTTGTGATGACAGTGGTCTTGGAGCATTGTGATGAAAGGGATCATGGAGCAATGTGATTACAGGGGCCATGGAGCATTTTGAATGCATAGGCCATGGAGCAGTGTGATGACAGGGGTCATGGAGCATTGTGATGAATGTGGTCATAGTTCATTGTGATGATATGTGTCCAGGAACATTGTGATGACATGGATCATGGAGTATTGTGATCACAAGGGCCATGGCGAATTGTGATGACAGGTGTCATGGGGCATTGTGATGACAGTGGTCATCTAGAATTGTGATGAAAGGTAACATGGAGCACTATGATAACAGGGGCCATGGAGCATTGTGATGACAAAGGCCATGGAGCATTTTGATGACAAGTGTCATGGAGCATTGTGATGAGACTGGCATGGAGCATTATGATGCCAAGAGGTCTGGAGCAATGTGGTGACAAGGGCATGGAGCATTGTGATGACAAGGGCCATGGCCAATTCTGATGACAGGTGTCATCGGGCATTGTGATGACAGAGGTTATCTAGCATTGTGATGAAAGGTACCATGGATCACTGTGATAACAGGGGACATGGAGCATTGTGATGATAAAGGCCATGGAGCATTTTAATGAAAAGTGTCATGGAGAATTGTGATGAGACGGGCATGGAGCATTATGATGACAAGAGTTCTGGAGCATTGCATTGACAAGGGAATGGAGCATTGTGATTACAGGGACCATGGAGGAGAGTGATGACATCTGTCATGGAACATTGTGCTGACAGGGGCCATGGAGCATTGTGATGACAGGTATAATGTGGCATTGTAATGACAGTGGTCATAGAGCATTGTGATGAAATGGATCATGGAGCAATGTGATTACAGGGACCATGTAGCATTGCAAATGCATAGGCTATGGAGAATTGTGATGACAGGAGTCAAGGAGCATTGTGATGTAAGTGGTCATGGATGATTGTGATGACAAGTGTCCTGGACCATTGTGATGACACGGGTCATGGAGCATTGTGATGGCAAGGGCCATGGCGAATTGTGATGACATGTGTCTTGGGGCATTGTGATGACAGTGGTCATCTAGAACTGTGATAAAAGGTATCATGGAGCACGGTGATGACAGGGGCCATGGAGTATTGTAATGACAAGGCCATGGAACATTGTGATGACAAGTATCATGGAGCTTTGTGATGACACGAGCATTCATCATTATGATGACAAGAGTTCTGGAGCATTGTGATGACAAGGGCATGGAGCATTGTGATTACAGGGTCATGGAGCATTGTGATGACAACTGTCATGGAACATTGTGATGACAGGGTTCATGGAGCATTGTGATTAAAGGGGCCATGGAGCATTTTGATGACAAGGGCAGGCGAACATTTTGATTACATTGGTAATGGAGCATTGTGATGACATGGGCAGGGAACATTGTGAAGACAGGTGTAATGGAACATTGTGATTACAGGGGACATGGAGCATTTTGATGACATGGGCAGGCAACATTGTGATGACAGGTGTCATGGAGCATTGTGATGACAATTGTCATGGAACGTTGTGCTGACAGGGATCATGGAGCATTGTGATGAGACGGTCATTGGAGCATTGTGAAGACAGGCGTACTGGAGCCTTCTGAGGAAAGGTGTCATGGGTCATTGTGATTACAGCGATCATGGAACATTGTAATGACAGGGGCCATGGAGCATTGTGATGACAGGGGTCATGGGGCATTGTGATCACAGGGGCCATGTATAATTGTGATGACAAAGGCCATGGAGCATTGTGATGACAGTTGTCATGGAGCATTGTGTTGAAAGGGGCATGGAGCATTGTGACGACAATGGTCATGGAGCATTGTGATGACTGGTATCATGAAGCGTTGTTCTGAAAAAGGTCATGGGGCAGTGTAATGACAAGTATCATGGAGGATGTGATGAAAGGAGTCATGGAGCATTGTGATTAAATGGATCATGAGGCATTTTGATGACAAGAGTCATGGAACATTGTGATGACAGGGCTAATGGAGCATTGTGATGACAGGGCTAATGGGGCATTGTGATGACAAGTGCTATGGAGCATTGTGATGACTGGGGTCATGGAGCATTGTGATGAAAGGGGTCATGGATCACTACGATGACATGGGTAATGGAGCATTGTGATGATATGAGCATGGAGCATTGTGAGGACAGGGGCCAGGGAGCATTGAGATGATAAGGGCAGGGAACATTGTGATGACAGCAGTCATGGATCATTGTGATGATACCTGTCATGGAACATTGTGCTGACAGGGGCTATAGAGCATTGTGATGACAGGTGTCATGTGGCATTGTGATGACAGTGGTCATAGAGCATTGTGATGACAGGGGTCAAGGAGCATTGTGATGAAAGTGGTCATGGAGCACTGTGATGACACGGGCATGGAGAATTATGATGACAAGAGTTCTGGAGCATTGTGATGACAAGGGTATGGAGCATTGTGATTACAGGGGACCAGGAGCATTGTGATTACATGGGCAGTGAATATTGTGATGACAGGGGTCATGGAGCACTGTGATGACTACTGTCATGGAACATTGGGAGGACAGGGATCCTGGAGCATTGTGATAAGAGTGGCCTTGGAGCATTATGATGATAGGCCTTATGGGGCATTTTGATGACAGCGGTCTTGGAGCATTGTGATGAAAGGGATCATGGAGCAATGTGATTACAGGAGCCATGGAGCATTGTGAATGCATAGGCCATGGAGCAATGAAATGACAGGGGTCAAGGAGCATTGTGATGTAAGTTGTCATGGAGCATTGTGATGACAAGTGTCCATGAACATTGTGATGACATGGATCATGGATCATTGTGATGACAAGGGCCATGGCGAATTGTGATGACAGTTGTCATGGGGCATTGTGATGACAGTGGTCATCGAGAATTGTGGGGAAAGGTACCATGGAGCACTGTGATAACAGGGGCCATAGAGCATTGTGATGACAAGTGTCATGGAGCATTGTGATGAGACGGGCATGGAGCATTATGATGCCAAGCGTTCTGGAGAATTGTGGTGACAAGGGCATGGAGCATAGTGATGACAAGAGTTCTGGAGCATTGTGATGAAAAGGGTATGGAGCACTGTGATTACAGGGGACCAGGAGCATTGTGATTACATGGGCAGTGAATATTGTGATGACAGGGGTCATGGAGCACTGTGATGACTAGTGTCATGGAACATTGGGAGGACACGGATCATGGAGCATTGTGATAAGAGTGGCCTTGGAGCATTATGATGATAGGCATCATGGGGCATTGTGATGACAGCGGTCTTGGAGCATTGTGATGAAAGGGATCATGGAGCAATGTGATTACAGGAGCCATGGAGCATTGTGAATGCATAGGCCATGGAGCAATGAAATGACAGGGGTCAAGGAGCATTGTGATGTAAGTTGTCATGGAGCATTGTGATGACAAGTGTCCATGAACATTGTGATGACATGGATCATGGATCATTGTGATGACAAGGGCCATGGCGAATTGTGATGACAGGTGTCATGGGGCATTGTGATGACAGTGGTCATCGAGAATTGTGAGGAAAGGTACCATGGAGCACTGTGATAACAGGGGCCATGGAGCATTGTGATGACAAGGCCATGGAACATTGTGATGACAAGTATCATGGAGCTTTGTGATGACACGAGCATTCATCATTATGATGACAAGAGTTCTGGAGCATTGTGATGACAAGGGCATGGAGCATTGTGAATACAGGGTCATGGAGCATTGTGATGACAACTGTCATGGAACATTGTGATGACAGGGTTCATGGAGCATTGTGATTAAAGGGGCCATGGAGCATTTTGATGACAAGGGCAGGCGAACATTTTGATTACATTGGTAATGGAGCATTGTGATGACATGGGCAGGGAACATTGTGAAGACAGGTGTAATGGAACATTGTGATTACAGGGGACATGGAGCATTTTGATGACATGGGCAGGCAACATTGTGATGACAGGTGTCATGGAGCATTGTGATGACAATTGTCATGGAACGTTGTGCTGACAGGGATCATGGAGCATTGTGATGAGACGGTCATTGGAGCATTGTGAAGACAGGCGTACTGGAGCCTTCTGAGGAAAGGTGTCATGGGTCATTGTGATTACAGCGATCATGGAACATTGTGATGACAGTGGTCATGGAGCATTGTGATGAGAGGGGCCTTGGAGCATTATGATGAAAGGCGTCATGGGATATTGTGATGAGAGTGGTCATAGAACATTATGATGAAAGGGATCATGGAGCAATGTGCATACAGGAGCCATGGAGCATTGTGAATGCATAGGCCATGGAGCAATGAAATGACAGGGGTCAAGGAGCATTGTGATGTAAGTTGTCATGGAGCATTGTGATGACAAGTGTCCATGAACATTGTGATGACATGGTTCATGGAGCATTGTGATGACAAGTGCCATGGCGAATTGTGATGACAGGTGTCATGGGGCATTGTGATGACAGTGGTCATGTAGAATTGTAATGAAAGGTATCATGGAGGACTCTGACGACAGGGGCCGTGAGGCACTGTGATGACAGTGGTCATCTAGAATTGTGATGAAATATACCAGGGAGCATTGTGATGACAGGGGTCATGGATCACCGCAATTATAGGGGCCATGGAGAATTGTGAATACAAAGATCATGGAGCATTGAGATGACAGGGGTCATGGATCATTGTGATGACAAGGGTCCTGGAACCTTGTGATGACACGGTTCATGGAGCATTGTGATGACAAGGTTCTTCAAGCATTGTGATGACACGGGCATGGAGCATTATGATGACAAGAGTTCTGGAGCATTGTGATGAAAAGGGTATGGAGCACTGTGATTACAGGGGACCAGGAGCATTGTGATTACATGGGCAGTGAATATTGTGATGACAGGGGTTCATGGAGCACTGTGCTGACAAGTGTCATGGAACATTGTGATGACAGGGTTCAAGGAGCATTGTGATGAGACGGGCCTTGGAGCATTATGATGATAGGCGTCATGGGGTATTGTGATGAGAGTGGTCATAGAACATTGTGATGAAAGGGATCATGGAGCAATGTGATTACAGGGGCCATGGAGCATTTTGAATGCATAGGCCATGGAGCAGAGTGATGACAGGGGTCATGGAGCATTGTGATGAATGTGGTCATAGTTCATTGTGATGATAAGTGTCCAGGAACATTGTGATGTCATGGATCATGGAGCATTGTGATGACAAGGGCCATGGCGAATTGTGATGACAGGTGTCATGGGGCATTGTGATGACAGTGGTCATCTAGAATTGTGATGAAAGGTAACATGGAGCACTGTGATAACAGGGGCCATGGAGCATTGTGATGACAAAGGCCATGGAGCATTTTGATGACAAGTGTCATGGAGCATTGTGATGAGACGGATATGGAGCATTATGATGCCAAGAGTTCTGGAGCATTGTGGTGACAAGGGCATGGAGCATTGTGATGACAAGGGCCATGGCCAATTCTGATGACAGGTGTCATCGGGCATTGTGATGACAGAGGTTATCTAGCATTGTGATGAAAGGTACAATGGATCAATGTGATAACAGGGGCCATGGAGCATTGTGATGACAGGGGTCATGGGGCATTGTGATGACAGTGGTCATGGAGCATTGTGATGAAAGGGGTCATGGAGCACTGTGATCACAGGGGCCATGTATAATTGTGATGACAAAGGCCATGGAGCATTGTGATGACAGTTGTCATGGAGCATTGTGTTGAAAGGGGCATGGAGCATTGTGACGACAATGGTCATGGAGCATTGTGATGACTGGTATCATGAAGCGTTGTTCTGAAAAAGGTCATGGGGCAGTGTAATGACAAGTATCATGGAGGATGTTATGAAAGGAGTCATGGAGCATTGTGATTAAATGGATCATGAGGCATTTTGATGACAAGAGTCATGGAACATTGTGATGACAGGGCTAATGGAGCATTGTGATGACAAGAGTTTTGGAACATTGTAATGACAAGGGTATGGAGCATTGTGATTACAGGGGACCAGGAGCATTGTGATTACATGAGCAGTGAATATTGTGATGACAGGGGTCATGGAGCACTGTGATGACTAGTGTCATGGAACATTGTGATGACAGGGATCATGGAGCATTGTGATGAGAGGCGCCTTAGAGCATTATGATGATAGGCGTCATGGGGCATTGTGATGACAGCGGTCTTGGAGCATTGTGATGAAAGGGATCATGGAGCAATGTGATTACAGGAGCCATGGAGCATTGTGAATGCATAGGCCATGGAGCAATGAAATGACAGGGGTCCAGGAGCATTGTGATGTAAGTTGTCATGGAGCATTGTGATGACAAGTGTCCATGAACATTGTGATGACATGGTTCATGGAGCATTGTGATGACAAGTGCCATGGCGAATTGTGATGACAGGTGTCATGGGGCATTGTGATGACAGTGGTCATGTAGAATTGTAATGAAAGGTATCATGGAGGACTCTGACGACAGGGGCCGTGGTGGACTGTGATGACAGTGGTCATCTAGAATTGTGATGAAATATACCAGGGAGCATTGTGATGACAGGTGTCATGGAGCATTGTGATGACAATTGTCATGGGACGTTGTGCTGACAGGGATCATGGAGCATTGTGATGAGACGGTCATTGGAGCATTGTGATGACAGGCGTACTGGAGCCTTCTGAGGAAACGTGTCATGAGTCATTGTGATTACAGCGATCATGGAACATTGTTTTGACAGTGGTCATGGAGCATTGTAATGACCAGGGGCCATGGAGCATTGTGATGACAGGGATCATGGGGCATTGTGATGACAGTGGTCATGGAGCATTGTGATGAAAGGGGTCATGGAGCACTGTGATCACAGGGGCCATGTATAATTGTGATGACAAAGGCCATGGAGCATTGTGATGACAGTTGTCATGGAGCATTGTGTGGAAAGGGGCATGGAGCATTGTGACGACAATGGTCATGGAGCATTGTGATGACTGGTATCATGGAGCATTTTTCTGAAAAAGGTCATGGGGCAGTGTAATGACAAGTAACATGGAGGATGTGATGAAAGGAGTCATGGAGCATTGTGATTAAATGGATCATGAGGCATTTTGATGACAAGAGTCATGGAACATTGTGATGACAGGGCTAATGGAGCATTGTGATGACAAGGGCTATGGAGCATTGTGATGACTGGGGTCATGGAGCATTGTGATGAAAGGGGTCATGGATCACTACGATGACATGGGTAATGGAGCATTGTGATGATATGAGCATGGAGCATTGTGATGACAGGGGCCAGGGAGAATTGAGAATGACAAGGGCAGGGAACATTGTGATGACAGCAGTCATGGATCATTGTGATGATACCTGTCATGGAACATTGTGCTGACAGGGGCTATAGAGCATTGTGATGACAGGTGTCATGTGGCATTGTGATGACAGTGGTCATAGAGCATTGTGATGACAGGGGTCAAGGAGCATTGTGATGAAAGTGGTCATGGAGCACTGTGATGACACGGGCATGGAGCATTATGATGACAAGAGTTCTGGAGCATTGTGATGACAAGGGTATGGAGCATTGTGATTACAGGGGAACAGGAGCATTGTGATTACATGGGCAGTGAATATTGTGATGACAGGGGTCATGGAGCACTGTGATGACTAGTGTCCTGGAACATTGTGATGAAAGGGATCATGGAGCATTGTGATGAGAGGGGCCTTGGAGCATTATGATGATAGGCGTCATGGGGCATTGTGATGACAGCGGTCTTGGAGCTTTGTGATGAAAGGGATCATGGAGCAATGTGATTACAGGAGCCACGGAGCATTGTGAATGCATAGGCCATGGAGCAATGAAATGACAGGGGTCAAGGAGCATTGTGATGTAAGTTGTCATGGAGCATTGTGATGACAAGTGTCCATGAACATTGTGATGATATGGTTCATGGAGCATTGTGATGAAAAGTGCCATGGCGAATTGTGATGACAGGTGTCAGGGGGCATTGTGATGACAGTGGTCATGTAGAATTGTAATGAAAGGTGTCATTGAGGACTCTGACGACAGGGGCCGTGGAGCACTGTGATGACAGTGGTCATCTAGAATTGTGATGAAATATACCAGGGACCATTGTGATGACAGGGGTCATGGATCACCGCAATTATAGGGGCCAGGGAGCATTGTGAATACAAAGATCATGGAGCATTGAGATGACAGGGGTCATGGATCATTGTGATGACAAGGGTCCTGGAACCTTGTGATGACACGGTTCATGGAGCATTGTGATGACAAGGTTCTTCAAGCATTGTGATGACACGGGCATGGAGCATTATGATGACAAGAGTTCTGGAGCATTGTGATGAAAAGGGTATGGAGCACTGTGATTACAGGGGACCAGAAGCATTGTGATTACATGGGCAGTGAATATTGTGATGACAGGGGTTCATGGAGCACTGTGATGACAAGTGTCATGGAACATTGTGATGACAGGGTTCATGGAGCATTGTGATGAGAGGGGCCTTGGAGTATTATGATGATAGGCGTCATGGGGTATTGTGATGAGAGTGGTCATAGAACATTGTGATGAAAGGGATCATGGAGCAATGTGATTACAGGGGCCATGGAGAATTTTGAATGCATAGGCCATGGAGCAGTGTGATGACAGGGGTCATGGAGCATTGTGATGAATGTGGTCATAGTTCATTGTGATGATAAGTGTCCAGGAACATTGTGATGACTTGGATCATGGAGCATTGTGATGACAAGGGCCATGGCGAATTGTGATGACAGGTGTCATCGGGCATTGTGATGACAGAGGTTATCTAGCATTGTGATGAAAGGTAACTTGGAGCACTGTGATAACAGGGGCCATGGAGCATTGTGATGATAAAGGCCATGGAGCATTTTAATGAAAAGTGTCATGGAGAATTGTGATGAGACGAGCATGGAGCATTATGATGACAAGAGTTCTGGAGCATTGCGTTGACAAGGGAATGGAGCATTGTGATTACAGGGACCACGGAGGAGAGTGATGACATCTTTCATGGAACATTGTGCTGACAGGGGCCGTGGAGCATTGTGATGACAGGTATAATGTGGCATTGTAATGACAGTGGTCATAGAACATTGTGATGAAATGGATCATGGAGCAATGTGATTACAGGGACCATGTAGCATTGCGAATGCATAGGCAATGGAGCATTGTGATGACAGGAGTCAAGGAGCATTGTGATGTAAGTGGTCATGGATCATGGTGATGACAAGTGTCCTGGACCACAGTGATGACACGGGTCATGGAGCATTGTGATGGCAAGGGCCATGGCGAATTGTGATGACATGTGTCTTGGGGCATTGTGATGACAGTGGTCATCTAGAATTGTGATAAAAGGTATCATGGAGCACTGTGATGACAGGGGCCATGGAGTATTGTAATGACAAGGCCATGGAACATTGTGATGACGAGTATCATGGAGCTTTGTGATGACACGAGCATTCATCATTATGATGACAAGAGTTCTGGAGCATTGTGATGACAAGGGCATGGAGCATTGTGAATACAGGGTCATGGAGCATTGTGATGACAACTGTCATGGAACATTGGGATGACAGGGTTCATGGAGCATTGTGATTAAAGGGGCCATGGAGCATTTTGATGACAAGGGCAGGCGAACATTTTGATTACATTGGTAATGGAGCATTGTGATGCCATGGGCAGGGAACATTGTGAAGACAGGTGTAATGGAACATTGTGATAACAGGGGACATGGAGCATTTTGATGACATGGGCAGGCAACATTGTGATGACAGGTGTCATGGAGCATTGTGATGACAATTGTCATGGAACGTTGTGCTGATAGGGATCATGCAGCATTGTGATGAGACGGTCATTGGAGCATTGTGATGACAGGCGTACTGGAGCCTTCTGAGGAAAGGTGTCATGGGTCATTGTGATTACAGCGATCATGGAACATTGTGATGACAGTGGTCATGGAGCATTGTAATGACAGGGGCCATGGAGCATTGTGATGACAGGGGTCATGGGGCATTGTGATGACAGTGGTCATGGAGCATTGTGATGAAAGGGGTCATGGAGCACTGTGATGACAATGGTCATGGAGCATTGTGATGACTGGTATCATGGAGCATTGTTCTGAAAAAGGTCATGGGGCAGTGTAATGACAAGTATCATGGAGGATGTGATGAAAGGAGTCATGGAGCATTGTGATTAAATGGATCATGAGGCATTTTGATGACAAGAGTCATGGAACATTGTGATGACAGGGCTAATGGAGCATTGTGATGACAAGGGCTATGGAGCATTGTGATGACTGGGGTCATGGAGCATTGTGATGAAAGGGGTCATGGATCACTACGATGACATGGGTAATGGAGCATTGTGATGATATGAGCATGGAGCATTGTGATGACAGGGGCCAGGGAGCATTGAGATGACAAGGGCAGGGAACATTGTGATGACAGCAGTCATGGACCATTGTGATGATACCTGTCATGGAATATTGTGCTGACAAGGGCTATAGAGCATTGTGATGACAGGTGTCATGTGGCATTGTGATGACAGTGGTCATAGAGCATGGTGATGACAGGGGTCAAGGAACATTGTGATGAAAGTGGTCATGGAGCATTGTGATGACACGGGCATGGAGCATTATGATGACAAGTGTTCTGGAGCATTGTGATGACAAGGGTATGGAACATTGTGATTACAGGGGACCAGGAGCATTGTGTTTACATGGGCAGGGAATATTGTGATGAGAGGGGTTCATGGAGCACTGTGATGACAAGTGTCATGGAACATTGTGATGACAGGGATCATGGAGCATTGTGATGAGAGGGGCCTTGGAGCATTATGATGATAGGCGTCATGGCGTATTGTGATGAGAGTGGTCATAGAAGATCAGAATATTGTGATGAAAGGGATCCTGGAGCAATGTGATTACAGGGGCCATGGAGCATTGTGAATGCACAGGCCATGGAACAATGAAATGACAGGGCTCAAGGAGCATTGTGATGTAAGTTGTCATGGAGCATTGTCATGACTATTGTCCATGAACATTGTGATGACATGGTTCATGGAGCATTGTGATGACAAGTGCCATGGCGAATTGTGATGACAGGTGTCATGCGGCATTGTGATGACAGTGGTCATGTAGAATTGTAATGAAAGGTATCATGGAGGACTCTGACGACAGGGGCCGTGGAGCACTGTGATGACAGTGGTCATCTAGAATTGTGATGAAATATACCAGGGAGCATTGTGATGACAGGGGTCATGGATCACCACAATTATAGGGGCCAGGGAGCATTGTGAATACAAAGATCATGGAGCATTGAGATGACAGGGGTCATGGATCATTGTGATGACAAGGGTCCTGGAACCTTGTGATGACACGGTTCATGGAGCATTGTGATGACAAGGTTCTTCAAGCATTGTGATGACATGGGCATGGAGCATTATGATGACAAGAGTTCTGGAGCATTGTGATGAAAAGGGTATGGAGCACTGTGATTACAGGGGACCAGGAGCATTGTGATTACATGGGCAGTGAATATTGTGATGACAGGGGTTCATGGAGCACTGTGATGACAAGTGTCATGGAACATTGTGATGACAGGGTTCATGGAGCATTGTGATGAGAGGGGCCTTGGAGCATTATGATGATACGCGTCATGGGGCCTTGTGATGACAGTGGTCTTGGAGCATTGTGATGAAAGGGATCATGGAGCAATGTGATTACAGGGGCCATGGAGCATTTTGAATGCATAGGCCATGGAGCAGTATGATGGCAGGGGTCATGGAGCATTGTGATGAATGTGGTCATAGTTCATTGTGATGATAAGTGTCCAGGAACATTGTGATGACATGGATCATGGAGCATTGTGATGACAAGGGCCATGGCGAATTGTGATGACAGGTGTCATGGGGCCTTGTGATGACAGTGGTTATCTAGAATTGTGATGAAAGGTAACATGGAGCACTATGATAACAGGGGCCATGGAGCATTGTGATGACAAAGGCCATGGAGCATTTTGATGACAAGTGTCATGGAGCATTGTGATGAGACGGGCATGGAGCATTATGATGCCCAGAGTTCTGGAGCATTGTGGTGACAAGGGCATGGAGCATTGTGATGACAAGGGCCATGGCCAATTCTGATGACAGGTGTCCTCGGGCATTGTGATGACAGAGGTTATCTAGCATTGTGATGAAAGGTACCATGGATCACTGTGATAACAGGGGCCATGGAGCATTGTGATGATAAAGGCCATGGAGCATTTTAATGAAAAGTGTCATGGAGAATTGTGATGAGACGGGCATGGAGCATTATGATGACAAGAGTTCTGGAGCATTGCGTTGACAAGGGAATGGAGCATTGTGATTACAGGGACCATGGAGGAGAGTGATGACATCTGTCATGGAACATTGTGCTGACTGGGGCCATGGAGCATTGTGATGACAGGTATAATGTGGCATTGTAATGACAGGGGTCATAGAGCATTGTGATGAAATGGATCATGGAGCAATGTGATTACAGGGACCATGTAGCATTGCGAATGCATAGGCTATGGAGCATTGTGATGACAGGAGTCAAGGAGCATTGTGATGTAAGTGGTCATGGATCATTGTGATGACAAGTGTCCTGGACCATTGTGATGACACGGGTCATGGAGCATTGTGATGGCAAGGGCCATGGCGAATTGTGATGACATGTGTCTTGGGGCATTGTGATGACAGTGGTCATCTAGAATTGTGATAAAAGGTATCATGGAGCACTGTGATGACAGGGGCCATGGAGTATTGTAATGACAAGGCCATGGAACATTGTGATGACAAGTATCATGGAGCTTTGTGATGACACGAGCATTCATCATTATGATGACAAGAGTTCTGGAGCATTGTGATGACAAGGGCATGGAGCATTGTGATTACAGGGTCATGGAGCATTGTGATGACAACTGTCATGGAACATTGTGATGACAGGGTTCATGGAGCATTGTGATTAAAGGGGCCATGGAGCATTTTGATGACAAGGGCAGGCGAACATTTTGATTACATTGGTAATGGAGCATTGTGATGACAGGGGTCACGGAGAATTGTGATGAAAGTGATCATGGAGCATTGTGATGACACGGGCATGGAGCATTATGATGACAAGAGTTCTGGAGCATTGTGATGAAAAGGGTATGGAGCATTGTGATTACAGGGGACCAGGAGCATTGTGATTACATGGGCAGTGAATATTGTGATGACAGGGGTCATTGAGCACTGTGATGACTAGTGTCATGGAACATTGCGATGACAGGGATCATGGAGCATTGTGATGAGAGGGGCCTTGGAGCATTATGATGACAGGCGTCATGGGGCATTGTGATGACAGCGGTCTTGGAGCATTGTGATGAAAGGGATCATGGAGCAATGTGATTACAGGAGCCATGGAGCATTGTGAATGCATAGGCCATGGAGCAATGAAATGACAGGGGTCAAGGAGCATTGTGATGTAAGTTGTCATGGAGCATTGTGATGACAAGTGTCCATGAACATTGTGATGACATGGTTCATGGAGCATTGTGATGACAAGTGCCATGGCGAATTGTGATGACAGGTGTCATGGGGCATTGTGATGACAGTGGTCATGTAGAATTGTAATGAAAGGTATCATGGAGGACTCTGACGACAGGGGCCGTGGTGCACTGTGATGACCGTGGTCATCTACATTTGTGATGAAATATACCAGGGAGCATTGTGATGATAGGGGTCATGGATCACCGCAATTATAGAGGCCATGGAGCATTGTGAATACAAAGATCATGGAGCATTGAGATGACAGGGGTCATGGATCATTGTGATGACAAGGGTCCTGGAACCTTGTGATGACACGGTTCATGGAGCATTGTGATGACAAGGTTCTTCAAGCATTGTGATGACACGGGCATGGAGCATTATGATGACAAGAGTTCTGGAGCATTGTGATGAAAAGGGTATGGAGCACTGTGATTACAGGAAACCAGGAGCATTGTGATTACACGAGCAGTGAATATTGTGATGACAGGGGTTCATGGAGCACTGTGATGACAAGTGTCATGGAACATTGTGATGACAGGGTTCATGGAGCATGGTGATGAGAGGGGCCTTGGAGCATTATGATGATACGCGTCATGGGGCCTTGTGATGACAGCGGTCTTGGAGCATTGTGATGAAAGGGATCATGGTGCAATGTGATTACAGGGGCCATGGAGCATTTTGAATGCATAGGCCATTGAGCAGTGTGATGACAGGGGTCATGGAGCATTGTGATGAATGTGGTCATAGTTCATTGTGATGATAAGTGTCCAGGAACATTGTGATGACATGGATCATGGAGCATTGTGATGACAAGGGCCATGGCGAAATGTGATGACAGGTGTCATGGGGCCTTGTGATGACAGTGGTCATCTAGAATTGTGATGAAAGGTAACATGGAGCACTATGATAACAGGGGCCATGGAGCATTGTGATGACAAAGGCCATGGAGCATTTTGATGACAAGTGTCATGGAGCATTGTGATGAGACGGGCATGGAGCATTATGATGCCCAGAGTTCTGGAGCATTGTGGTGACAAGGGCATGGAGCATTGTGATGACAAGGGCCATGGCCAATTCTGATGACAGGTGTCCTCGGGCATTGTGATGACAGAGGTTATCTAGCATTGTGATGAAAGGTACCATGGATCACTGTGATAACAGGGGCCATGGAGCATTGTGATGATAAAGGCCATGGAGCATTTTAATGAAAAGTGTCATGGAGAATTGTGATGAGACGGGCATGGAGCATTATGATGACAAGAGTTCTGGAGCATTGCGTTGACAAGGGAATGGAGCATTGTGATTACAGGGACCATGGAGGAGAGTGATGACATCTGTCATGGAACATTGTGCTGACAGGGGCCATGGAGCATCGTGATGACAGGTATAATGTGGCATTGTAATGACAGGGGTCATAGAGCATTGTGATGAAATGGATCATGGAGCAATGTGATTACAGGGACCATGTAGCATTGCGAATGCATAGGCTATGGAGCATTGTGATGACAGGAGTCAAGGAGCATTGTGATGTAAGTGGTCATGGATCATTGTGATGACAAGTGTCCTGGACCATTGTGATGACACGGGTCATGGAGCATTGTGATGGCAAGGACCATGGTGAATTGTGATGACATGTGTCTTGGGGCATTGTGATGTCAGTGGTCATCTAGAATTGTGATAAAAGGTATCATGGATCACTGTGATTACAGGGGCCATGGAGTGTTTTAATGACAAGGCCATGGAACATTGTGATGACAAGTACCATGGAGCTTTGTGATGACACGAGCATTCATCATTATGATGACAAGAGTTCTGGAGCATTGTGATGACAAGGGCATGGAGCATTGTGATTACAGGGTCATGGAGCATTGTGATGACAACTGTCATGGAACATTGTGATGACAGGGTTCATGGAGCATTGTGATTAAAGGGGCCATGGAGCATTTTGATGACACGGGCATGGAGCATTATGATGACAAGAGTTCTGGACCATTGTGATGAAAAGGGTATGGAGCATTGTGATTACAGGGGACCAGGAGCATTGTGATTACATGGGCAGTGAATATTGTGATGACAGGGGTCATTGAGCACTGTGATGACTAGTGTCATGGAACATTGTGATGACAGGGATCATGGAGCATTGTGATGAGAGGGGCCTTGGAGCATTATGATGACAGGCGTCATGGGGCATTGTGATGACAGCGGTCTTGGAGCATTGTGATGAAAGGGATCATGGAGCAATGTGATTACAGGAGCCATGGAGCATTGTGAATGCATAGGCCAGAGAGCAATGAAATGACAGGGGTCAAGGAGCATTGTGATGTAAGTTGTCATGGAGCATTGTGATGACAAGAGTCCATGAACATTGTGATGACATGGTTCATGGAGCATTGTGATGACAAGTGCCATGGCGAATTGTGATGACAGGTGTCATGGGGCATTGTGATGACAGTGGTCATGTAGAATTGTAATGAAAGGTATTATGGAGGACTCTGACGACAGGGGCCGTGGTGCACTGTGATGACCGTGGTCATCTACATTTGTGATGAAATATACCAGGGAGCATTGTGATGATAGGGGTCATGGATCACCGCAATTATAGAGGCCATGGAGCCTTGTGAATACAAAGATCATGGAGCATTGAGATGACAGGGGTCATGGATCATTGTGATGACAAGGGTCCTGGAACCTTGTGATGACACGGTTCATGGAGCATTGTGATGACAAGGTTCTTCAAGCATTGTGATGACACGGGCATGGAGCATTATGATGACAAGAGTTCTGGAGCATTGTGATGAAAAGGGTATGGAGCACTGTGATTACAGGAAACCAGGAGCATTGTGATTACACGAGCAGTGAATATTGTGATGACAGGGGTTCATGGAGCACTGTGATGACAAGTGTCATGGAACATTGTGATGACAGGGTTCATGGAGCATGGTGATGAGAGGGGCCTTGGAGCATTATGATGATACGCGTCATGGGGCCTTGTGATGACAGCGGTCTTGGAGCATTGTGATGAAAGGGATCATGGTGCAATGTGATTACAGGGGCCATGGAGCATTTTGAATGCATAGGCCATTGAGCAGTGTGATGACAGGGGTCATGGAGCATTGTGATGAATGTGGTCATAGTTCATTGTGATGATAAGTGTCCAGGAACATTGTGATGACATGGATCATGGAGCATTGTGATGACAAGGGCCATGGCGAATTGTGATGACAGGTGTCATGGGGCCTTGTGATGACAGTGGTCATCTAGAATTGTGATGAAAGGTAACATGGAGCACTATGATAACAGGGGCCATGGAGCATTGTGATGACAAAGGCCATGGAGCATTTTGATGACAAGTGTAATGGAGCATTGTGATGAGACGGGCATGGAGCATTATGATGCCCAGAGTTCTGGAGCATTGTGGTGACAAGGGCATGGAGCATTGTGATGACAAGGGCCATGGCCAATTCTGATGACAGGTGTCCTCGGGCATTGTGATGACAGAGGTTATCTAGCATTGTGATGAATGGTACCATGGATCACTGTGATAACAGGGGCCATGGAGCATTGTGATGATAAAGGCCATGGAGCATTTTAATGAAAAGTGTCATGGAGAATTGTGATGAGACGGGCATGGAGCATTATGATGACAAGAGTTCTGGAGCATTGCGTTGACAAGGGAATGGAGCATTGTGATTACAGGGACCATGGAGGAGAGTGATGACATCTGTCATGGAACATTGTGCTGACAGAGGCCATGGAGCATCGTGATGACAGGTATAATGTGGCATTGTAATGACAGGGGTCATAGAGCATTGTGATGAAATGGATCATGGAGCAATGTGATTACAGGGACCATGTAGCATTGCGAATGCATAGGCTATGGAGCATTGTGATGACAGGAGTCAAGGAGCATTGTGATGTAAGTGGTCATGGATCATTGTGATGACAAGTGTCCTGGACCATTGTGATGACACGGGTCATGGAGCATTGTGATGGCAAGGGCCATGGCGAATTGTGATGACATGTGTCTTGGGGCATTGTGATGTCAGTGGTCATCTAGAATTGTGATAAAAGGTATCATGGATCACTGTGATTACAGGGGCCATGGAGTGTTTTAATGACAAGGCCATGGAACATTGTGATGACAAGTACCATGGAGCTTTGTGATGACACGAGCATTCATCATTATGATGACAAGAGTTCTGGAGCATTGTGATGACAAGGGCATGGAGCATTGTGATTACAGGGTCATGGAGCATTGTGATGACAACTGTCATGGAACATTGTGATGACAGGGTTCATGGAGCATTGTGATTAAAGGGGCCATGGAGCATTTTGATGACAAGGGCAGGCGAATATTTTGATTATATTGGTAATGGAGCATTGTGATGACATGGGCAGGGAACATTGTGAAGACAGGTGTAATGGAACATTGTGAATACAGGGGACATGGAGCATTTTGATGACATGGGCAGGCAACATTGTGATGAAAGGGTTCATGGAGCATTGTGATGAGACGGGCCTTGGAGCATTATGATGATAGGCGTCATGGGGTATTGTGAAGAGAGTGGTCATAGAACATTGTGATGAAAGGGATCATGGAGCAATGTGATTACAGGGGCCATGGAGCATTTTGAATGCATAGGCCATGGAGCAGTGTGATGACAGGGGTCATGGAGCATTGTGATGAATGTGGTCATAGTTCATTGTGATGATAAGTGTCCAGGAACATTGTGATGACATGGATCATGGAGCATTGTGATGACAAGGGCCATGGCGAATTGTGATGACAGGTGTCATCGGGCATTGTGATGACAGAGGTTATCTAGCATTGTGATGAAAGGTAACTTGGAGCACTGTGATAACAGGGGCCATGGAGCATTGTGATGATAAAGGCCATGGAGCATTTTAATGAAAAGTGTCATGGAGAATTGTGATGAGACGAGCATGGAGCATTATGATGACAAGAGTTCTGGAGCATTGCGTTGACAAGGGAATGGAGCATTGTGATTACAGGGACCACGGAGGAGAGTGATGACATCTTTCATGGAACATTGTGCTGACAGGGGCCGTGGAGCATTGTGATGACAGGTATAATGTGGCATTGTAATGACAGTGGTCATAGAACATTGTGATGAAATGGATCATGGAGCAATGTGATTACAGGGACCATGTAGCATTGCGAATGCATAGGCAATGGAGCATTGTGATGACAGGAGTCAAGGAGCATTGTGATGTAAGTGGTCATGGATCATGGTGATGACAAGTGTCCTGGACCACAGTGATGACACGGGTCATGGAGCATTGTGATGGCAAGGGCCATGGCGAATTGTGATGACATGTGTCTTGGGGCATTGTGATGACAGTGGTCATCTAGAATTGTGATAAAAGGTATCATGGAGCACTGTGATGACAGGGGCCATGGAGTATTGTAATGACAAGGCCATGGAACATTGTGATGACAAATATCATGGAGCTTTGTGATGACACGAGCATTCATCATTATGATGACAAGAGTTCTGGAGCATTGTGATGACAAGGGCATGGAGCATTGTGAATACAGGGTCATGGAGCATTGTGATGACAACTGTCATGGAACATTGGGATGACAGGGTTCATGGAGCATTGTGATTAAAGGGGCCATGGAGCATTTTGATGACAAGGGCAGGCGAACATTTTGATTACATTGGTAATGGAGCATTGTGATGACATGGGCAGGGAACATTGTGAAGACAGGTGTAATGGAACATTGTGATTACAGGGGACATGGAGCATTTTGATGACATGGGCAGGCAACATTGTGATGACAGGTGTCATGGAGCATTGTGATGACAATTGTCATGGAACGTTGTGCTGACAGGGATCATGCAGCATTGTGATGAGACGGTCATTGGAGCATTGTGATGACAGGCGTACTGGAGCCTTCTGAGGAAAGGTGTCATGGGTCATTGTGATTACAGCGATCATGGAACATTGTGATGACAGTGGTCATGGAGCATTGTAATGACAGGGGCCATGGAGCATTGTGATGACAGGGGTCATGGGGCATTGTGATGACAGTGGTCATGGAGCATTGTGATGAAAGGGGTCATGGAGCACTGTGATCACAGGGGCCATGTATAATTGTGATGACAAAGGCCATGGAGCATTGTGATGACAGTTGTCATGGAGCATTGTGTTGAAAGGGGCATGGAGCATTGTGACGACAATGGTCATGGAGCATTGTGATGACTGGTATCATGGAGCATTGTTCTGAAAAAGGTCATGGGGCAGTGTAATGACAAGTATCATGGAGGATGTGATGAAAGGAGTCATGGAGCATTGTGATTAAATGGATCATGAGGCATTTTGATGACAAGAGTCATGGAACATTGTGATGACAGGGCTAATGGAGCATTGTGATGACAAGGGCTATGGAGCATTGTCATGACTGGGGTCATGGAGCATTGTGATGAAAGGGGTCATGGATCACTACGATGACATGGGTAATGGAGCATTGTGATGATATGAGCATGGAGCATTGTGATGACAGGGGCCAGGGAGCATTGAGATGACAAGGGCAGGGAACATTGTGATGACAGCAGTCATGGACCATTGTGATGATACCTTTCATGGAATATTGTGCTAACAGGGGCTATAGAGCATTGTGATGACAGGTGTCATGTGGCATTGTGATGACAGTGGTCATAGAGCATGGTGATGACAGGGGTCAAGGAACATTGTGATGAAAGTGGTCATGGAGCATTGTGATGACACGGGCATGGAGCATTATGATGACAAGTGTTCTGGAGCATTGTGATGACAAGGGTATGGAACATTGTGATTACAGGGGACCAGGAGCATTGTGATTACATGGGCAGGGAATATTGTGATGACAGGGGTTCATGGAGCACTGTGATGACAAGTGTCATGGAACATTGTGATGACAGGGATCATGGAGCATTGTGATGAGAGGGGCCTTGGAGCATTATGATGATAGGCGTCATGGCGTATTGTGATGAGAGTGGTCATAGAACATCAGAATATTGTGATGAAAGGGATCCTGGAGCAATGTGATTACAGGGGCCATGGAGCATTGTGAATGCACAGGCCATGGAACAATGAAATGACAGGGGTCAAGGAGCATTGTGATGTAAGTTGTCATGGAGCAGTATCATGACTATTGTCCATGAACATTGTGATGACATGGTTCATGGAGCATTGTGATGACAAGTGCCATGGCGAATTGTGATGACAGGTGTCATGCGGCATTGTGATGACAGTGGTCATGTAGAATTGTAATGAAAGGTATCATGGAGGACTCTGACGACAGGGGCCGTGGAGCACTGTGATGACAGTGGTCATCTAGAATTGTGATGAAATATACCAGGGAGCATTGTGATGACAGGGGTCATGGATCACCACAATTATAGGGGCCAGGGAGCATTGTGAATACAAAGATCATGGAGCATTGAGATGACAGGGGTCATGGATCATTGTGATGACAAGGGTCCTGGAACCTTGTGATGACACGGTTCATGGAGCATTGTGATGACAAGGTTCTTCAAGCATTGTGATGACATGGGCATGGAGCATTATGATGACAAGAGTTCTGGAGCATTGTGATGAAAAGGGTATGGAGCACTGTGATTACAGGGGACCAGGAGCATTGTGATTACATGGGCAGTGAATATTGTGATGACAGGGGTTCATGGAGCACTGTGATGACAAGTGTCATGGAACATTGTGATGACAGGGTTCATGGAGCATTGTGATGAGACGGGCCTTGGAGCATTATGATGATACGCGTCATGGGGCCTTGTGATGACAGTGGTCTTGGAGCATTGTGATGAAAGGGATCATGGAGCAATGTGATTACAGGGGCCATGGAGCATTTTGAATGCATAGGCCATGGAGCAGTATGATGGCAGGGGTCATGGAGCATTGTGATGAATGTGGTCATAGTTCATTGTGATGATAAGTGTCCAGGAACATTGTGATGACATGGATCATGGAGCATTGTGATGACAAGGGCCATGGCGAATTGTGATGACAGGTGTCATGGGGCCTTGTGATGACAGTGGTTATCTAGAATTGTGATGAAAGGTAACATGGAGCACTATGATAACAGGGGCCATGGAGCATTGTGATGACAAAGGCCATGGAGCATTTTGATGACAAGTGTCATGGAGCATTGTGATGAGACGGGCATGGAGCATTATGATGCCCAGAGTTCTGGAGCATTGTGGTGACAAGGGCATGGAGCATTGTGATGACAAGGGCCATGGCCAATTCTGATGACAGGTGTCCTCGGGCATTGTGATGACAGAGGTTATCTAGCATTGTGATGAAAGGTACCATGGATCACTGTGATAACAGGGGCCATGGAGCATTGTGATGATAAAGGCCATGGAGCATTTTAATGAAAAGTGTCATGGAGAATTGTGATGAGACGGGCATGGAGCATTATGATGACAAGAGTTCTGGAGCATTGCGTTGACAAGGGAATGGAGCATTGTGATTACAGGGACCATGGAGGAGAGTGATGACATCTGTCATGGAACATTGTGCTGACTGGGGCCATGGAGCATTGTGATGACAGGTATAATGTGGCATTGTAATGACAGTGGTCATAGAGCATTGTGATGAAATGGATCATGGAGCAATGTGATTACAGGGACCATGTAGCATTGCGAATGCATAGGCTATGGAGCATTGTGATGACAGGAGTCAAGGAGCATTGTGATGTAAGTGGTCATGGATCATTGTGATGACAAGTGTCCTGGACCATTGTGATGACACGGGTCATGGAGCATTGTGATGGCAAGGGCCATGGCGAATTGTGATGACATGTGTCTTGGGGCATTGTGATGACAGTGGTCATCTAGAATTGTGATAAAAGGTATCATGGAGCACTGTGATGACAGGGGCCATGGAGTATTGTAATGACAAGGCCATGGAACATTGTGATGACAAGTATCATGGAGCTTTGTGATGACACGAGCATTCATCATTATGATGACAAGTGTTCTGGAGCAT
The DNA here is from genome assembly GCF_965194805.1 of Balaenoptera borealis. Taxonomy (NCBI): domain Eukaryota; kingdom Metazoa; phylum Chordata; class Mammalia; order Artiodactyla; family Balaenopteridae; genus Balaenoptera; species Balaenoptera borealis. The sequence continues at coordinate 995,862 of NW_028123926.1, forward strand.
TGTGATGACAAGGGCATGGAGCATTGTGATTACAGGGTCATGGAGCATTGTGATGACAACTGTCATGGAACATTGTGATGACAGGGTTCATGGAGCATTGTGATTAAAGGGGCCATGGAGCATTTTGATGACAAGGGCAGGCGAACATTTTGATTACATTGGTAATGGAGCATTGTGATGACATGGGCAGGGAACATTGTGAAGACAGGTGTAATGGAACATTGTGATTACAGGGGACATGGAGCATTTTGATGACATGGGCAGGCAACATTGTGATGACAGGTGTCATGGAGCATTGGGATGACAATTGTCATGGAACGTTGTGCTGACAGGGATCATGGAGCATTGTGATGAGACGGTCATTGGAGCATTGTGATGACAGGCGTACTGGAGCCTTCTGAGGAAAGGTGTCATGAGTCATTGTGATTACAGCGATCATGGAACATTGTGATGACAGTGGTCATGGAGCATTGTAATGACAGGGGCCATGGAGCATTGTGATGACAGGGGTCATGGGGCATTGTGATGACAGTGGTCATGGAGCATTGTGATGAAAGGGGTCATGGAGCACTGTGATCACAGGGGCCATGTATAATTGTGATGACAAAGGCCATGGAGCATTGTGATGACAGTTGTCATGGAGCATTGTGTTGAAAGGGGCATGGAGCATTGTGACGACAATGGTCATGGAGCATTGTGATGACTGGTATCATGGAGCATTGTTCTGAAAAAGGTCATGGGGCAGTGTAATGACAAGTATCATGGAGGATGTGATGAAAGGAGTCATGGAGCATTGTGATTAAATGGATCAGGAGGCATTTTGATGACAAGAGTCATGGAACATTGTGATGACAGGGCTAATGGAGCATTGGGATGACTGGGGTCATGGAGCATTGTGATGAAAGGGGTCATGGATCACATCGATGACATGGGTAATGGAGCATTGTGATGATATGAGCATGGAGCATTGTGATGACAGGGGCCAGGGAGCATTGAGAATGACAAGGGCAGGGAACATTGTGATGACAGCAGTCATGGATCATTGTGATGATACCTGTCATGGAACATTGTGCTGACAAGGGCTATAGAGCATTGTGATGACAGGTGTCATGTGGCATTATGATGACAGTGGTCATAGAGCATTGTGATGACAGGGGTCAAGGAGCATTGTGATGAAAGTGGTCATGGAGCACTGTGATGACACGGGAATGGAGCATTATGATGACAAGAGTTCTGGAGCATTGTGATGACAAGGGTATGGAGCATTGTGATTACAGGGGACCAGGAGCATTGTGATTACATGGGCAGTGAATATTGTGATGACAGGGCTCATGGAGCACTGTGATGACTAGTGTCATGGAACATTGTGATGACAGGGATCATGGAGCATTGTGATGAGAGGGGCCTTGGAGCATTATGATGATAGGCGTCATGGGGTATTGTGATGACAGCGGTCTTGGAGCATTGTGATGAAAGGGATCATGGAGCAATGTGATTACAGGAGCCATGGAGCATTGTGAATGCATAGGCCATGGAGCAGTATGATGGCAGGGGTCATGGAGCATTGTGATGAATGTGGTCATAGTTCATTGTGATGATAAGTGTCCAGGAACATTGTGATGACATGGATCATGGAGCATTGTGATGACAAGGGCCATGGCGAATTGTGATGACAGGTGTCATGGGGCCTTGTGATGACAGTGGTTATCTAGAATTGTGATGAAAGGTAACATGGAGCACTATGATAACAGGGGCCATGGAGCATTGTGATGACAAAGGCCATGGAGCATTTTGATGACAAGTGTCATGGAGCATTGTGATGAGACGGGCATGGAGCATTATGATGCCCAGAGTTCTGGAGCATTGTGGTGACAAGGGCATGGAGCATTGTGATGACAAGGGCCATGGCCAATTCTGATGACAGGTGTCCTCGGGCATTGTGATGACAGAGGTTATCTAGCATTGTGATGAAAGGTACCATGGATCACTGTGATAACAGGGGCCATGGAGCATTGTGATGATAAAGGCCATGGAGCATTTTAATGAAAAGTGTCATGGAGAATTGTGATGAGACGGGCATGGAGCATTATGATGACAAGAGTTCTGGAGCATTGCGTTGACAAGGGAATGGAGCATTGTGATTACAGGGACCATGGAGGAGAGTGATGACATCTGTCATGGAACATTGTGCTGACTGGGGCCATGGAGCATTGTGATGACAGGTATAATGTGGCATTGTAATGACAGTGGTCATAGAGCATTGTGATGAAATGGATCATGGAGCAATGTGATTACAGGGACCATGTAGCATTGCGAATGCATAGGCTATGGAGCATTGTGATGACAGGAGTCAAGGAGCATTGTGATGTAAGTGGTCATGGATCATTGTGATGACAAGTGTCCTGGACCATTGTGATGACACGGGTCATGGAGCATTGTGATGGCAAGGGCCATGGCGAATTGTGATGACATGTGTCTTGGGGCATTGTGATGACAGTGGTCATCTAGAATTGTGATAAAAGGTATCATGGAGCACTGTGATGACAGGGGCCATGGAGTATTGTAATGACAAGGCCATGGAACATTGTGATGACAAGTATCATGGAGCTTTGTGATGACACGAGCATTCATCATTATGATGACAAGTGTTCTGGAGCATTGTGATGACAAGGGCATGGAGCATTGTGATTACAGGGTCATGGAGCATTGTGATGACAACTGTCATGGAACATTGTGATGACAGGGTTCATGGAGCATTGTGATTAAAGGGGCCATGGAGCATTTTGATGACAAGGGCAGGCGAACATTTTGATTACATTGGTAATGGAGCATTGTGATGACATGGGCAGGGAACATTGTGAAGACAGGTGTAATGGAACATTGTGATTACAGGGGACATGGAGCATTTTGATGACATGGGCAGGCAACATTGTGATGACAGGTGTCATGGAGCATTGGGATGACAATTGTCATGGAACGTTGTGCTGACAGGGATCATGGAGCATTGTGATGAGACGGTCATTGGAGCATTGTGATGACAGGCGTACTGGAGCCTTCTGAGGAAAGGTGTCATGAGTCATTGTGATTACAGCGATCATGGAACATTGTGATGACAGTGGTCATGGAGCATTGTAATGACAGGGGCCATGGAGCATTGTGATGACAGGGGTCATGGGGCATTGTGATGACAGTGGTCATGGAGCATTGTGATGAAAGGGGTCATGGAGCACTGTGATCACAGGGGCCATGTATAATTGTGATGACAAAGGCCATGGAGCATTGTGATGACAGTTGTCATGGAGCATTGTGTTGAAAGGGGCATGGAGCATTGTGACGACAATGGTCATGGAGCATTGTGATGACTGGTATCATGGAGCATTGTTCTGAAAAAGGTCATGGGGCAGTGTAATGACAAGTATCATGGAGGATGTGATGAAAGGAGTCATGGAGCATTGTGATTAAATGGATCAGGAGGCATTTTGATGACAAGAGTCATGGAACATTGTGATGACAGGGCTAATGGAGCATTGGGATGACTGGGGTCATGGAGCATTGTGATGAAAGGGGTCATGGATCACATCGATGACATGGGTAATGGAGCATTGTGATGATATGAGCATGGAGCATTGTGATGACAAGGGTCCTGGAACCTTGTGATGACACGGTTCATGGAGCATTGTTATGACAAGGTTCTTCAAGCATTGTGATGACACGGGCATGGAGCATTATGATGACAAGAGTTCTGGAGCATTGTGATGAAAAGGGTATGGAGCACTGTGATTACAGGAGACCAGGAGCATTGTGATTACATGGGCAGTGAATATTGTGATGACAGGGTTCATGGAGCATTGTGATGAGAGGGGCCTTGGAGCATTATGATGATACGCGTCATGGGGCCTTGTGATGACAGCGGTCTTGGAGCACTGTGATAAAAGGGATCATGGAGCAATGTGATTACAGGGGCCATGGAGCATTTTGAATGCATAGGCCATGGAGCAGTGTGATGACAGGGGTCATGGAGCATTGTGATGAATGTGGTCATAGTTCATTGTGATGATAAGTGTCCAGGAACATTGTGATGACATGGATCTTGGAGCATTGTGATGACAAGGGCCATGGCGAATTGTGATGACAGGTGTCATGGGGCCTTGTGATGACAGTGGTCATCTAGAATTGTGATGAAAGGTAACATGGAGCACTGTGATAACAGGGGCCATGGAGCATTGTGATGATAAAGGCCATGGAGCATTTTAATGAAAAGTGTCATGGAGAATTGTGATGAGACGGCATGGAGCATTATGATGACAAGAGTTCTGGAGCATTGCGTTGACAAGGGAATGGAGCATTGTGATTACAGGGACCATGGAGGATAGTGATGACATCTGTCATGGAACATTGTGCTGACAGGGGCCATGGAGCATTGTGATGACAGGTATAATGTGACATTGTAATGACAGTGGTCATAGAGCATTGTGATGAAATGGATCATGGAGCAATGTGATTACAGGGACCATGTAGCATTGCGAATGCATAGGCTATGGAGCATTGTGATGACAGGAGTCAAGGAGCATTGTGATGTAAGTTGTCATGGATCATTGTGATGACAAGTGTCCTGGACCATTGTGATGACACGGGTCATGGAGCATTGTGATGGCAAGGGCCATGGCGAATTGTGATGACATGTGTCTTGGGGCATTGTGATGACAGTGGTCATCTAGAATTGTGATAAAAGGTATCATGGAGCACGGTGATGACAGGGGCCATGGAGTATTGTAATGACAAGGCCATGGAACATTGTGATGACAAGTATCATGGAGCTTTGTGATGACACGAGCATTCATCATTATGATGACAAGAGTTCTGGAGCATTGTGATGACAAGGGCATGGAGCATTGTGATTACAGGGTCATGGAGCATTGTGATGACAACTGTCATGGAACATTGGGATGACAGGGTTCATGGAGCATTGTGATTAAAGGGGCCATGGAGCATTTTGATGACAAGGGCAGGCGAACATTTTGATTACATTGGTAATGGAGCATTGTGATGACATGGGCAGGGAACATTGTGAAGACAGGTGTAATGGAACATTGTGATTACAGGGGACATGGAGCATTTTGATGACATGGGCAGGCAACATTGTGATGACAGGTGTCATGGAGCATTGGGATGACAATTGTCATGGAACGTTGTGCTGACAGGGATCATGGAGCATTGTGATGAGACGGTCATTGGAGCATTGTGATGACAGGTGTACTGGAGCCTTCTGAGGAAAGGTGTCATGAGTCATTGTGATTACAGCGATCATGGAACATTGTGATGACAGTGGTCATGGAGCCTTGTAATGACAGGGGCCATGGAGCATTGTGATGACAGGGGTCATGGGGCATTGTGATGACAGTGGTCATGGAGCATTGTGATGAAAGGGGTCATGGAGCACTGTGATCACAGGGGCCATGTATAATTGTGATGACAAAGACCATGGAGCATTGTGATGACAGTTGTCATGGAGCATTGTGTTGAAAGGGGCATGGAGCATTGTGACGACAATGGTCATGGAGCATTGTGATGACTGGTATCATGGAGCATTGTTCTGAAAAAGGTCATGGGGCAGTGTAATGACAAGTATCATGGAGGATGTGATGAAAGGAGTCATGGAGCATTGTGATTAAATGGATCATGAGGCATTTTGATGACAAGAGTCATGGAACATTGTGATGACAGGGCTAATGGAGCATTGTGATGACAAGAGCTATGGAGCATTGTGATGACTGGGGTCATGGAGCATTGTGATGAAAGGGGTCATGGATCACTACGATGACATGGGTAATGGAGCATTGTGATGATATGAGCATGGATCATTGTGATGACAGGGGCCAGGGAGCATTGAGAATGACAAGGGCAGGGAACATTGTGATGACAGCAGTCATGGATCATTGTGATGATACCTGTCATGGAACATTGTGCTGACAGGGGCTATAGAGCATTGTGATGACAGGTGTCATGTGGCATTGTGATGACAGTGGTCATAGAGCATTGTGATGAAAAGGATCATGGAGCAATGTGATTACAGGTGTCATGTGGCATTGTAATGACAGTGGTCATAGAGCATTGTGATGACAGGGGTCAAGGAGCATTGTGATGAAAGTGGTCATGGAGCACTGTGATGACACGGGCATGGAGCATTATGATGACAAGAGTTCTGGAGCATTGTGATGACAAGGGTATGGAGCATTGTGATTACAGGGGAACAGGAGCATTGTGATTACATGGGCAGTGAATATTGTGATGACAGGGGTCATGGAGCACTGTGATGACTAGTGTCATGGAACATTGTGAAGACAGGGATCATGGAGTATTGTGATGAGAGGGGCCTTGGAGCATTATGATGATAGGCGTCATGGGGCATTGTGATGACAGCGGTCTTGGAGCATTGTGATGAAAGGGATCATGGAGCAATGTGATTACAGGAGCCATGGAGCATTGAGAATGCATAGGCCATGGAGCAATGAAATGACAGGGTTCAAGGAGCATTGTGATGTAAGTTGTCATGGAGCATTGTGATGACAAGTGTCCATGAACATTGTGATGACATGGTTCATGGAGCATTGTGATGACAAGTGCCATGGCGAATTGTGATGACAGGTGTCATTGGGCATTGTGATGACAGTGGTCATGTAGAATTGTAATGAAAGGTATCATGGAGGACTCTGACGACAGGGGCCGTGGAGCACTGTGATGACAGTGGTCATCTAGAATTGTGATGAAATATACCAGGGAGCATTGTGATGACAGGGGTCATGGATCACCGCAATTATAGGGGCCATGGAGCTTTGTGAATACAAAGATCATGGAGCATTGAGATGACAGGGGTCATGGATCATTGTGATGACAAGGGTCCTGGAACCTTGTGATGACACGGTTCATGGAGCATTGTGATGACAAGGTTCTTCAAGCATTGTGATGACACGGGCATGGAGCATTATGATGACAAGAGTTCTGGAGCATTGTGATGAAAAGGGTATGGAGCACTGTGATTACAGGGGACCAGGAGCATTGTGATTACATGGGCAGTGAATATTGTGATGACAGGGGTTCATGGAGCACTATGATGACAAGTGTCATGGAACATTGTGATGACAGGGTTCATGGAGCACTGTGATGAGAGGGGCCTTGGAGCATTATGATGATAGGCGTCATGGGGTATTGAGATGAGAGTGGTCATAGAACATTGTGATGAAAGGGATCATGGAGCAATGTGATTACAGGGGCCATGGAGCATTTTGAATGCATAGGCCATGGAGCAGTGTGATGACAGGGGTCGTGGAGCATTGTGATGACAAGTGTCCTGTACCATTGTGATGACACGGGTCATGGAGCATTGTGATGGCAAGGGCCATGGCGAATTGTGATGACATGTGTCTTGGGGCATTGTGATGACAGTGGTCATCTAGAATTGTGATAAAAGGTATCATGGAGCACTGTGATGACAGGGGCCATGGAGTATTGTAATGACAAGGCCATGGAACATTGTGATGACAAGTATCATGGAGCTTTGTGATGACACGAGCATTCATCATTATGATGACAAGAGTTCTGGAGCATTGCATTGACAAGGGAATGGAGCATTGTGATTACAGGGACCATGGAGGAGAGTGGTGACATCTGTCATGGAACATTGTGCTGACAGGGGCCATGGAGCATTGTGATGACAGGTATAATGTGGCATTGTAATGACAGTGGTCATAGAGCATTGTGATGAAATGGATCATGGAGCAATGTGATTACAGGGACCATGTAGCATTGAGAATGCATAGGCTATGGAGAATTGTGATGACAGGAGTCAAGGAGCATTGTGATGTAAGTGGTCATGGATGATTGTGATGACAAGTGTCCTGGACCATTGTGATGACACGGGTCATGGAGCATTGTGATGGCAAGGGCCATGGCGAATTGTGATGACATGTGTCTTGGGGCATTGTGATGACAGTGGTCATCTAGAACTGTGATAAAAGGTATCATGGAGCACGGTGATGACAGGGGCCATGGAGTATTGTAATGACAAGGCCATGGAACATTGTGATGACAAGTATCATGGAGCTTTGTGATGACACGAGCATTCATCATTATGATGACAAGAGTTCTGGAGCATTGTGATGACAAGGGCATGGAGCATTGTGATTACAGGGTCATGGAGCATTGTGATGACAACTGTCATGGAACATTGTGATGACAGGGTTCATGGAGCATTGTGATTAAAGGGGCCATGGAGCATTTTGATGACAAGGGCAGGCGAACATTTTGATTACATTGGTAATGGAGCATTGTGATGACATGGGCAGGGAACATTGTGAAGACAGGTGTAATGGAACATTGTGATTACAGGGGACATGGAGCATTTTGATGACATGGGCAGGCAACATTGTGATGACAGGTGTCATGGAGCATTGTGATGACAATTGTCATGGAACGTTGTGCTGACAGGGATCATGGAGCATTGTGATGAGACGGTCATTGGAGCATTGTGATGACAGGCGTACTGGAGCCTTCTGAGGAAAGGTGTCATGGGTCATTGTGATTACAGCGATCATGGAACATTGTAATGACAGGGGCCATGGAGCATTGTGATGACAGGGGTTATGGGGCATTGTGATCACAGGGGCCATGTATAATTGTGATGACAAAGGCCATGGAGCATTGTGATGACAGTTGTCATGGAGCATTGTGTTGAAAGGGGCATGGAGCATTGTGACGACAATGGTCATGGAGCATTGTGATGACTGGTATCATGAAGCGTTGTTCTGAAAAAGGTCATGGGGCAGTGTAATGACAAGTATCATGGAGGATGTGATGAAAGGAGTCATGGAGCATTGTGATTAAATGGATCATGAGGCATTTTGATGACAAGAGTCATGGAACATTGTGATGACAGGGCTAATGGAGTATTGTGATGACAAGGGCTATGGAGCATTGTGATGACTGGGGTCATGGAGCATTGTGATGAAAGGGGTCATGGATCACTACGATGAAATGGGTAATGGAGCATTGTGATGATATGAGCATGGAGCATTGTGAGGACAGGGGCCAGGGAGCATTGAGATGATAAGGGCAGGGAACATTGTGATGACAGCAGTCATGGATCATTGTGATGATACCTGTCATGGAACATTGTGCTGACAGGGGCTATAGAGCATTGTGATGACAGGTGTCATGTGGCATTGTGATGACAGTGGTCATAGAGCATTGTGATGACAGGGGTCAAGGAGCATTGTGATGAAAGTGGTCATGGAGCACTGTGATGACACGGGCATGGAGAATTATGATGACAAGAGTTCTGAAGCATTGTGATGACAAGGGTATGGAGCATTGTGATTACAGGGGACCAGGAGCATTGTGATTACATGGGCAGTGAATATTGTGATGACAGGGGTCATGGAGCACTGTGATGACTAGTGTCATGGAACATTGGGAGGACAGGGATCCTGGAGCATTGTGATAAGAGTGGCCTTCAGCATTATGATGATAGGCGTTATGGGGCATTGTGATGACAGCGGTCTTGGAGCATTGTGATGAAAGGGATCATGGAGCAATGTGATTACAGGAGCCATGGAGCATTGTGAATGCATAGGCCATGGAGCAATGAAATGACAGGGGTCAAGGAGCATTGTGATGTAAGTTGTCATGGAGCATTGTGATGACAAGTGTCCATGAACATTGTGATGACATGGATCATGGATCATTGTGATGACAAGGTCCATGGCGAATTGTGATGACAGGTGTCATGGGGCATTGTGATGACAGTGGTCATCGAGAATTGTGGGGAAAGGTACCATGGAGCACTGTGATAACAGGGGCCATAGAGCATTGTGATGACAAGTGTCATGGAGCATTGTGATGAGATGGGCATGGAGCATTATGATGCCAAGCGTTCTGGAGCATTGTGGTGACAAGGGCATGGAGCATAGTGATGACAAGAGTTCTGGAGCATTGTGATGAAAAGGGTATGGAGCACTGTGATTACAGGGGACCAGGAGCATTGTGATTACATGGGCAGTGAATATTGTGATGACAGGGGTCATGGAGCACTGTGATGACTAGTGTCATGGAACATTGGGAGGACACGGATCATGGAGCATTGTGATAAGAGTGGCCTTGGAGCATTATGATGATAGGCATCATGGGGCATTGTGATGACAGCGGTCTTGGAGCATTGTGATGAAAGGGATCATGGAGCAATGTGATTACAGGAGCCATGGAGCATTGTGAATGCATAGGCCATGGAGCAATGAAATGACAGGGGTCAAGGAGCATTGTGATGTAAGTTGTCATGGAGCATTGTGATGACAAGTGTCCATGAACATTGTGATGACATGGATCATGGATCATTGTGATGACAAGGGCCATGGCGAATTGTGATGACAGGTGTCATGGGGCATTGTGATGACAGTGGTCATCGAGAATTGTGAGGAAAGGTACCATGGAGCACTGTGATAACAGGGGCCATGGAGCATTTTGATGACAAGTGTCATGCAGCCTTGTGATGAGACGGGCATGGAGCATTATGATGCCAAGCGTTCTGGAGCATTGTGGTGACAAGGGCATGGAGCATAGTGATGACAAGAGTTCTGGAGCATTGTGATGAAAAGGGTATGGAGCACTGTGATTACAGGGGACCAGGAGCATTGTGATTACATGGGCAGTGAATATTGTGATGACAGGCGTTCATGGAGCACTGTGATGACAAGTGTCATTGAACATTGTGATGACAGGGTTCATGGAGCATTGTGATGAGAGGGGCCTTGGAGCATTATGATGATAGGCGTCATGGGATATTGTGATGAGAGTGGTCATAGAACATTATGATGAAAGGGATCATGGAGCAATGTGCATACAGGAGCCATGGAGCATTGTGAATGCATAGGCCATGGAGCAATGAAATGACAGGGGTCAAGGAGCATTGTGATGTAAGTTGTCATGGAGCATTGTGATGACAAGTGTCCATGAACATTGTGATGACATGGTTCATGGAGCATTGTGATGACAAGTGCCATGGCGAATTGTGATGACAGGTGTCATGGGGCATTGTGATGACAGTGGTCATGTAGAATTGTAATGAAAGGTATCATGGAGGACTCTGACGACAGGGGCCGTGAGGCACTGTGATGACAGTGGTCATCTAGAATTGTGATGAAATATACCAGGGAGCATTGTGATGACAGGGGTCATGGATCACCGCAATTATAGGGGCCATGGAGAATTGTGAATACAAAGATCATGGAGCATTGAGATGACAGGGGTCATGGATCATTGTGATGACAAGGGTCCTGGAACCTTGTGATGACACGGTTCATGGAGCATTGTGATGACAAGGTTCTTCAAGCATTGTGATGACACGGGCATGGAGCATTATGATGACAAGTGTTCTGTAGCATTGTGATGACAAGGGTATGGAGCACTGTGATTACAGGGGACCAGGAGCATTGTGATTACATGGGCAGTGAATATTGTGATGACAGGGGTTCATGGAGCACTGTGCTGACAAGTGTCATGGAACATTGTGATGACAGGGTTCAAGGAGCATTGTGATGAGACGGGCCTTGGAGCATTATGATGATAGGCGTCATGGGGTATTGTGATGAGAGTGGTCATAGAACATTGTGATGAAAGGGATCATGGAGCAATGTGATTACAGGGGCCATGGAGCATTTTGAATGCATAGGCCATGGAGCAGAGTGATGACAGGGGTCATGGAGCATTGTGATGAATGTGGTCATAGTTCATTGTGATGATAAGTGTCCAGGAACATTGTGATGACATGGATCATGGAGCATTGTGATGACAAGGGCCATGGCGAATTGTGATGACAGGTGTCATCGGGCATTGTGATGACAGAGGTTATCTAGCATTGTGATGAAAGGTAACTTGGAGCACTGTGATAACAGGGGCCATGGAGCATTGTGATGATAAAGGCCATGGAGCATTTTAATGAAAAGTGTCATGGAGAATTGTGATGAGACGAGCATGGAGCATTATGATGACAAGAGTTCTGGAGCATTGCGTTGACAAGGGAATGGAGCATTGTGATTACAGGGACCACGGAGGAGAGTGATGACATCTTTCATGGAACATTGTGCTGACAGGGGCCGTGGAGCATTGTGATGACAGGTATAATGTGGCATTGTAATGACAGTGGTCATAGAACATTGTGATGAAATGGATCATGGAGCAATGTGATTACAGGGACCATGTAGCATTGCGAATGCATAGGCAATGGAGCATTGTGATGACAGGAGTCAAGGAGCATTGTGATGTAAGTGGTCATGGATCATGGTGATGACAAGTGTCCTGGACCACAGTGATGACACGGGTCATGGAGCATTGTGATGGCAAGGGCCATGGCGAATTGTGATGACATGTGTCTTGGGGCATTGTGATGACAGTGGTCATCTAGAATTGTGATAAAAGGTATCATGGAGCACTGTGATGACAGGGGCCATGGAGTATTGTAATGACAAGGCCATGGAACATTGTGATGACAAGTATCATGGAGCTTTGTGATGACACGAGCATTCATCATTATGATGACAAGAGTTCTGGAGCATTGTGATGACAAGGGCATGGAGCATTGTGAATACAGGGTCATGGAGCATTGTGATGACAACTGTCATGGAACATTGGGATGACAGGGTTCATGGAGCATTGTGATTAAAGGGGCCATGGAGCATTTTGATGACAAGGGCAGGCGAACATTTTGATTACATTGGTAATGGAGCATTGTGATGACATGGGCAGGGAACATTGTGAAGACAGGTGTAATGGAACATTGTGATTACAGGGGACATGGAGCATTTTGATGACATGGGCAGGCAACATTGTGATGACAGGTGTCATGGAGCATTGTGATGACAATTGTCATGGAACGTTGTGCTGACAGGGATCATGCAGCATTGTGATGAGACGGTCATTGGAGCATTGTGATGACAGGCGTACTGGAGCCTTCTGAGGAAAGGTGTCATGGGTCATTGTGATTACAGCGATCATGGAACATTGTGATGACAGTGGTCATGGAGCATTGTAATGACAGGGGCCATGGAGCATTGTGATGACAGGGGTCATGGGGCATTGTGATGACAGTGGTCATGGAGCATTGTGATGAAAGGGGTCATGGAGCACTGTGATCACAGGGGCCATGTATAATTGTGATGACAAAGGCCATGGAGCATTGTGATGACAGTTGTCATGGAGCATTGTGTTGAAAGGGGCATGGAGCATTGTGACGACAATGGTCATGGAGCATTGTGATGACTGGTATCATGGAGCATTGTTCTGAAAAAGGTCATGGGGCAGTGTAATGACAAGTATCATGGAGGATGTGATGAAAGGAGTCATGGAGCATTGTGATTAAATGGATCATGAGGCATTTTGATGACAAGAGTCATGGAACATTGTGATGACAGGGCTAATGGAGCATTGTGATGACAAGGGCTATGGAGCATTGTCATGACTGGGGTCATGGAGCATTGTGATGAAAGGGGTCATGGATCACTACGATGACATGGGTAATGGAGCATTGTGATGATATGAGCATGGAGCATTGTGATGACAGGGGCCAGGGAGCATTGAGATGACAAGGGCAGGGAACATTGTGATGACAGCAGTCATGGACCATTGTGATGATACCTGTCATGGAATATTGTGCTAACAGGGGCTATAGAGCATTGTGATGACAGGTGTCATGTGTCATTGTGATGACAGTGGTCATAGAGCATGGTGATGACAGGGGTCAAGGAACATTGTGATGAAAGTGGTCATGGAGCATTGTGATGACACGGGCATGGAGCATTATGATGACAAGTGTTCTGGAGCATTGTGATGACAAGGGTATGGAACATTGTGATTACAGGGGACCAGGAGCATTGTGATTACATGGGCAGGGAATATTGTGATGACATGGGTTCATGGAGCACTGTGATGACAAGTGTCATGGAACATTGTGATGACAGGGATCATGGAGTATTGTGATGAGAGGGGCCTTGGAGCATTATGATGATAGGCGTCATGGCGTATTGTGATGAGAGTGGTCATAGAACATCAGAATATTGTGATGAAAGGGATCCTGGAGCAATGTGATTACAGGGGCCATGGAGCATTGTGAATGCACAGGCCATGGAACAATGAAATGACAGGGGTCAAGGAGCATTGTGATGTAAGTTGTCATGGAGCAGTATCATGACTATTGTCCATGAACATTGTGATGACATGGTTCATGGAGCATTGTGATGACAAGTGCCATGGCGAATTGTGATGACAGGTGTCATGCGGCATTGTGATGACAGTGGTCATGTAGAATTGTAATGAAAGGTATCATGGAGGACTCTGATGACAGGGGCCGTGGAGCACTGTGATGACAGTGGTCATCTAGAATTGTGATGAAATATACCAGGGAGCATTGTGATGACAGGGGTCATGGATCACCACAATTATAGGGGCCAGGGAGCATTGTGAATACAAAGATCATGGAGCATTGAGATGACAGGGGTCATGGATCATTGTGATGACAAGGGTCCTGGAACCTTGTTATGACACGGTTCATGGAGCATTGTGATGACAAGGTTCTTCAAGCATTGTGATGACATGGGCATGGAGCATTATGATGACAAGAGTTCTGGAGCATTGTGATGAAAAGGGTATGGAGCACTGTGATTACAGGGGACCAGGAGCATTGTGATTACATGGGCAGTGAATATTGTGATGACAGGGGTTCATGGAGCACTGTGATGACAAGTGTCATGGAACATTGTGATGACAGGGTTCATGGAGCATTGTGATGAGACGGGCCTTGGAGCATTATGATGATACGCGTCATGGGGCCTTGTGATGACAGTGGTCTTGGAGCATTGTGATGAAAGGGATCATGGAGCAATGTGATTACAGGGGCCATGGAGCATTTTGAATGCATAGGCCATGGAGCAGTATGATGGCAGGGGTCATGGAGCATTGTGATGAATGTGGTCATAGTTCATTGTGATGATAAGTGTCCAGGAACATTGTGATGACATGGATCATGGAGCATTGTGATGACAAGGGCCATGGCGAATTGTGATGACAGGTGTCATGGGGCCTTGTGATGACAGTGGTTATCTAGAATTGTGATGAAAGGTAACATGGAGCACTATGATAACAGGGGCCATGGAGCATTGTGATGACAAAGGCCATGGAGCATTTTGATGACAAGTGTCATGGAGCATTGTGATGAGACGGGCATGGAGCATTATGATGCCCAGAGTTCTGGAGCATTGTGGTGACAAGGGCATGGAGCATTGTGATGACAAGGGCCATGGCCAATTCTGATGACAGGTGTCCTCGGGCATTGTGATGACAGAGGTTATCTAGCATTGTGATGAAAGGTACCATGGATCACTGTGATAACAGGGGCCATGGAGCATTGTGATGATAAAGGCCATGGAGCATTTTAATGAAAAGTGTCATGGAGAATTGTGATGAGACGGGCATGGAGCATTATGATGACAAGAGTTCTGGAGCATTGCGTTGACAAGGGAATGGAGCATTGTGATTACAGGGACCATGGAGGAGAGTGATGACATCTGTCATGGAACATTGTGCTGACTGGGGCCATGGAGCATTGTGATGACAGGTATAATGTGGCATTGTAATGACAGTGGTCATAGAGCATTGTGATGAAATGGATCATGGAGCAATGTGATTACAGGGACCATGTAGCATTGCGAATGCATAGGCTATGGAGCATTGTGATGACAGGAGTCAAGGAGCATTGTGATGTAAGTGGTCATGGATCATTGTGATGACAAGTGTCCTGGACCATTGTGATGACACGGGTCATGGAGCATTGTGATGGCAAGGGCCATGGCGAATTGTGATGACATGTGTCTTGGGGCATTGTGATGACAGTGGTCATCTAGAATTGTGATAAAAGGTATCATGGAGCACTGTGATGACAGGGGCCATGGAGTATTGTAATGACAAGGCCATGGAACATTGTGATGACAAGTATCATGGAGCTTTGTGATGACACGAGCATTCATCATTATGATGACAAGTGTTCTGGAGCATTGTGATGACAAGGGCATGGAGCATTGTGATTACAGGGTCATGGAGCATTGTGATGACAACTGTCATGGAACATTGTGATGACAGGGTTCATGGAGCATTGTGATTAAAGGGGCCATGGAGCATTTTGATGACAAGGGCAGGCGAACATTTTGATTACATTGGTAATGGAGCATTGTGATGACATGGGCAGGGAACATTGTGAAGACAGGTGTAATGGAACATTGTGATTACAGGGGACATGGAGCATTTTGATGACATGGGCAGGCAACATTGTGATGACAGGTGTCATGGAGCATTGGGATGACAATTGTCATGGAACGTTGTGCTGACAGGGATCATGGAGCATTGTGATGAGACGGTCATTGGAGCATTGTGATGACAGGCGTACTGGAGCCTTCTGAGGAAAGGTGTCATGAGTCATTGTGATTACAGCGATCATGGAACATTGTGATGACAGTGGTCATGGAGCATTGTAATGACAGGGGCCATGGAGCATTGTGATGACAGGGGTCATGGGGCATTGTGATGACAGTGGTCATGGAGCATTGTGATGGAAGGGGTCATGGAGCACTGTGATCACAGGGGCCATGTATAATTGTGATGACAAAGGCCATGGAGCATTGTGATGACAGTTGTCATGGAGCATTGTGTTGAAAGGGGCATGGAGCATTGTGACGACAATGGTCATGGAGCATTGTGATGACTGGTATCATGGAGCATTGTTCTGAAAAAGGTCATGGGGCAGTGTAATGACAAGTATCATGGAGGATGTGATGAAAGGAGTCATGGAGCATTGTGATTAAATGGATCAGGAGGCATTTTGATGACAAGAGTCATGGAACATTGTGATGACAGGGCTAATGGAGCATTGGGATGACTGGGGTCATGGAGCATTGTGATGAAAGGGGTCATGGATCACATCGATGACATGGGTAATGGAGCATTGTGATGATATGAGCATGGAGCATTGTGATGACAGGGGCCAGGGAGCATTGAGAATGACAAGGGCAGGGAACATTGTGATGACAGCAGTCATGGATCATTGTGATGATACCTGTCATGGAACATTGTGCTGACAAGGGCTATAGAGCATTGTGATGACAGGTGTCATGTGGCATTATGATGACAGTGGTCATAGAGCATTGTGATGACAGGGGTCAAGGAGCATTGTGATGAAAGTGGTCATGGAGCACTGTGATGACACGGGAATGGAGCATTATGATGACAAGAGTTCTGGAGCATTGTGATGACAAGGGTATGGAGCATTGTGATTACAGGGGACCAGGAGCATTGTGATTACATGGGCAGTGAATATTGTGATGACAGGGGTCATGGAGCATTGTGATGAGAGGGGCCTTGGAGCATTATGATGATAGGCGTCATGGGGTATTGTGATGACAGCGGTCTTGGAGCATTGTGATGAAAGGGATCATGGAGCAATGTGATTACAGGAGCCATGGAGCATTGTGAATGCATAGGCCATGGAGCAATGAAATGACAGGGGTCAAGGAGCATTGTGATGTAAGTTGTCATGGAGCATTGTGATGACTATTGTCCATGAACATTGTGATGACATGGTTCATGGAGCCTTGTGATGACAGGTGTCATGTGGAATTGTGATGAGAGCGGTCATATAGAATTCTGATGAAAGGTTTCAGGGAGGACTCTGATGACAGGGGCCGTGGAGCACTGTGATGACAGTGGTCATCTAGAATTGTGATGAAATATACCAGGGAGCATTGTGATGACAGGGGTCATGGATCACCGCAATTATAGAGGCCATGGAGCATTGTGAATACAAAGATCATGGAGCATTGAGATGACAGGGGTCACGGATCATTGTGATGACAAGTGTCCTGGAACCTTGTGATGACACGGTTCATGGAGCATTGTGATGACAAGGTTCTTCAAGCATTGTGATGACACGGGCATGGAGCATTATGATGACAAGAGTTCTGGAGCATTGTGATGACAAGGGTATGGAGCACTATGATTACAGGGGACCAGGAGCATTGTGATTACATTGGCAGTGAATATTGTGATGACAGGGGTCATGGAGCACTGTGATGACTAGTGTCATGGAACATTGTGATGACAGGGATCATGGAGCATTGTGATGAGAGGGGCCTTAGAGCATTATGATGATAGGCGTCATGGGGCATTGTGATGACAGCGGTCTTGGAGCATTGTGATGAACGGGATCATGGAGCAATGTGCTTACAGGAGCCATGGAGCATTGTGAATGCATAGGCCATGGAGCAATGAAATGACAGGGGTCAAGGAGCATTGTGATGTAAGTTGTCATGGAGCATTGTGATGACAAGTGTCCATGAACATTGTGATGACATGGTTCATGGAGCATTGTGATGACAAGTGCCATGGCGAATTGTGATGACAGGTGTCATGGGGCATTGTGATGACAGTGGTCATGTAGAATTGTAATGAAAGGTATCATGGAGGACTCTGACGACAGGGGCCGTGGAGCACTGTGAAGACAGTGGTCATCTAGAATTGTGATGAAATATACCAGGGAGCATTGTGATGACAGGGGTCATGGATCACCGCAATTATAGGGGCCAGGGAGCATTGTGAATACAAAGATCATGGAGCATTGAGATGACAGGGGTCATGGATCATTGTGATGACAAGGGTCCTGGAACCTTGTGATGACACGGTTCATGGAGCATTGTGATGACAAGGTTCTTCAAGCATTGTGATGACACGGGCATGGAGCATTATGATGACAAGAGTTCTGGAGCATTGTGATGAAAAGGGTATGGAGCACTGTGATTACAGGAGACCAGGAGCATAGTGATTACATGGGCAGTGAATATTGTGATGACAGGGTTCATGGAGCATTGTGATGAGAGGGGCCTTGGAGCATTATGATGATACGCGTCATGGGGCCTTGTGATGACAGCGGTCTTGGAGCACTGTGATAAAAGGGATCATGGAGCAATGTGATTACAGGGGCCATGGAGCATTTTGAATGCATAGGCCATGGAGCAGTGTGATGACAGGGGTCATGGAGCATTGTGATGAATGTGGTCATAGTTCATTGTGATGATAAGTGTCCAGGAACATTGTGATGACATGGATCTTGGAGCATTGTGATGACAAGGGCCATGGCGAATTGTGATGACAGGTGTCATGGGGCCTTGTGATGACAGTGGTCATCTAGAATTGTGATGAAAGGTAACATGGAGCACTGTGATAACAGGGGCCATGGAGCATTGTGATGATAAAGGCCATGGAGCATTTTAATGAAAAGTGTCATGGAGAATTGTGATGAGACGGCATGGAGCATTATGATGACAAGAGTTCTGGAGCATTGCGTTGACAAGGGAATGGAGCATTGTGATTACAGGGACCATGGAGGATAGTGATGACATCTGTCATGGAACATTGTGCTGACAGGGGCCATGGAGCATTGTGATGACAGGTATAATGTGACATTGTAATGACAGTGGTCATAGAGCATTGTGATGAAATGGATCATGGAGCAATGTGATTACAGGGACCATGTAGCATTGCGAATGCATAGGCTATGGAGCATTGTGATGACAGGAGTCAAGGAGCATTGTGATGTAAGTTGTCATGGATCATTGTGATGACAAGTGTCCTGGACCATTGTGATGACACGGGTCATGGAGCATTGTGATGGCAAGGGCCATGGCGAATTGTGATGACATGTGTCTTGGGGCATTGTGATGACAGTGGTCATCTAGAATTGTGATAAAAGGTATCATGGAGCACGGTGATGACAGGGGCCATGGAGTATTGTAATGACAAGGCCATGGAACATTGTGATGACAAGTATCATGGAGCTTTGTGATGACACGAGCATTCATCATTATGATGACAAGAGTTCTGGAGCATTGTGATGACAAGGGCATGGAGCATTGTGATTACAGGGTCATGGAGCATTGTGATGACAACTGTCATGGAACATTGGGATGACAGGGTTCATGGAGCATTGTGATTAAAGGGGCCATGGAGCATTTTGATGACAAGGGCAGGCGAACATTTTGATTACATTGGTAATGGAGCATTGTGATGACATGGGCAGGGAACATTGTGAAGACAGGTGTAATGGAACATTGTGATTACAGGGGACATGGAGCATTTTGATGACATGGGCAGGCAACATTGTGATGACAGGTGTCATGGAGCATTGGGATGACAATTGTCATGGAACGTTGTGCTGACAGGGATCATGGAGCATTGTGATGAGACGGTCATTGGAGCATTGTGATGACAGGTGTACTGGAGCCTTCTGAGGAAAGGTGTCATGAGTCATTGTGATTACAGCGATCATGGAACATTGTGATGACAGTGGTCATGGAGCCTTGTAATGACAGGGGCCATGGAGCATTGTGATGACAGGGGTCATGGGGCATTGTGATGACAGTGGTCATGGAGCATTGTGATGAAAGGGGTCATGGAGCACTGTGATCACAGGGGCCATGTATAATTGTGATGACAAAGACCATGGAGCATTGTGATGACAGTTGTCATGGAGCATTGTGTTGAAAGGGGCATGGAGCATTGTGACGACAATGGTCATGG
The DNA here is from genome assembly GCF_965194805.1 of Balaenoptera borealis. Taxonomy (NCBI): domain Eukaryota; kingdom Metazoa; phylum Chordata; class Mammalia; order Artiodactyla; family Balaenopteridae; genus Balaenoptera; species Balaenoptera borealis. Next base: position 1,016,523 of record NW_028123926.1, read on the forward strand.
AGCATTGTGATGACTGGTATCATGGAGCATTGTTCTGAAAAAGGTCATGGGGCAGTGTAATGACAAGTATCATGGAGGATGTGATGAAAGGAGTCATGGAGCATTGTGATTAAATGGATCATGAGGCATTTTGATGACAAGAGTCATGGATCATTGTGATGACAGGGCTAATGGAGCATTGTGATGACAAGAGCTATGGAGCATTGTGATGACTGGGGTCATGGAGCATTGTGATGAAAGGGGTCATGGATCACTACGATGACATGGGTAATGGAGCATTGTAATGATATGAGCATGGATCATTGTGATGACAGGGGCCAGGGAGCATTGAGAATGACAAGGGCAGGGAACATTGTGATGACAGCAGTCATGGATCATTGTGATGATACCTGTCATGGAACATTGTGCTGACAGGGGCTATAGAGCATTGTGATGACAGGTGTCATGTGGCATTGTGATGACAGTGGTCATAGAGCATTGTGATGACAGGGGTCAAGGAGCATTGTGATGAAAGTGGTCATGGAGCACTGTGATGACACGGGAATGGAGCATTATGATGACAAGAGTTCTGGAGCATTGTGATGACAAGGGTATGGAGCATTGTGATTACAGGGGACCAGGAGCATTGTGATTACATGGGCAGTGAATATTGTGATGACAGGGGTCATGGAGCACTGTGATGACTATTGTCATGGAACATTGTGATGACAGGGATCATGGAGCATTGTGATGAGAGGGGCCTTGGAGCATTATGATGATAGGCGTCATGGGGCATTGTGATGACAGCGGTCTTGGAGCATTGTGATGAAAGGGATCATGGAGCAATGTGATTACAGGAGCCATGGAGCATTGTGAATGCATAGGCCATGGAGCAATGGAATGACAGGGGTCAAGGAGCATTGTGATGTAAGTTGTCATGGAGCATTGTGATGACTATTGTCCATGAACATTGTGATGACATGGTTCATGGAGCATTGTGATGACAGGTGTCATGTGGAATTGTGATGAGAGCGGTCATATAGAATTGTGATGAAAGGTATCAGGGAGGACTCTGATGACAGGGGCCGTGGAGCACTGTGATGACAGTGGTCATCTAGAATTGTGATGAAATATACCAGGGAACATTGTGATGACAGGGGTCATGGATCACCGCAATTATAGGGGCCATGGAGCATTGTGAATACAAAGATCATGGAGCATTGAGATGACAGGGGTCACGGATCATTGTGATGACAAGGGTCCTGGAACCTTGTGATGACACGGTTCTTGGAGCATTGTGATGACAAGGTTCTTCAAGCATTGTGATGACACCGGCATGGAGCATTATGATGACAAGAGTTCTGGAGCATTGTGATGACAAGGGTATGGAGCACTATGATTACAGGGGACCAGGAGCATTGTGATTACATGGGCAGTGAATATTGTGATGACAGGAGTCATGGAGCACTGTGATTAATAGTGTCATGGAACATTGTGATGACAGGGATCATGGAGCATTGTGATGAGAGGGGCCTTAGAGCATTATTATGATAGGCGTCATGGGGCATTGTGATGACAGCGGTCTTGGAGCATTGTGATGAACGGGATCATGGAGCAATGTGCTTACAGGAGCCATGGAGCATTGTGAATGCATAGGCCATGGAGCAATGAAATGACAGGTGTCAAGGAGCATTGTGATGTAAGTTGTCATGGAGCATTGTGATGACAAGTGTCCATGAACATTGTGATGACATGGTTCATGGAGCATTGTGATGACAAGTGCCATGGCGAATTGTGATGACAGGTGTCATGGGGCATTGTGATGACAGTGGTCATGTAGAATTGTAATGAAAGGTATCATGGAGGACTCTGACGACAGGGGCCGTGAGGCACTGTGATGACAGTGGTCATCTAGAATTGTGATGAAATATACCACGGAGCATTGTGATGACAGGGGTCATGGATCACCGCAATTATAGGGGCCATGGAGCATTGTGAATACAAAGATCATGGAGCATTGAGATGACAGGGGTCATGGATCATTGTGATGACAAGGGTCCTGGAACCTTGTGATGACACGGTTCATGGAGCATTGTGATGACAAGGTTCTTCAAGCATTGTGATGACACGGGCATGGAGCATTATGATGACAAGAGTTCTGGAGCATTGTGATGAAAAGGGTATGGAGCACTGTGATTACAGGGGACGAGGAGCATTGTGATTACATGGGCAGTGAATATTGTGATGACAGGGGTTCATGGAGCACTGTGCTGACAAGTGTCATGGAACATTGTGATGACAGGGTTCAAGGAGCATTGTGATGAGACGGGCCTTGGAGCATTATGATGATAGGCGTCATGGGGTATTGTGATGAGAGTGGTCATAGAACATTGTGATGAAAGGGATCATGGAGCAATGTGATTACAGGGGCCATGGAGCATTTTGAATGCATAGGCCATGGAGCAGAGTGATGACAGGGGTCATGGAGCATTGTGATGAATGTGGTCATAGTTCATTGTGATGATAAGTGTCCAGGAACATTGTGATGACATGGATCATGGAGCATTGTGATGACAAGGGCCATGGCGAATTGTGATGACAGGTGTCATGGGGCATTGTGATGACAGTGGTCATCTAGAATTGTGATGAAAGGTAACATGGAGCACTGTGATAACAAGGGCCATGGAGCATTGTGATGACAAAGGCCATGGAGCATTTTGATGACAAGTGTCATGGAGCATTGTGATGAGACGGATATGGAGCATTATGATGCCAAGAGTTCTGGAGCATTGTGGTGACAAGGGCATGGAGCATTGTGATGACAAGGGCCATGGCCAATTCTGATGACAGGTGTCATCGGGCATTGTGATGACAGAGGTTATCTAGCATTGTGATGAAAGGTACAATGGATCAATGTGATAACAGGGGCCATGGAGCATTGTGATGATAAAGACCATGGAGCATTTTAATGAAAAGTGTCATGGAGAATTGTGATGAGACGGGCATGGAGCATTATGATGACAAGAGTTCTGGAGCATTGCGTTGACAAGGGAATGGAGCATTGTGATTACAGGGACCATGGAGGATAGTGATGATATCTGTCATGGAATATTGGGCTGACAGGGGCCATGGAGCATTGTGATGACAGGTATAATGTGGCATTGTAATGACAGTGGTCATAGAGCATTGTGATGAAATGGATCATGGAGCAATGTGATTACAGGGACCATGTAGCATTGCGAATGCATAGGCTATGGAGCATTGTGATGACAGGAGTCAAGGAGCATTGTGATGTAAGTGGTCATGGATCATTGTGATGACAAGTGTCCTGGACCACAGTGATGACACGGGTCATGGAGCATTGTGATGGCAAGGGCCATGGCGAATTGTGATGACATGTGTCTTGGGGCATTGTGATGACAGTGGTCATCTAAAATTGTGATAAAAGGTATCATGGAGCACTGTGATGACAGGGGCCATGGAGTATTGTAATGACAAGGCCATGGAACATTGTGATGACAAGTATCATGGAGCTTTGTGATGACACGAGCATTCATCATTATGATGACAAGAGTTCTGGAGCATTGTGATGACAAGGGCATGGAGCATTGTGATTACAGGGTCATGGAGCATTGTGATGACAACTGTCATGGAACATTGGGATGACAGGGTTCATGGAGCATTGTGATTAAAGGGGCCATGGAGCATTTTGATGACAAGGGCAGGCGAACATTTTGATTACATTGGTAATGGAGCATTGTGATGACACGGGCATGGAGCATTATGATGACAAGAGTTCTGGAGCATTGTGATGAAAAGGGTATGGAGCACTGTGATTACAGGAGACCAGGAGCATTGTGATTACATGGGCAGTGAATATTGTGATGACAGGGGTTCATGGAGCACTGTGATGACAAGTGTCCTGGAACATTGTGATGACAGGGTTCATGGAGCACTGTGATGATACCTGTCATGGAACATTGTGCTGACAGGGGCTATAGAGCATTGTGATGACAGGTGTCATGTGGCATTGTGATGACAGTGGTCATAGAGCATTGTGATGACAGGGGTCAAGGAGCATTGTGATGAAAGTGGTCATGGAGCACTGTGATGGCACGGGAATGGAGCATTATGATGACAAGAGTTCTGGAGCATTGTGATGACAAGGGTATGGAGCATTGTGATTACAGGGGACCAGGACCATTGTGATTACATGGGCAGTGAATATTGTGATGACAGGGGTCATGGAGCACTGTGATGACTAGTGTCATGGAACATTGGGAGGACACGGATCATGGAGCATTGTGATGAGAGGGGCCTTGGAGCATTATGATGATAGGCGTCATGGGGCATTTTGATGACAGCGGTCTTGGAGCATTGTGATGAAAGGGATCATGGAGCAATGTGCTTACAGGAGCCATGGAGCATTGTGAATGCATAGGCCATGGAGCAATGAAATGACAGGTGTCAAGGAGCATTGTGATGTAAGTTGTCATGGAGCATTGTGATGACAAGTGTCCATGAACATTGTGATGACATGGTTCATGGAGCATTGTGATGACAAGTGCCATGGCGAATTGTGATGACAGGTGTCATGGGGCATTGTGATGACAGTGGTCATGTAGAATTGTAATGAAAGGTATCATGGAGGACTCTGACGACAGGGGCCGTGAGGCACTGTGATGACAGTGGTCATCTAGAATTGTGATGAAATATACCAGGGAGCATTGTGATGACAGCGGTCTTGGAGCATTGTGATGAAAGGGATCATGGAGCAATGTGCTTACAGGAGCCATAGAGCATTGTTAATGCATAGACCATGGAGCAATGAAATGACAGGGGTCAAGGAGCATTGTGATGTAAGATGTCATGGAGCATTGTGATGACAAGTGTCCATGAACATTGTGATGACATGGTTCATGGAGCTTTGTGATGACAAGTGCCATGGCGAATTGTGATGACAGGTGTCATGGGGCATTGTGTTGAAAGGGGCATGGAGCATTGTGACGACAATGGTCATGGAGCATTGTTCTGAAGAAGGTCATGGGGCAGTGTAATGACAAGTATCATGGAGGATGTGATGAAAGGAGTCATGGAGCATTGTGATTAAGTGGATCATGAGGCATTTTGATGACAAGAGTCATGGAACATTGTGATGACAGGGCTAATGGAGCATTGTGATGATATGGGCATGGAGCATTGTGATTACAGGGGCCAGGGAGCATTGAGATGACAAGAGCAGGGAACATTCTGATGACAGCAGTCATGTATCATTGTGATGATACCTGTCATGGAACATTGTGCTGACAGGGGCTATAGAGCATTGTGATGACAGGTGTCATGTGGCATTGTGATGACAGTGGTCATAGAGCATTGTGATGAAAAGGATCATGGAGCAATGTGATTACAGGTGTCATGTGGCATTGTGATGACAGTGGTCATAGAGCATTGTGATGACAGGGGTCAAGGAGCATTGTGATGAAAGTGGTCATGGAGCACTGTGATGACACGGGCATGGAGCATTATGATGACAAGAGTTCTGGAGCATTGTGATGACAAGGGTATGGAGCATTGTGATTACAGGGGAACAGGAGCATTGTGATTACATGGGCAGTGAATATTGTGATGACAGGGGTCATGGAGCACTGTGATGACTAGTGTCATGGAACATTGTGATGACAGGGATCATGGAGTATTGTGATGAGAGGGGCCTTGGAGCATTATGATGATAGGCGTCATGGGGCATTGTGATGACAGCGGTCTTGGAGCATTGTGATGAAAGGGATCATGGAGCAATGTGATTACAGGAGCCATGGAGCATTGTGAATGCATAGGCCATGGAGCAATGAAATGACAGGGGTCAAGGAGCATTGTGATGACAAGTGTCCATGAACATTGTGATGACATGGTTCATGGAGCATTGTGATGAAAAGTGCCATGGCGAATTGTGATGACAGGTGTCATGGGGCATTGTGATGACAGTGGTCATGTAGAATTTTAATGAAAGGTATCATGGAGGACTCTGACGACAGGGGCCGTGGAGCACTGTGATGACAGTGGTCATCTAGAATTGTGATGAAATATACCAGGGAGCATTGTGATGACAGGGGTCATGGATCACCGCAATTATAGAGGCCATGGAGCATTGTGAATACAAAGATCATGGAGCATTGAGATGACAGGGGTCACGGATCATTGTGATGACAAGGGTCCTGGAACCTTGTGATGACACGGTTCATGGAGCATTGTGATGACAAGGTTCTTCAAGCATTGTGATGACACGGGCATGGAGCATTATGATGACAAGAGTTCTGGAGCATTGTGATGACAAGGGTATGGAGCACTATGATTACAGGGGACCAGGAGCATTGTGATTACATGGGCAGTGAATATTGTGATGACAGGGGTCATGGAGCACTGTGATGACTAGTGTCATGGAACATTGTGATGACAGGGATCATGGAGCATTGTGATGAGAGGGGCCTTAGAGCATTATGATGATAGGCGTCATGGGGCATTGTGATGACAGCGGTCTTGGAGCATTGTGATGAACGGGATCATGGAGCAATGTGCTTACAGGAGCCATGGAGCATTGTGAATGCATAGGCCATGGAGCAATGAAATGACAGGGGTCAAGGAGCATTGTGATGTAAGTTGTCATGGAGCATTGTGATGACAAGTGTCCATGAACATTGTGATGATATGGTTCATGGAGCATTGTGATGACAAGTGCCATGGCGAATTGTGATGACAGGTGTCATGGGGCATTGTGATGACAGTGGTCATGTAGAATTGTAATGAAAGGTATCATGGAGGACTCTGACGACAGGGGCCGTGGAGCACTGTGATGACAGTGGTCATCTAGAATTGTGATGAAATATACCAGGGAGCATTGTGATGACAGGGGTCATGGATCACCGCAATTATAGGGGCCAGGGAGCATTGTGAATACAAAGATCATGGAGCATTGAGATGACAGGGGTCATGGATCATTGTGATGACAAGGGTCCTGGAACCTTGTGATGACACGGTTCATGGAGCATTGTGATGACAAGGTTCTTCAAGCATTGTGATGACACGGGCATGGAGCATTATGATGACAAGAGTTCTGGAGCATTGTGATGAAAAGGGTATGGAGCACTGTGATTACAGGAGACCAGGAGCATTGTGATTACATGGGCAGTGAATATTGTGATGACAGGGGTTCATGGAGCACTGTGATGACAAGTGTCCTGGAACATTGTGATGACAGGGTTCATGGAGCATTGTGATGAGAGGGGCCTTGGAGCATTATGATGATACGCGTCATGGGGCCTTGTGATGACAGCGGTCTTGGAGCATTGTGATGAAAGGGATCATGGAGCAATGTGATTACAGGGGCCATGGAGCATTTTGAATGCATAGGCCATGGAGCAGTGTGATGACAGGGGTCATGGAGCATTGTGATGAATGTGGTCATAGTTCATTGTGATGATAAGTGTCCAGGAACATTGTGATGACATGGATCATGGAGCATTGTGATGACAAGGGCCATGGCGAATTGTGATGACAGGTGTCATGGGGCCTTGTGATGACAGTGGTCATCTAGAATTGTGATGAAAGGTAACATGGAGCACTATGATAACAGGGGCCATGGAGCATTGTGATGACAAAGGCCATGGAGCATTTTGATGACAAGTGTCATGGAGCATTGTGATGAGACGGGCATGGAGCATTATGATGCCCAGAGTTCTGGAGGATTGTGGTGACAAGGGCATGGAGCATTGTGATGAAATGGATCATGGAGCAATGTGATTACAGGGACCATGTAGCATTGCGAATGCATAGGCTATGGAGCATTGTGATGACAGGAGTCAAGGAGCATTGTGATGTAAGTGGTCATGGATCATTGTGATGACAAGTGTCCTGGACCATTGTGATGACACGGGTCATGGAGCATTGTGATGGCAAGGGCCATGGCGAATTGTGATGACATGTGTCTTGGGGCATTGTGATGACAGTGGTCATCTAGAATTGTGATAAAAGGTATCATGGAGCACTGTGATGACAGGGGCCATGGAGTATTGTAATGACAAGGCCATGGAACATTGTGATGACAAGTATCATGGAGCTTTGTGATGACACGAGCATTCATCATTATGATGACAAGAGTTCTGGAGCATTGTGATGACAAGGGCATGGAGCATTGTGATTACAGGGTCATGGAGCATTGTGATGACAACTGTCATGGAACATTGTGATGACAGGGTTCATGGAGCATTGTGATTAAAGGGGCCATGGAGCATTTTGATGACAAGGGCAGGCGAACATTTTGATTACATTGGTAATGGAGCATTGTGATGACATGGGCAGGGAACATTGTGAAGACAGGTGTAATGGAACATTGTGATTACAGGGGACATGGAGCATTTTGATGACATGGGCAGGCAACATTGTGATGACAGGTGTCATGGAGCATTGTGATGACAATTGTCATGGAACGTTGTGCTGACAGGGATCATGGAGCATTGTGATGAGACGGTCATTGGAGCATTGTGATGACAGGTGTACTGGAGCCTTCTGAGGAAAGGTGTCATGAGTCATTGTGATTACAGCGATCATGGAACATTGTGATGACAGTGGTCATGGAGCCTTGTAATGACAGGGGCCATGGAGCATTGTGATGACAGGGGTCATGGAGCATTGTGACGACAATGGTCATGGAGCATTGTGATGACTGGTATCATGGAGCATTGTTTTGAAAAAGGTCATGGGGCAGTGTAATGACAAGTATCATGGAGGATGTGATGAAAGGAGTCATGGAGCATTGTGATTAAATGGATCATGACGCATTTTGATGACAAGAGTCATGGAACATTGTGATGACAGGGCTAATGGAGCATTGTGATGACAAGAGCTATGGAGCATTGTGATGACTGGGGTCATGGAGCATTGTGATGAAAGGGGTCATGGATCACTACGATGACATGGGTAATGGAGCATTGTGATGATATGAGCATGGATCATTGTGATGACAGAGGCCAGGGAGCATTGAGAATGACAAGGGCAGGGAACATTGTGATGACAGCAGTCATGGATCATTGTGATGATACCTGTCATGGAACATTGTGCTGACAGGGGCTATAGAGCATTGTGATGACAGGGGTCAAGGAGCATTGTGATGAAAGTGGTCATGGAGCACTGTGATGACACGGGAATGGAGCATTATGATGACAAGAGTTCTGGAGCATTGTGATGACAAGGGTATGGAGCATTGTGATTACAGGGGACCAGGAGCATTGTGATTACATGGGCAGTGAATATTGTGATGACAGGGGTCATGGAGCACTGTGATGACTATTGTCATGGAACATTGTGATGACAGGGATCATGGAGCATTGTGATGAGAGGGGCCTTGGAGCATTATGATGATAGGCGTCATGGGGCATTGTGATGACAGCGGTCTTGGAGCATTGTGATGAAAGGGATCATGGAGCAATGTGATTACAGGAGCCATGGAGCATTGTGAATGCATAGGCCATGGAGCAATGGAATGACAGGGGTCAAGGAGCATTGTGATGTAAGTTGTCATGGAGCATTGTGATGACTATTGTCCATGAACATTGTGATGACATGGTTCATGGAGCATTGTGATGACAGGTGTCATGTGGAATTGTGATGAGAGCGGTCATATAGAATTGTGATGAAAGGTATCAGGGAGGACTCTGATGACAGGGGCCGTGGAGCACTGTGATGACAGTGGTCATCTAGAATTGTGATGAAATATACCAGGGAACATTGTGATGACAGGGGTCATGGATCACCGCAATTATAGGGGCCATGGAGCATTGTGAATACAAAGATCATGGAGCATTGAGATGACAGGGGTCACGGATCATTGTGATGACAAGGGTCCTGGAACCTTGTGATGACACGGTTCTTGGAGCATTGTGATGACAATGTTCTTCAAGCATTGTGATGACACCGGCATGGAGCATTATGATGACAAGAGTTCTGGAGCATTGTGATGACAAGGGTATGGAGCACTATGATTACAGGGGACCAGGAGCATTGTGATTACATGGGCAGTGAATATTGTGATGACAGGAGTCATGGAGCACTGTGATTACTAGTGTCATGGAACATTGTGATGACAGGGATCATGGAGCATTGTGATGAGAGGGGCCTTGGAGCATTATGATGATAGGCGTCATGGGGCATTGTGATGACAGCGGTCTTGGAGCATTGTGATGAAAGGGATCATGGAGCAATGTGCTTACAGGAGCCATGGAGCATTGTGAATGCATAGGCCATGGAGCAATGAAATGACAGGTGTCAAGGAGCATTGTGATGTAAGTTGTCATGGAGCATTGTGATGACAAGTGTCCATGAACATTGTGATGACATGGTTCATGGAGCATTGTGATGAAAAGTGCCATGGCGAATTGTGATGACAGGTGTCATGGGGCATTGTGATGACAGTGGTCATGTAGAATTGTAATGAAAGGTATCATGGAGGACTCTGACGACAGGGGCCGTGGAGCACTGTGATGACAGTGGTCATCTAGAATTGTGATGAAATATACCAGGGAGCATTGTTATGACAGGGGTCATGGATCACCGCAATTATAGAGGCCATGGAGCATTGTGAATACAAAGATCATGGAGCATTGAGATGACAGGGGTCATGGATCATTGTGATGACAAGGGTCCTGGAACCTTGTGATGACACGGTTCATGGAGCATTGTGATGACAAGGTTCTTCAAGCATTGTGATGACACGGGCATGGAGCATTATGATGACAAGAGTTCTGGAGCATTGTGATGAAAAGGGTATGGAGCACTGTGATTACAGGGGACCAGGAGCATTGTGATTACATGGTCAGTGAATATTGTGATGACAGGGGTTCATGGAGCACTGTGATGACAAGTGTCATGGAACATTGTGATGACAGGGTTCATGGAGCATTGTGATGAGAGGGGCCTTGGAGCATTATGATGATAGGCGTCATGGGGAATTGAGATGAGAGTGGTCATAGAACATTGTGATGAAAGGGATCATGGAGCAATGTGATTACAGGGGCCATGGAGCATTTTGAATGCATAGGCCATGGAGCAGTGTGATGACAGGGGTCATGGAGCATTGTGATGAATGTGGTCATAGTTCATTGTGATGATAAGTGTCCAGGAACATTGTGATGATATGGATCATGGAGCATTGTGATGACAAGGGCCATGGCGAATTGTGATGACAGGTGTCATGGGGCATTGTGATGACAGTGGTCATCTAGAATTGTGATGAAAGGTAACATGGAGCACTGTGATAACAAGGGCCATGGAGCATTGTGATGACAAAGGCCATGGAGCATTTTGATGACAAGTGTCATGGAGCATTGTGATGAGACGGTCATGGAGCATTATGATGCCCAGAGTTCTGGAGCATTGTGGTGACAAGGGCATGGAGCATTGTGATGACAAGGGCCATGGCCAATTCTGATGACAGGTGTCATCGGGCATTGTGATGACAGAGGTTATCTAGCATTGTGATGAAAGGTACAATGGATCACTGTGATAACAGGGGCCATGGAGCATTGTGATGATAAAGACCATGGAGCATTTTAATGAAAAGTGTCATGGAGAATTGTGATGAGACGGGCATGGAGCATTATGATGACAAGAGTTCTGGAGCATTGCGTTGACAAGGGAATGGAGCATTGTGATTACAGGGACCATGGAGGAGAGTGATGACATCTGTCATGGAATATTGGGCTGACAGGGGCCATGGAGCATTGTGATGACAGGTATAATGTGGCATTGTAATGACAGTGGTCATAGAGCATTGTGATGAAATGGATCATGGAGCAATGTGATTACAGGGACCATGTAGCATTGCGAATGCATAGGCTATGGAGCATTGTGATGACAGGAGTCAAGGAGCATTGTGATGTAAGTGGTCATGGATCATTGTGATGACAAGTGTCCTGGACCATTGTGATGACACGGGTCATGGAGCATTGTGATGGCAAGGGCCATGGCGAATTGTGATGACATGTGTCTTGGGGCATTGTGATGACAGTGGTCATCTAGAATTGTGATAAAAGGTATCATGGAGCACGGTGATGACAGGGGCCATGGAGTATTGTAATGACAAGGCCATGGAACATTGTGATGACAAGTATCATGGAGCTTTGTGATGACACGAGCATTCATCATTATGATGACAAGAGTTCTGGAGCATTGTGATGACAAGGGCATGGAGCATTGTGATTACAGGGTCATGGAGCATTGTGATGACAACTGTCATGGAACATTGTGATGACAGGGTTCATGGAGCATTGGGATTAAAGGGGCCATGGAGCATTTTGATGACAAGGGCAGGCGAACATTTTGATTACATTGGTAATGGAGCATTGTGATGACATGGGCAGGGAACATTGTGAAGACAGGTGTAATGGAACATTGTGATTACAGGGGACATGGAGCATTTTGATGACATGGGCAGGCAACATTGTAATGACAGGTGTCATGGAGCATTGTGATGACAATTGTCATGGAACGTTGTGCTGACAGGGATCATGGAGCATTGTGATGAGACGGTCATTGGAGCATTGTGATGACAGGCGTACTGGAGCCTTCTGAGGAAAGGTGTCATGGGTCATTGTGATTACAGCGATCATGGAACATTGTGATGACAGTGGTCATGGAGCATTGTAATGACAGGGGCCATGGAGCATTGTGATGACAGGGGTCATGGGGCATTGTGATGACAGTGGTCATGGAGCATTGTGATGAAAGGGGTCATGGAGCACTGTGATCCCAGGGGCCATGTATAATTGTGATGACAAAGGCCATGGAGCATTGTGATGACAGTTGTCATGGAGCATTGTGTTGAAAGGGGCATGGAGCATTGTGACGACAATGGTCATGGAGCATTGTGATGACTGGTATCATGGAGCATTGTTCTGAAAAAGGTCATGGGGCAGTGTAATGACAAGTATCATGGACGATGTGTTGAAAGGAGTCATGGAGCATTGTGATTAAATGGATCATGAGGCATTTTGATGACAAGAGTCATGGAACATTGTGATGACAGGGCTAATGGAGCATTGTGATGACAAGGGCTATGGAGCATTGTGATGACTGGGGTCATGGAGCATTGTGATGAAAGGGGTCATGGATCACTACGATGACATGGGTAATGGAGCATTGTGATGATATGAGCATGGATCATTGTGATGACAGGGGCCAGGGAGCATTGAGAATGACAAGGGCAGGGAACATTGTGATGAGAGCAATCATGGATCATTGTGATGATACCTGTCATGGAACATTGTGCTGACAGGGGCTATAGAGCATTGTGATGACAGGTGTCATGTGGCATTGTGATGACAGTGGTCATAGAGCATTGTGATGACAGGGGTCAAGGAGCATTGTGATGAAAGTGGTCATGGAGCACTGTGATGACACGGGAATGGAGCATTATGATGACAAGAGTTCTGGAGCATTGTGATGACAAGGGTATGGAGCATTGTGATTACAGGGGACCAGGAGCATTGTGATTACATGGGCAGTGAATATTGTGATGACAGGGGTCATGGAGCACTGTGATGACTAGTGTCATGGAATATTGTGATGACAGGGATCATGGAGCATTGTGATGAGAGGGGCCTTGGAGCATTATGATGATAGGCGTTATGGGGCATTGTGATGACAGCGGTCTTGGAGCATTGTGATGAAAGGGATCATGGAGCAATGTGATTACAGGAGCCATGGAGCATTGTGAATGCATAGGCCATGGAGCAATGGAATGACAGGGGTCAAGGAGCATTGTGATGTAAGTTGTCATGGAGCATTGTGATGACTATTGTCCATGAACATTGTGATGACATGGTTCATGGAGCATTGTGATGACAGGTGTCATGTGGAATTGTGATGAGAGCGGTCATATAGAATTGTGATGAAAGGTATCAGGGAGGACTCTGATGACAGGGGCCATGGAGCACTGTGATGACAGTGGTCATCTAGAATTGTGATGAAATATACCAGGGAGCATTGTGATGACAGGGGTCATGGATCACCGCAATTATAGAGGCCATGGAGCATTGTGAATACAAAGATCATGGAGCATTGAGATGACAGGGGTCACGGATCATTGTGATGACAAGGGTCCTGGAACCTTGTGATGACACGGTTCATGGAGCATTGTCATGACAAGGTTCTTCAAGCATTGTGATGACACGGGCATGGAGCATTATGATGACAAGAGTTCTGGAGCATTGTGATGACAAGGGTATGGAGCACTATGATTACAGGGGACCAGGAGCATTGTGATTACATGGGCAGTGAATATTGTGATGACAGGGGTCATGGAGCACTGTGATGACTAGTGTCATGGAACATTGTGATGACAGGAATCATGGAGCATTGTGATGAGAGGGGCCTTAGAGCATTATGATGATAGGCGTCATGGGGCATTGTGATGACAGCGGTCTTGGAGCATTGTGATGAAAGGGATCATGGAGCAATGTGCTTACAGGAGCCATGGAGCATTGTGAATGCATAGGCCATGGAGCAATGAAATGACAGGGGTCAAGGAGCATTGTGATGTAAGTTGTCATGGAGCATTGTGATGACAAGTGTCCATGAACATTGTGATGACATGGTTCATGGAGCATTGTGATGACAAGTGCCATGGCGAATTGTGATGACAGGTGTCATGGGGCATTGTGATGACAGTGGTCATGTAGAATTGTAATGAAAGGTATCATGGAGGACTCTGACGACAGGGGCCGTGAGGCACTGTGATGACAGTGGTCATCTAGAATTGTGATGAAATATACCAGGGAGCATTGTGATGACAGGGGTCATGGATCACCGCAATTATAGAGGCCATGGAGCATTGTGAATACAAAGATCATGGAGCATTGAGATGACAGGGGTCATGGATCATTGTGATGACAAGGGTCCTGGAACCTTGTGATGACACGGTTCATGGAGCATTGTGATGACAAGGTTCTTCAAGCATTGTGATGACACGGGCATGGAGCATTATGATGACAAGAGTTCTGGAGCATTGTGATGAAAAGGGTATGGAGCACTGTGATTACAGGGGACCAGGAGCATTGTGATTACATGGGCAGTGAATATTGTGATGACAGGGGTTCATGGAGCACTGTGATGACAAGTGTCTTGGAACATTGTGATGACAGGTTTCATGGAGCATTGTGATGAGACGGGCCTTGGAGCATTATGATGATAGGCGTCATGGGGTATTGTGATGAGAGTGGTCATAGAACATTGTGATGAAAGGGATCATGGAGCAATGTGATTACAGGGGCCATGGAGCATTTTGAATGCATAGGCCATGGAGCAGTGTGATGACAGGGGTCATGGAGCATTGTGATGAATGTGGTCATAGTTCATTGTGATGATAAGTGTCCAGGAACATTGTGATGATATGGATCATGGAGCATTGTGATGACAAGGGCCATGGCGAATTGTGATGACAGGTGTCATGGGGCATTGTGATGACAGTGGTCATCTAGTATTGTGATGAAAGGTAACATGGGGCACTGTGATAACAAGGGTCATGGAGCATTGTGATGACAAAGGCCATGGAGCATTTTGATGACAAGTGTCATGGAGCATTGTGATGAGACGGACATGGAGCATTATGATGCCAAGAGTTCTGGAGCATTGTGGTGACAAGGGCATGGAGCATTGTGATGACAAGGGCCATGGCCAATTCTGATGACAGGTGTCATCGGGCATTGTGATGACAGAGGTTATCTAGCATTGTGATGAAAGGTACAATGGATCAATGTGATAACAGGGGCCATGGAGCATTGTGATGATAAAGACCATGGAGCATTTTAATGAAAAGTGTCATGGAGAATTGTGATGAGACGGGCATGGAGCATTATGATGACAAGAGTTCTGGAGCATTGCGTTGACAAGGGAATGGAGCATTGTGATTACAGGGACCATGGAGGATAGTGATGACATCTGTCATGGAATATTGGGCTGACAGGGGCCATGGAGCATTGTGATGACAGGTATAATGTGGCATTGTAATGACAGTGGTCATAGAGCATTGTGATGAAATGGATCATGGAGCAATGTGATTACAGGGACCATGTAGCATTGCGAATGCATAGGCTATGGAGCATTGTGATGACAGGAGTCAAGGAGCATTGTGATGTAAGTGGTCATGGATCATTGTGATGACAAGTGTCCTGGACCATTGTGATGACACGGGTCATGGAGCATTGTGATGGCAAGGGCCATGGCGAATTGTGATGACATGTGTCTTGGGGCATTGTGATGACAATTGTCATGGAACGTTGTGCTGACAGGGATCATGGAGCATTGTGATGAGACGGTCATTGGAGCATTGTGATGACAGGCGTACTGGAGCCTTCTGAGGAAAGGTGTCATGGGTCATTGTGATTACAGCGATCATGGAGCATTGTGATGACAGTGGTCATGGAGCATTGTGATGACAGGGGTCAAGGAGCATTGTGATGAAAGTGGTCATGGAGCACTGTGATGACACGGGAATGGAGCATTATGATGACAAGAGTTCTGGAGCATTGTGATGACAAGGGTATGGAGCATTGTGATTACAGGGGACCAGGAGCATTGTGATTACATGGGCAGTGAATATTGTGATGACAGGGGTCATGGAGCACTGTGATGACTAGTGTCATGGAATATTGTGATGACAGGGATCATGGAGCATTGTGATGAGAGGGGCCTTGGAGCATTATGATGATAGGCGTTATGGGGCATTGTGATGACAGCGGTCTTGGAGCATTGTGATGAAAGGGATCATGGAGCAATGTGATTACAGGAGCCATGGAGCATTGTGAATGCATAGGCCATGGAGCAATGGAATGACAGGGGTCAAGGAGCATTGTGATGTAAGTTGTCATGGAGCATTGTGATGACTATTGTCCATGAACATTGTGATGACATGGTTCATGGAGCATTGTGATGACAGGTGTCATGTGGAATTGTGATGAGAGCGGTCATATAGAATTGTGATGAAAGGTATCAGGGAGGACTCTGATGACAGGGGCCGTGGAGCACTGTGATGACAGTGGTCATCTAGAATTGTGATGAAATATACCAGGGAGCATTGTGATGACAGGGGTCATGGATCACCGCAATTATAGAGGCCATGGAGCATTGTGAATACAAAGATCATGGAGCATTGAGATGACAGGGGTCACGGATCATTGTGATGACAAGGGTCCTGGAACCTTGTGATGACACGGTTCATGGAGCATTGTCATGAGAAGGTTCTTCAAGCATTGTGATGACACGGGCATGGAGCATTATGATGACAAGAGTTCTGGAGCATTGTGATGACAAGGGTATGGAGCACTATGATTACAGGGGACCAGGAGCATTGTGATTACATGGGCAGTGAATATTGTGATGACAGGGGTCATGGAGCACTGTGATGACTAGTGTCATGGAACATTGTGATGACAGGAATCATGGAGCATTGTGATGAGAGGGGCCTTAGAGCATTATGATGATAGGCGTCATGGGGCATTGTGATGACAGCGGTCTTGGAGCATTGTGATGAAAGGGATCATGGAGCAATGTGCTTACAGGAGCCATGGAGCATTGTGAATGCATAGGCCATGGAGCAATGAAATGACAGGGGTCAAGGAGCATTGTGATGTAAGTTGTCATGGAGCATTGTGATGACAAGTGTCCATGAACATTGTGATGACATGGTTCATGGAGCATTGTGATGACAAGTGCCATGGCGAATTGTGATGACAGGTGTCATGGGGCATTGTGATGACAGTGGTCATGTAGAATTGTAATGAAAGGTATCATGGAGGACTCTGACGACAGGGGCCGTGAGGCACTGTGATGACAGTGGTCATCTAGAATTGTGATGAAATATACCAGGGAGCATTGTGATGACAGGGGTCATGGATCACCGCAATTATAGGGGCCATGGAGCATTGTGAATACAAAGATCATGGAGCATTGAGATGACAGGGGTCATGGATCATTGTGATGACAAGGGTCCTGGAACCTTGTGATGACACGGTTCATGGAGCATTGTGATGACAAGGTTCTTCAAGCATTGTGATGACACGGGCATGGAGCATTATGATGACAAGAGTTCTGGAGCATTGTGATGAAAAGGGTATGGAGCACTGTGATTACAGGGGACCAGGAGCATTGTGATTACATGAGCAGTGAATATTGTGATGACAGGGGTCATGGAGCACTGTGATGACTAGTGTCATGGAACATTGTGATGACAGGGTTCATGGAGCATTGTGATGAGACGGGCCTTGGAGGATTATGATGATAGGCGTCATGGGGTATTGTGATGAGAGTGGTCATAGAACATTGTGATGAAAGGGATCATGGAGCAATGTGATTACAGGGGCCATGGAGCATTTTGAATGCATAGGCCATGGAGCAGTGTGATGACAGGGGTCATGGAGCATTGTGATGAATGTGGTCATAGTTCATTGTGATGATAAGTGTCCAGGAACATTGTGATGACATGGATCATGGAGCATTGTGATGACAAGGGCCATGGCGAATTGAGATGACAGGTGTCATGGGGCATTGTGATGACAGTGGTCATCTAGAATTGTGATGAAAGGTAACATGGAGCACTGTGATAACAAGTGTCATGGAGCATTGTGATGAGACGGTCATGGAGCATTATGATGCCCAGAGTTCTGGAGCATTGTGGTGACAAGGGTATGGAGCATTTTGATGACAAGGGCCATGGCCAATTCTGATGACAGGTGTCATCGGGCATTGTGATGACAGAGGTTATCTAGCATTGTGATGAAAGGTACAATGGATCAATGTGATAACAGGGGCCATGGAGCATTGTGATGATAAAGACCATGGAGCATTTTAATGAAAAGTGTCATGGAGAATTGTGATGAGACGGGCATGGAGCATTATGATGACAAGAGTTCTGGAGCATTGCGTTGACAAGGGAATGGAGCATTGTGATTACAGGGACCATGGAGGAGAGTGATGACATCTGTCATGGAATATTGGGCTGACAGGGGCCATGGAGCATTGTGATGACAGGTATAATGTGGCATTGTAATGACAGTGGTCATAGAGCATTGTGATGAAATGGATCATGGAGCAATGTGATTACAGGGACCATGTAGCATTGCGAATGCATAGGCTATGGAGCATTGTGATGACAGGAGTCAAGGAGCATTGTGATGTAAGTGGTCATGGATCATTGTGATGACAAGTGTCCTGGACCATTGTGATGACACGGGTCATGGAGCATTGTGATGGCAAGGGCCATGGCGAATTGTGATGACATGTGTCTTGGGGCATTGTGATGACAGTGGTCATCTAGAATTGTGATAAAAGGTATCATGGAGCACGGTGATGACAGGGGCCATGGAGTATTGTAATGACAAGGCCATGGAACATTGTGATGACAAGTATCATGGAGCTTTGTGATGACACGAGCATTCATCATTATGATAACAAGAGTTCTGGAGCATTGTGATGACAAGGGCATGGAGCATTGTGATTACAGGGTCATGGAGCATTGTGATGACAACTGTCATGGAACATTGTGATGACAGGGTTCATGGAGCATTGGGATTAAAGGGGCCATGGAGCATTTTGATGACAAGGGCAGGCGAACATTTTGATTACATTGGTAATGGAGCATTGTGATGACATGGGCAGGGAACATTGTGAAGACAGGTGTAATGGAACATTGTGATTACAGGGGACATGGAGCATTTTGATGACATGGGCAGGCAACATTGTGATGACAGGTGTCATGGAGCATTGTGATGACAATTGTCATGGAACGTTGTGCTGACAGGGATCATGGAGCATTGTGATGAGACGGTCATTGGAGCATTGTGATGACAGGCGTACTGGAGCCTTCTGAGGAAAGGTGTCATGGGTCATTGTGATTACAGCGATCATGGAACATTGTGATGACAGTGGTCATGGAGCATTGTAATGACAGGGGCCATGGAGCATTGTGATGACAGGGGTCATGGGGCATTGTGATGACAGTGGTCATGGAGCATTGTGATGAAAGGGGTCATGGAGCACTGTGATCACAGGGGCCATGTATAATTGTGATGACAAAGGCCATGGAGCATTGTGATGACAGTTGTCATGGAGCATTGTGTTGAAAGGGGCATGGAGCATTGTGACGACAATGGTCATGGAGCATTGTGATGACTGGTATCATGGAGCATTGTTCTGAAAAAGGTCATGGGGCAGTGTAATGACAAGTATCATGGACGATGTGTTGAAAGGAGTCATGGAGCATTGTGATTAAATGGATCATGAGGCATTTTGATGACAAGAGTCATGGAACATTGTGATGACAGGGCTAATGGAGCATTGTGATGACAAGGGCTATGGAGCATTGTGATGACTGGGGTCATGGAGCATTGTGATGAAAGGGGTCATGGATCACTACGATGACATGGGTAATGGAGCATTGTGATGATATGAGCATGGATCATTGTGATGACAGGGGCCAGGGAGCATTGAGAATGACAAGGGCAGGGAACATTGTGATGAGAGCAATCATGGATCATTGTGATGATACCTGTCATGGAACATTGTGCTGACAGGGGCTATAGAGCATTGTGATGACAGGTGTCATGTGGCATTGTGATGACAGTGGTCATAGAGCATTGTGATGACAGGGGTCAAGGAGCATTGTGATGAAAGTGGTCATGGAGCACTGTGATGACACGGGAATGGAGCATTATGATGACAAGAGTTCTGGAGCATTGTGATGACAAGGGTATGGAGCATTGTGATTACAGGGGACCAGGAGCATTGTGATTACATGGGCAGTGAATATTGTGATGACAGGGGTCATGGAGCACTGTGATGACTAGTGTCATGGAATATTGTGATGACAGGGATCATGGAGCATTGTGATGAGAGGGGCCTTGGAGCATTATGATGATAGGCGTTATGGGGCATTGTGATGACAGCGGTCTTGGAGCATTGTGATGAAAGGGATCATGGAGCAATGTGATTACAGGAGCCATGGAGCATTGTGAATGCATAGGCCATGGAGCAATGGAATGACAGGGGTCAAGGAGCATTGTGATGTAAGTTGTCATGGAGCATTGTGATGACTATTGTCCATGAACATTGTGATGACATGGTTCATGGAGCATTGTGATGACAGGTGTCATGTGGAATTGTGATGAGAGCGGTCATATAGAATTGTGATGAAAGGTATCAGGGAGGACTCTGATGACAGGGGCCATGGAGCACTGTGATGACAGTGGTCATCTAGAATTGTGATGAAATATACCAGGGAGCATTGTGATGACAGGGGTCATGGATCACCGCAATTATAGAGGCCATGGAGCATTGTGAATACAAAGATCATGGAGCATTGAGATGACAGGGGTCACGGATCATTGTGATGACAAGGGTCCTGGAACCTTGTGATGACACGGTTCATGGAGCATTGTGATGACAAGGTTCTTCAAGCATTGTGATGACACGGGCATGGAGCATTATGATGACAAGAGTTCTGGAGCATTGTGATGACAAGGGTATGGAGCACTATGATTACAGGGGACCAGGAGCATTGTGATTACATGGGCAGTGAATATTGTGATGACAGGGGTCATGGAGCACTGTGATGACTAGTGTCATGGAACATTGTGATGACAGGAATCATGGAGCATTGTGATGAGAGGGGCCTTAGAGCATTATGATGATAGGCGTCA
The DNA here is from genome assembly GCF_965194805.1 of Balaenoptera borealis. NCBI lineage: Eukaryota > Metazoa > Chordata > Mammalia > Artiodactyla > Balaenopteridae > Balaenoptera > Balaenoptera borealis. The sequence goes on from NW_028123926.1 coordinate 1,038,239, forward strand.
TGGGGCATTGTGATGACAGCGGTCTTGGAGCATTGTGATGAAAGGGATCATGGAGCAATGTGCTTACAGGAGCCATGGAGCATTGTGAATGCATAGGCCATGGAGCAATGAAATGACAGGGGTCAAGGAGCATTGTGATGTAAGTTGTCATGGAGCATTGTGATGACAAGTGTCCATGAACATTGTGATGACATGGTTCATGGAGCATTGTGATGACAAGTGCCATGGCGAATTGTGATGACAGGTGTCATGGGGCATTGTGATGACAGTGGTCATGTAGAATTGTAATGAAAGGTATCATGGAGGACTCTGACGACAGGGGCCGTGAGGCACTGTGATGACAGTGGTCATCTAGAATTGTGATGAAATATACCAGGGAGCATTGTGATGACAGGGGTCATGGATCACCGCAATTATAGAGGCCATGGAGCATTGTGAATACAAAGATCATGGAGCATTGAGATGACAGGGGTCATGGATCATTGTGATGACAAGGGTCCTGGAACCTTGTGATGACACGGTTCATGGAGCATTGTGATGACAAGGTTCTTCAAGCATTGTGATGACACGGGCATGGAGCATTATGATGACAAGAGTTCTGGAGCATTGTGATGAAAAGGGTATGGAGCACTGTGATTACAGGGGACCAGGAGCATTGTGATTACATGGTCAGTGAATATTGTGATGACAGGGGTTCATGGAGCACTGTGATGACAAGTGTCATGGAACATTGTGATGACAGGGTTCATGGAGCATTGTGATGAGAGGGGCCTTGGAGCATTATGATGATAGGCGTCATGGGGAATTGAGATGAGAGTGGTCATAGAACATTGTGATGAAAGGGATCATGGAGCAATGTGATTACAGGGGCCATGGAGCATTTTGAATGCATAGGCCATGGAGCAGTGTGATGACAGGGGTCATGGAGCATTGTGATGACAAGTTTCCTGGACCATTGTGATGACACGGGTCATGGAGCATTGTGATGGCAAGGGCCATGGCGAATTGTGATGACATGTGTCTTGGGGCATTGTGATGACAGTGGTCATCAGTGATTGTGATAAATGGTATCATGGAGCACTGTGATGACAGGGGCCATGGAGTATTGTAATGACAAGGCCATGGAACATTGTGATGACAAGTATCATGGAGCTTTGTGATGACACGAGCATTCATCATTATGATGACAAGAGTTCTGGAGCATTGTGATGACAAGGGCATGGAGCATTGTGATTACAGGGTCATGGAGCATTGTGATGACAACTGTCATGGAACATTGTGATGACAGGGTTCATGGAGCATTGTGATTAAAGGGGCCATGGAGCATTTTGATGACAAGGGCAGGCGAACATTTTGATTACATTGGTAATGGAGCATTGTGATGACATGGGCAGGGAACATTGTGAAGACAGGTGTAATGGAACATTGTGATTACAGGGGACATGGAGCATTTTGATGACATGGGCAGGCAACATTGTGATGACAGGTGTCATGGAGCATTGTGATGACAATTGTCATGGAACGTTGTGCTGACAGGGATCATGGAGCATTGTGATGAGACGGTCATTGGAGCATTGTGATGACAGGCGTACTGGAGCCTTCTGAGGAAAGGTGTCATGAGTCATTGTGATTACAGCGATCATGGAACATTGTGATGACAGTGGTCATGGAGCATTGTAATGACAGGGGCCATGGAGCATTGTGATGACAGAGGTCATGGGGCATTGTGATGACAGTGGTCATGGAGCACTGTGATCACAGGGGCCATGTATAATTGTGATGACAAAGACTATGGAGCATTGTGATGACAGTTGTCATGGAGCATTGTGTTGAAAGGGGCATGGAGCATTGTGACGACAATGGTCATGGAGCATTGTGATGACTGGTATCATGGAGCATTGTTCTGAAAAAGGTCATGGGGCAGTGTAATGACAAGTATCATGGAGGATGTGATGAAAGGAGTCATGGAGCATTGTGATTAATAGGATCATGAGGCATTTTGATGACAAGAGACATGGAACATTGTGATGACAGGGCTAATGGAGCATTGTGATGACAAGGGCTATGGAGCATTGTGATGACTGGGGTAATGTAGCATTGTGATGAATGGGGTCATGGATCACTACGATGACATGGGTAATGGAGCATTGTGATGATATGAGCATGGAGCATTGTGATGACATGGTTCATGGAGCATTGTGATGACAAGTGCCATGGCGAATTGTGATGACAGGTGTCATGGGGCATTGTGATGACAGTGGTCATGTAGAATTGTAATGAAAGGTATCATGGAGGACTCTGATGACAGGGTCCGTGGAGCACTGTGATGACAGTGGCCATCTAGAATTGTGATGAAATATACCAGGGAGCATTGTGATGACAGGGGTCATGGATCACCGCAATTATAGGGGCCATGGAGCATTGTGAATACAAAGTTCATGGGGCATTGAGATGACAGTGGTCATGGATCATTGTGATGACAAGGGTCCTGGAACCTTGTGATGACACGGTTCATGGAGCATTGTGATGACAAGGTTCTTCAAGCATTGTGATGACACGGGCATGGAGCATTATGATGACAAGTGTTCTGGAGCATTGTGATGAAAAGGGTATGGAGCACTGTGATTACAGGGGACCAGGAGCATTGTGATTACATGGGCAGTGAATATTGTGATGACAGGGGTTCATGGAGCACTGTGATGACAAGTGTCTTGGAACATTGTGATGACAGGTTTCATGGAGCATTGTGATGAGACGGGCCTTGGAGCATTATGATGATAGGCGTCATGGGGTATTGTGATGAGAGTGGTCATAGAACATTGTGATGAAAGGGATCATGGAGCAATGTGATTACAGGGGCCATGGAGCATTTTGAATGCATAGGCCATGGAGCAGTGTGATGACAGGGGTCATGGAGCATTGTGATGAATGTGGTCATAGTTCATTGTGATGATAAGTGTCCAGGAACATTGTGATGATATGGATCATGGAGCATTGTGATGACAAGGGCCATGGCGAATTGTGATGACATGTGTCATGGGGCATTGTGATGACAGTGGTTATCTAGTATTGTGATGAAGGGTAACATGGGGCACTGTGATAACAAGGGTCATGGAGCATTGTGATGACAAAGGCCATGGAGCATTTTGATGACAAGTGTCATGGAGCATTGTGATGAGACGGACATGGAGCATTATGATGCCAAGAGTTCTGGAGCATTGTGGTGACAAGGGCATGGTGCATTGTGATGACAAGGGCCATGGCCAATTCTGATGACAGGTGTCATCGGGCATTGTGATGACAGAGGTTATCTAGCATTGTGATGAAAGGTACAATGGATCAATGTGATAACAGGGGCCATGGAGCATTGTGATGATAAAGACCATGGAGCATTTTAATGAAAAGTGTCATGGAGAATTGTGATGAGACGGGCATGGAGCATTATGATGACAAGAGTTCTGGAGCATTGCGTTGACAAGGGAATGGAGCATTGTGATTACAGGGACCATGGAGGATAGTGATGACATCTGTCATGGAATATTGGGCTGACAGGGGCCATGGAGCATTGTGATGACAGGTATAATGTGGCATTGTAATGACAGTGGTCATAGAGCATTGTGATGAAATGGATCATGGAGCAATGTGATTACAGGGACCATGTAGCATTGCGAATGCATAGGCTATGGAGCATTGTGATGACAGGAGTCAAGGAGCATTGTGATGTAAGTGGTCATGGATCATTGTGATGACAAGTGTCCTGGACCATTGTGATGACACGGGTCATGGAGCATTGTGATGGCAAGGGCCATGGCGAATTGTGATGACATGTGTCTTGGGGCATTGTGATGACAATTGTCATGGAACGTTGTGCTGACAGGGATCATGGAGCATTGTGATGAGACGGTCATTGGAGCATTGTGATGACAGGCGTACTGGAGCCTTCTGAGGAAAGGTGTCATGGGTCATTGTGATTACAGAGATCATGGAACATTGTGATGACAGTGGTCATGGAGCATTGTGATGACAGGGGTCAAGGAGCATTGTGATGAAAGTGGTCATGGAGCACTGTGATGACACGGGAATGGAGCATTATGATGACAAGAGTTCTGGAGCATTGTGATGACAAGGGTATGGAGCATTGTGATTACAGGGGACCAGGAGCATTGTGATTACATGGGCAGTGAATATTGTGATGACAGGGGTCATGGAGCACTGTGATGACTAGTGTCATGGAATATTGTGATGACAGGGATCATGGAGCATTGTGATGAGAGGGGCCTTGGAGCATTATGATGATAGGCGTTATGGGGCATTGTGATGACAGCGGTCTTGGAGCATTGTGATGAAAGGGATCATGGAGCAATGTGATTACAGGAGCCATGGAGCATTGTGAATGCATAGGCCATGGAGCAATGGAATGACAGGGGTCAAGGAGCATTGTGATGTAAGTTGTCATGGAGCATTGTGATGACTATTGTCCATGAACATTGTGATGACATGGTTCATGGAGCATTGTGATGACAGGTGTCATGTGGAATTGTGATGAGAGCGGTCATATAGAATTGTGATGAAAGGTATCAGGGAGGACTCTGATGACAGGGGCCGTGGAGCACTGTGATGACAGTGGTCATCTAGAATTGTGATGAAATATACCAGGGAGCATTGTGATGACAGGGGTCATGGATCACCGCAATTATAGAGGCCATGGAGCATTGTGAATACAAAGATCATGGAGCATTGTGATGACAGGGGTCACGGATCATTGTGATGACAAGGGTCCTGGAACCTTGTGATGACACGGTTCATGGAGCATTGTCATGACAAGGTTCTTCAAGCATTGTGATGACACGGGCATGGAGCATTATGATGACAAGAGTTCTGGAGCATTGTGATGACAAGGGTATGGAGCACTATGATTACAGGGGACCAGGAGCATTGTGATTACATGGGCAGTGAATATTGTGATGACAGGGGTCATGGAGCACTGTGATGACTAGTGTCATGGAACATTGTGATGACAGGAATCATGGAGCATTGTGATGAGAGGGGCCTTAGAGCATTATGATGATAGGCGTCATGGGGCATTGTGATGACAGCGGTCTTGGAGCATTGTGATGAAAGGGATCATGGAGCAATGTGCTTACAGGAGCCATGGAGCATTGTGAATGCATAGGCCATGGAGCAATGAAATGACAGGGGTCAAGGAGCATTGTGATGTAAGTTGTCATGGAGCATTGTGATGACAAGTGTCCATGAACATTGTGATGACATGGTTCATGGAGCATTGTGATGACAAGTGCCATGGCGAATTGTGATGACAGGTGTCATGGGGCATTGTGATGACAGTGGTCATGTAGAATTGTAATGAAAGGTATCATGGAGGACTCTGACGACAGGGGCCGTGAGGCACTGTGATGACAGTGGTCATCTAGAATTGTGATGAAATATACCAGGGAGCATTGTGATGACAGGGGTCATGGATCACCGCAATTATAGGGGCCATGGAGCATTGTGAATACAAAGATCATGGAGCATTGAGATGACAGGGGTCATGGATCATTGTGATGACAAGGGTCCTGGAACCTTGTGATGACACGGTTCATGGAGCATTGTGATGACAAGGTTCTTCAAGCATTGTGATGACACGGGCATGGAGCATTATGATGACAAGAGTTCTGGAGCATTGTGATGAAAAGGGTATGGAGCACTGTGATTACAGGGGACCAGGAGCATTGTGATTACATGAGCAGTGAATATTGTGATGACAGGGGTCATGGAGCACTGTGATGACTAGTGTCATGGAACATTGTGATGACAGGGTTCATGGAGCATTGTGATGAGACGGGCCTTGGAGCATTATGATGATAGGCGTCATGGGGTATTGTGATGAGAGTGGTCATAGAACATTGTGATGAAAGGGATCATGGAGCAATGTGATTACAGGGGCCATGGAGCATTTTGAATGCATAGGCCATGGAGCAGTGTGATGACAGGGGTCATGGAGCATTGTGATGAATGTGGTCATAGTTCATTGTGATGATAAGTGTCCAGGAACATTGTGATGACATGGATCATGGAGCATTGTGATGACAAGGGCCATGGCGAATTGTGATGACAGGTGTCATGGGGCATTGTGATGACAGTGGTCATCTAGAATTGTGATGAAAGGTAACATGGAGCACTGTGATAACAAGGGCCATGGAGCATTGTGATGACAAAGGCCATGGAGCATTTTGATGACAAGTGTCATGGAGCATTGTGATGAGACGGTCATGGAGCATTATGATGCCCAGAGTTCTGGAGCATTGTGGTGACAAGGGCATGGAGCATTGTGATGACAAGGGCCATGGCCAATTCTGATGACAGGTGTCATCGGGCATTGTGATGACAGAGGTTATCTAGCATTGTGATGAAAGGTACAATGGATCAATGTGATAACAGGGGCCATGGAGCATTGTGATGATAAAGACCATGGAGCATTTTAATGAAAAGTGTCATGGAGAATTGTGATGAGACGGGCATGGAGCATTATGATGACAAGAGTTCTGGAGCATTGCGTTGACAAGGGAATGGAGCATTGTGATTACAGGGACCATGGAGGAGAGTGATGACATCTGTCATGGAATATTGGGCTGACAGGGGCCATGGAGCATTGTGATGACAGGTATAATGTGGCATTGTAATGACAGTGGTCATAGAGCATTGTGATGAAATGGATCATGGAGCAATGTGATTACAGGGACCATGTAGCATTGCGAATGCATAGGCTATGGAGCATTGTGATGACAGGAGTCAAGGAGCATTGTGATGTAAGTGGTCATGGATGATTGTGATGACAAGTGTCCTGGACCATTGTGATGACACGGGTCATGGAGCATTGTGATGGCAAGGGCCATGGCGAATTGTGATGACATGTGTCTTGGGGCATTGTGATGACAGTGGTCATCTAGAATTGTGATAAAAGGTATCATGGAGCACGGTGATGACAGGGGCCATGGAGTATTGTAATGACAAGGCCATGGAACATTGTGATGACAAGTATCATGGAGCTTTGTGATGACACGAGCATTCATCATTATGATGACAAGAGTTCTGGAGCATTGTGATGACAAGGGCATGGAGCATTGTGATTACAGGGTCATGGAGCATTGTGATGACAACTGTCATGGAACATTGTGATGACAGGGTTCATGGAGCATTGGGATTAAAGGGGCCATGGAGCATTTTGATGACAAGGGCAGGCGAACATTTTGATTACATTGGTAATGGAGCATTGTGATGACATGGGCAGGGAACATTGTGAAGACAGGTGTAATGGAACATTGTGATTACAGGGGACATGGAGCATTTTGATGACATGGGCAGGCAACATTGTGATGACAGGTGTCATGGAGCATTGTGATGACAATTGTCATGGAACGTTGTGCTGACAGGGATCATGGAGCATTGTGATGAGACGGTCATTGGAGCATTGTGATGACAGGCGTACTGGAGCCTTCTGAGGAAAGGTGTCATGGGTCATTGTGATTACAGCGATCATGGAACATTGTGATGACAGTGGTCATGGAGCATTGTAATGACAGGGGCCATGGAGCATTGTGATGACAGGGGTCATGGGGCATTGTGATGACAGTGGTCATGGAGCATTGTGATGAAAGGGGTCATGGAGCACTGTGATCACAGGGGCCATGTATAATTGTGATGACAAAGGCCATGGAGCATTGTGATGACAGTTGTCATGGAGCATTGTGTTGAAAGGGGCATGGAGCATTGTGACGACAATGGTCATGGAGCATTGTGATGACTGGTATCATGGAGCATTGTTCTGAAAAAGGTCATGGGGCAGTGTAATGACAAGTATCATGGACGATGTGTTGAAAGGAGTCATGGAGCATTGTGATTAAATGGATCATGAGGCATTTTGATGACAAGAGTCATGGAACATTGTGATGACAGGGCTAATGGAGCATTGTGATGACAAGGGCTATGGAGCATTGTGATGACTGGGGTCATGGAGCATTGTGATGAAAGGGGTCATGGATCACTACGATGACATGGGTAATGGAGCATTGTGATGATATGAGCATGGATCATTGTGATGACAGGGGCCAGGGAGCATTGAGAATGACAAGGGCAGGGAACATTGTGATGAGAGCAATCATGGATCATTGTGATGATACCTGTCATGGAACATTGTGCTGACAGGGGCTATAGAGCATTGTGATGACAGGTGTCATGTGGCATTGTGATGACAGTGGTCATAGAGCATTGTGATGACAGGGGTCAAGGAGCATTGTGATGAAAGTGGTCATGGAGCACTGTGATGACACGGGAATGGAGCATTATGATGACAAGAGTTCTGGAGCATTGTGATGACAAGGGTATGGAGCATTGTGATTACAGGGGACCAGGAGCATTGTGATTACATGGGCAGTGAATATTGTGATGACAGGGGTCATGGAGCACTGTGATGACTAGTGTCATGGAATATTGTGATGACAGGGATCATGGAGCATTGTGATGAGAGGGGCCTTGGAGCATTATGATGATAGGCGTTATGGGGCATTGTGATGACAGCGGTCTTGGAGCATTGTGATGAAAGGGATCATGGAGCAATGTGATTACAGGAGCCATGGAGCATTGTGAATGCATAGGCCATGGAGCAATGGAATGACAGGGGTCAAGGAGCATTGTGATGTAAGTTGTCATGGAGCATTGTGATGACTATTGTCCATGAACATTGTGATGACATGGTTCATGGAGCATTGTGATGACAGGTGTCATGTGGAATTGTGATGAGAGCGGTCATATAGAATTGTGATGAAAGGTATCAGGGAGGACTCTGATGACAGGGGCCATGGAGCACTGTGATGACAGTGGTCATCTAGAATTGTGATGAAATATACCAGGGAGCATTGTGATGACAGGGGTCATGGATCACCGCAATTATAGAGGCCATGGAGCATTGTGAATACAAAGATCATGGAGCATTGAGATGACAGGGGTCACGGATCATTGTGATGACAAGGGTCCTGGAACCTTGTGATGACACGGTTCATGGAGCATTGTGATGACAAGGTTCTTCAAGCATTGTGATGACACGGGCATGGAGCATTATGATGACAAGAGTTCTGGAGCATTGTGATGACAAGGGTATGGAGCACTATGATTACAGGGGACCAGGAGCATTGTGATTACATGGGCAGTGAATATTGTGATGACAGGGGTCATGGAGCACTGTGATGACTAGTGTCATGGAACATTGTGATGACAGGAATCATGGAGCATTGTGATGAGAGGGGCCTTAGAGCATTATGATGATAGGCGTCATGGGGCATTGTGATGACAGCGGTCTTGGAGCATTGTGATGAAAGGGATCATGGAGCAATGTGCTTACAGGAGCCATGGAGCATTGTGAATGCATAGGCCATGGAGCAATGAAATGACAGGGGTCAAGGAGCATTGTGATGTAAGTTGTCATGGAGCATTGTGATGACAAGTGTCCATGAACATTGTGATGACATGGTTCATGGAGCATTGTGATGACAAGTGCCATGGCGAATTGTGATGACAGGTGTCATGGGGCATTGTGATGACAGTGGTCATGTAGAATTGTAATGAAAGGTATCATGGAGGACTCTGACGACAGGGGCCGTGAGGCACTGTGATGACAGTGGTCATCTAGAATTGTGATGAAATATACCAGGGAGCATTGTGATGACAGGGGTCATGGATCACCGCAATTATAGGGGCCATGGAGCATTGTGAATACAAAGATCATGGAGCATTGAGATGACAGGGGTCATGGATCATTGTGATGACAAGGGTCCTGGAACCTTGTGATGACACGGTTCATGGAGCATTGTGATGACAAGGTTCTTCAAGCATTGTGATGACACGGGCATGGAGCATTATGATGACAAGAGTTCTGGAGCATTGTGATGAAAAGGGTATGGAGCACTGTGATTACAGGGGACCAGGAGCATTGTGATTACATGGGCAGTGAATATTGTGATGACAGGGGTTCATGGAGCACTGTGCTGACAAGTGTCATGGAACATTGTGATGACAGGGTTCATGGAGCATTGTGATGAGACGGGCCTTGGAGCATTATGATGATAGGCGTCATGGGGTATTGTGATGAGAGTGGTCATAGAACATTGTGATGAAAGGGATCATGGAGCAATGTGATTACAGGGGCCATGGAGCATTTTGAATGCATAGGCCATGGAGCAGTGTGATGACAGGGGTCATGGAGCATTGTGATGAATGTGGTCATAGTTCATTGTGATGATAAGTGTCCAGGAACATTGTGATGACATGGATCATGGAGCATTGTGATGACAAGGGCCATGGCGAATTGTGATGACAGGTGTCATGGGGCATTGTGATGACAGTGGTCATCTAGAATTGTGATGAAAGGTAACATGGAGCACTGTGATAACAAGGGCCATGGAGCATTGTGATGACAAAGGCCATGGAGCATTTTGATGACAAGTGTCATGGAGCATTGTGATGAGACGGACATGGAGCATTATGATGCCCAGAGTTCTGGAGCATTGTGGTGACAAGGGCATGGAGCATTGTGATGACAAGGGCCATGGCCAATTCTGATGACAGGTGTCATCGGGCATTGTGATGACAGAGGTTATCTAGCATTGTGATGAAAGGTACAATGGATCAATGTGATAACAGGGGCCATGGAGCATTGTGATGATAAAGACCATGGAGCATTTTAATGAAAAGTGTCATGGAGAATTGTGATGAGACGGGCATGGAGCATTATGATGACAAGAGTTCTGGAGCATTGCGTTGACAAGGGAATGGAGCATTGTGATTACAGGGACCATGGAGGAGAGTGATGACATCTGTCATGGAATATTGGGCTGACAGGGGCCATGGAGCATTGTGATGACAGGTATAATGTGGCATTGTAATGACAGTGGTCATAGAGCATTGTGATGAAATGGATCATGGAGCAATGTGATTACAGGGACCATGTAGCATTGCGAATGCATAGGCTATGGAGCATTGTGATGACAGGAGTCAAGGAGCATTGTGATGTAAGTGGTCATGGATCATTGTGATGACAAGTGTCCTGGACCATTGTGATGACACGGGTCATGGAGCATTGTGATGGCAAGGGCCATGGCGAATTGTGATGACATGTGTCTTGGGGCATTGTGATGACAGTGGTCATCTAGAATTGTGATAAAAGGTATCATGGAGCACGGTGATGACAGGGGCCATGGAGTATTGTAATGACAAGGCCATGGAACATTGTGATGACAAGTATCATGGAGCTTTGTGATGACACGAGCATTCATCATTATGATGACAAGAGTTCTGGAGCATTGTGATGACAAGGGCATGGAGCATTGTGATTACAGGGTCATGGAGCATTGTGATGACAACTGTCATGGAACATTGTGATGACAGGGTTCATGGAGCATTGGGATTAAAGGGGCCATGGAGCATTTTGATGACAAGGGCAGGCGAACATTTTGATTACATTGGTAATGGAGCATTGTGATGACATGGGCAGGGAACATTGTGAAGACAGGTGTAATGGAACATTGTGATTACAGGGGACATGGAGCATTTTGATGACATGGGCAGGCAACATTGTGATGACAGGTGTCATGGAGCATTGTGATGACAATTGTCATGGAACGTTGTGCTGACAGGGATCATGGAGCATTGTGATGAGACGGTCATTGGAGCATTGTGATGACAGGCGTACTGGAGCCTTCTGAGGAAAGGTGTCATGGGTCATTGTGATTACAGCGATCATGGAACATTGTGATGACAGTGGTCATGGAGCATTGTAATGACAGGGGCCATGGAGCATTGTGATGACAGGGGTCATGGGGCATTGTGATGACAGTGGTCATGGAGCATTGTGATGAAAGGGGTCATGGAGCACTGTGATCACAGGGGCCATGTATAATTGTGATGACAAAGGCCATGGAGCATTGTGATGACAGTTGTCATGGAGCATTGTGTTGAAAGGGGCATGGAGCATTGTGACGACAATGGTCATGGAGCATTGTGATGACTGGTATCATGGAGCATTGTTCTGAAAAAGGTCATGGGGCAGTGTAATGACAAGTATCATGGACGATGTGTTGAAAGGAGTCATGGAGCATTGTGATTAAATGGATCATGAGGCATTTTGATGACAAGAGTCATGGAACATTGTGATGACAGGGCTAATGGAGCATTGTGATGACAAGGGCTATGGAGCATTGTGATGACTGGGGTCATGGAGCATTGTGATGAAAGGGGTCATGGATCACTACGATGACATGGGTAATGGAGCATTGTGATGATATGAGCATGGATCATTGTGATGACAGGGGCCAGGGAGCATTGAGAATGACAAGGGCAGGGAACATTGTGATGAGAGCAATCATGGATCATTGTGATGATACCTGTCATGGAACATTGTGCTGACAGGGGCTATAGAGCATTGTGATGACAGGTGTCATGTGGCATTGTGATGACAGTGGTCATAGAGCATTGTGATGACAGGGGTCAAGGAGCATTGTGATGAAAGTGGTCATGGAGCACTGTGATGACACGGGAATGGAGCATTATGATGACAAGAGTTCTGGAGCATTGTGATGACAAGGGTATGGAGCATTGTGATTACAGGGGACCAGGAGCATTGTGATTACATGGGCAGTGAATATTGTGATGACAGGGGTCATGGAGCACTGTGATGACTAGTGTCATGGAATATTGTGATGACAGGGATCATGGAGCATTGTGATGAGAGGGGCCTTGGAGCATTATGATGATAGGCGTTATGGGGCATTGTGATGACAGCGGTCTTGGAGCATTGTGATGAAAGGGATCATGGAGCAATGTGATTACAGGAGCCATGGAGCATTGTGAATGCATAGGCCATGGAGCAATGGAATGACAGGGGTCAAGGAGCATTGTGATGTAAGTTGTCATGGAGCATTGTGATGACTATTGTCCATGAACATTGTGATGACATGGTTCATGGAGCATTGTGATGACAGGTGTCATGTGGAATTGTGATGAGAGCGGTCATATAGAATTGTGATGAAAGGTATCAGGGAGGACTCTGATGACAGGGGCCATGGAGCACTGTGATGACAGTGGTCATCTAGAATTGTGATGAAATATACCAGGGAGCATTGTGATGACAGGGGTCATGGATCACCGCAATTATAGAGGCCATGGAGCATTGTGAATACAAAGATCATGGAGCATTGAGATGACAGGGGTCATGGATCATTGTGATGACAAGGGTCCTGGAACCTTGTGATGACACGGTTCATGGAGCATTGTGATGACAAGGTTCTTCAAGCATTGTGATGACACGGGCATGGAGCATTATGATGACAAGAGTTCTGGAGCATTGTGATGAAAAGGGTATGGAGCACTGTGATTACAGGGGACCAGGAGCATTGTGATTACAAGGGCAGTGAATATTGTGATGACAGGGGTTCATGGAGCACTGTGATGACAAGTGTCTTGGAACATTGTGATGACAGGTTTCATGGAGCATTGTGATGAGACGGGCCTTGGAGCATTATGATGATAGGCGTCATGGGGTATTGTGATGAGAGTGGTCATAGAACATTGTGATGAAAGGGATCATGGAGCAATGTGATTACAGGGGCCATGGAGCATTTTGAATGCATAGGCCATGGAGCAGTGTGATGACAGGGGTCATGGAGCATTGTGATGAATGTGGTCATAGTTCATTGTGATGATAAGTGTCCAGGAACATTGTGATGATATGGATCATGGAGCATTGTGATGACAAGGGCCATGGCGAATTGTGATGACAGGTGTCATGGGGCATTGTGATGACAGTGGTCATCTAGTATTGTGATGAAAGGTAACATGGGGCACTGTGATAACAAGGGTCATGGAGCATTGTGATGACAAAGGCCATGGAGCATTTTGATGACAAGTGTCATGGAGCATTGTGATGAGACGGACATGGAGCATTATGATGCCAAGAGTTCTGGAGCATTGTGGTGACAAGGGCATGGAGCATTGTGATGACAAGGGCCATGGCCAATTCTGATGACAGGTGTCATCGGGCATTGTGATGACAGAGGTTATCTAGCATTGTGATGAAAGGTACAATGGATCAATGTGATAACAGGGGCCATGGAGCATTGTGATGATAAAGACCATGGAGCATTTTAATGAAAAGTGTCATGGAGAATTGTGATGAGACGGGCATGGAGCATTATGATGACAAGAGTTCTGGAGCATTGCGTTGACAAGGGAATGGAGCATTGTGATTACAGGGACCATGGAGGATAGTGATGACATCTGTCATGGAATATTGGGCTGACAGGGGCCATGGAGCATTGTGATGACAGGTATAATGTGGCATTGTAATGACAGTGGTCATAGAGCATTGTGATGAAATGGATCATGGAGCAATGTGATTACAGGGACCATGTAGCATTGCGAATGCATAGGCTATGGAGCATTGTGATGACAGGAGTCAAGGAGCATTGTGATGTAAGTGGTCATGGATCATTGTGATGACAAGTGTCCTGGACCATTGTGATGACACGGGTCATGGAGCATTGTGATGGCAAGGGCCATGGCGAATTGTGATGACATGTGTCTTGGGGCATGGTGATGACAATTGTCATGGAACGTTGTGCTGACAGGGATCATGGAGCATTGTGATGAGACGGTCATTGGAGCATTGTGATGACAGGCGTACTGGAGCCTTCTGAGGAAAGGTGTCATGGGTCATTGTGATTACAGCGATCATGGAACATTGTGATGACAGTGGTCATGGAGCATTGTGATGACAGGGGTCAAGGAGCATTGTGATGAAAGTGGTCATGGAGCACTGTGATGACACGGGAATGGAGCATTATGATGACAAGAGTTCTGGAGCATTGTGATGACAAGGGTATGGAGCATTGTGATTACAGGGGACCAGGAGCATTGTGATTACATGGGCAGTGAATATTGTGATGACAGGGGTCATGGAGCACTGTGATGACTAGTGTCATGGAATATTGTGATGACAGGGATCATGGAGCATTGTGATGAGAGGGGCCTTGGAGCATTATGATGATAGGCGTTATGGGGCATTGTGATGACAGCGGTCTTGGAGCATTGTGATGAAAGGGATCATGGAGCAATGTGATTACAGGAGCCATGGAGCATTGTGAATGCATAGGCCATGGAGCAATGGAATGACAGGGGTCAAGGAGCATTGTGATGTAAGTTGTCATGGAGCATTGTGATGACTATTGTCCATGAACATTGTGATGACATGGTTCATGGAGCATTGTGATGACAGGTGTCATGTGGAATTGTGATGAGAGCGGTCATATAGAATTGTGATGAAAGGTATCAGGGAGGACTCTGATGACAGGGGCCGTGGAGCACTGTGATGACAGTGGTCATCTAGAATTGTGATGAAATATACCAGGGAGCATTGTGATGACAGGGGTCATGGATCACCGCAATTATAGAGGCCATGGAGCATTGTGAATACAAAGATCATGGAGCATTGAGATGACAGGGGTCACGGATCATTGTGATGACAAGGGTCCTGGAACCTTGTGATGACACGGTTCATGGAGCATTGTGATGACAAGGTTCTTCAAGCATTGTGATGACACGGGCATGGAGCATTATGATGACAAGAGTTCTGGAGCATTGTGATGACAAGGGTATGGAGCACTATGATTACAGGGGACCAGGAGCATTGTGATTACATGGGCAGTGAATATTGTGATGACAGGGGTCATGGAGCACTGTGATGACTAGTGTCATGGAACATTGTGATGACAGGAATCATGGAGCATTGTGATGAGAGGGGCCTTAGAGCATTATGATGATAGGCGTCATGGGGCATTGTGATGACAGCGGTCTTGGAGCATTGTGATGAAAGGGATCATGGAGCAATGTGCTTACAGGAGCCATGGAGCATTGTGAATGCATAGGCCATGGAGCAATGAAATGACAGGGGTCAAGGAGCATTGTGATGTAAGTTGTCATGGAGCATTGTGATGACAAGTGTCCATGAACATTGTGATGACATGGTTCATGGAGCATTGTGATGACAAGTGCCATGGCGAATTGTGATGACAGGTGTCATGGGGCATTGTGATGACAGTGGTCATGTAGAATTGTAATGAAAGGTATCATGGAGGACTCTGACGACAGGGGCCGTGAGGCACTGTGATGACAGTGGTCATCTAGAATTGTGATGAAATATACCAGGGAGCATTGTGATGACAGGGGTCATGGATCACCGCAATTATAGAGGCCATGGAGCATTGTGAATACAAAGATCATGGAGCATTGAGATGACAGGGGTCATGGATCATTGTGATGACAAGGGTCCTGGAACCTTGTGATGACACGGTTCATGGAGCATTGTGATGACAAGGTTCTTCAAGCATTGTGATGACACGGGCATGGAGCATTATGATGACAAGAGTTCTGGAGCATTGTGATGAAAAGGGTATGGAGCACTGTGATTACAGGGGACCAGGAGCATTGTGATTACATGGTCAGTGAATATTGTGATGACAGGGGTTCATGGAGCACTGTGATGACAAGTGTCATGGAACATTGTGATGACAGGGTTCATGGAGCATTGTGATGAGAGGGGCCTTGGAGCATTATGATGATAGGCGTCATGGGGAATTGAGATGAGAGTGGTCATAGAACATTGTGATGAAAGGGATCATGGAGCAATGTGATTACAGGGGCCATGGAGCATTTTGAATGCATAGGCCATGGAGCAGTGTGATGACAGGGGTCATGGAGCATTGTGATGACAAGTTTCCTGGACCATTGTGATGACACGGGTCATGGAGCATTGTGATGGCAAGGGCCATGGCGAATTGTGATGACATGTGTCTTGGGGCATTGTGATGACAGTGGTCATCAGTGATTGTGATAAAAGGTATCATGGAGCACTGTGATGACAGGGGCCATGGAGTATTGTAATGACAAGGCCATGGAACATTGTGATGACAAGTATCATGGAGCTTTGTGATGACACGAGCATTCATCATTATGATGACAAGAGTTCTGGAGCATTGTGATGACAAGGGCATGGAGCATTGTGATTACAGGGTCATGGAGCATTGTGATGACAACTGTCATGGAACATTGTGATGACAGGGTTCATGGAGCATTGTGATTAAAGGGGCCATGGAGCATTTTGATGACAAGGGCAGGCGAACATTTTGATTACATTGGTAATGGAGCATTGTGATGACATGGGCAGGGAACATTGTGAAGACAGGTGTAATGGAACATTGTGATTACAGGGGACATGGAGCATTTTGATGACATGGGCAGGCAACATTGTGATGACAGGTGTCATGGAGCATTGTGATGACAATTGTCATGGAACGTTGTGCTGACAGGGATCATGGAGCATTGTGATGAGACGGTCATTGGAGCATTGTGATGACAGGCGTACTGGAGCCTTCTGAGGAAAGGTGTCATGAGTCATTGTGATTACAGCGATCATGGAACATTGTGATGACAGTGGTCATGGAGCATTGTAATGACAGGGGCCATGGAGCATTGTGATGACAGAGGTCATGGGGCATTGTGATGACAGTGGTCATGGAGCACTGTGATCACAGGGGCCATGTATAATTGTGATGACAAAGACTATGGAGCATTGTGATGACAGTTGTCATGGAGCATTGTGTTGAAAGGGGCATGGAGCATTGTGACGACAATGGTCATGGAGCATTGTGATGACTGGTATCATGGAGCATTGTTCTGAAAAAGGTCATGGGGCAGTGTAATGACAAGTATCATGGAGGATGTGATGAAAGGAGTCATGGAGCATTGTGATTAATAGGATCATGAGGCATTTTGATGACAAGAGACATGGAACATTGTGATGACAGGGCTAATGGAGCATTGTGATGACAAGGGCTATGGAGCATTGTGATGACTGGGGTAATGTAGCATTGTGATGAATGGGGTCATGGATCACTACGATGACATGGGTAATGGAGCATTGTGATGATATGAGCATGGAGCATTGTGATGACATGGTTCATGGAGCATTGTGATGACAAGTGCCATGGCGAATTGTGATGACAGGTGTCATGGGGCATTGTGATGACAGTGGTCATGTAGAATTGTAATGAAAGGTATCATGGAGGACTCTGATGACAGGGTCCGTGGAGCACTGTGATGACAGTGGCCATCTAGAATTGTGATGAAATATACCAGGGAGCATTGTGATGACAGGGGTCATGGATCACCGCAATTATAGGGGCCATGGAGCATTGTGAATACAAAGTTCATGGGGCATTGAGATGACAGTGGTCATGGATCATTGTGATGACAAGGGTCCTGGAACCTTGTGATGACACGGTTCATGGAGCATTGTGATGACAAGGTTCTTCAAGCATTGTGATGACACGGGCATGGAGCATTATGATGACAAGTGTTCTGGAGCATTGTGATGAAAAGGGTATGGAGCACTGTGATTACAGGGGACCAGGAGCATTGTGATTACATGGGCAGTGAATATTGTGATGACAGGGGTTCATGGAGCACTGTGATGACAAGTGTCTTGGAACATTGTGATGACAGGTTTCATGGAGCATTGTGATGAGACGGGCCTTGGAGCATTATGATGATAGGCGTCATGGGGTATTGTGATGAGAGTGGTCATAGAACATTGTGATGAAAGGGATCATGGAGCAATGTGATTACAGGGGCCATGGAGCATTTTGAATGCATAGGCCA